>NC_133662.1:121511140-121839317 GCF_037893015.1 Macrotis lagotis | reverse complement strand
ACTCCAGGGCCAGTTCTCTAGCCATTGTGCCACATAGCTGCCCTCTTTTGATCTTGTTTAATGGAATCTTGGTGTCTCATAGATTCATTAGTTGTATTTGTCCAATCTAATTTTTAGAGTTTGATTTTCTTCAGTTTTGTATTTCCTTTTTCATTTGGATAATTTTACTTTTTGCTGAGTTATATTCCCTTGACAATTGTTTAATTTGAGTTTTAGATGAGTTACATTCCTTTTCTAATTGGTTGATTTTATTTTTGAAGTGTTACTTTTTTTTTCCATTGGCTTCTTTTTACTTTTACAAGTCAATTTTTCATAATTTTCCTGCAAGACTCTCATTTCTATTTTTCATTTTTCTTCTTCTCTTCTCTGGTTTTTAAATTCTTTTTTAAGCTCTTTTATGAGGTTTTGGATAAGAGTCTAATTCATAGCATCCTTTGATATTTCCCAAGCAGGTAATTTGTCATTGCTTTCTTCTTTTTTGCTCATTTTGATTGTTGAGTTCTATTCCTGAGGTATAGGGAATAAAAGATCCAAGCTTTTTTATGCTGGGGTTGGGATCCCTGGCTTATCACTGACCAAAATATTGCCTATGTAGCCTTATTTTCTCCTCTAGAGTAATCTGGGTCATTTGGGTCCAGTGAACAGATATGAATCAGAATTATTGAAGATGGCCTTGGATGTGAGGCAATCAGGGTTAGTTGACTTTTCCAAGGTCACACAGCTAGTAAGTGTCAAATGTCACTATTGCAAAGCCTGTGGATGGGGTTGGACAGCCCCGACAGAGCATAATGGGTATGGGGGGGGGGCATTACTGAGAGAGTGTGTTTAGTTTTAGGGTTTAGCGTCTGTTGTTTGTTCATCAAGTTAGGTTTAGGGTTCTTGGTATCCTAGATTATGGAGACAGCTGAAATTGTTCTATCTTTTTGAACATAATTACTATTTTGGAGAGTTTGAGAGATGATATGGACTGGAAAAAATATCTAGTTCTCCAGATTATTGATCATATCAGTGCAATGTCTTTCATCTTAAACCTACAGAACAGAATGTTTCCAGTTGCACATAGTTGCACAGTAAATGTAGAGTATAGTAGCAGTGGAATACAAATGAAGGTCTTTCTTAACTCATAGTTTGTGGCTGTTGCTTGTCCTTAGTTCAAGAAGAAGACCAAGCCATCCTGGAGGGGGGGGGGGGGATGCCATGATATGAAAGTGAGTTGGATTTAAGTGAGGGGATACATATAGTTTAATGCAGGTTCTTCTACACCATGCCATTTTCTATATAATTGAATCTCTCAAGGAATTTTGTATGATAGGTACCCAAATAGAGTAGAGCCTTTAAGACTACATTTTGCAATGCTGAGTCAAATGTTTCTCTGAAATTAATGAGTATATGGCATGTTTTATTCTCTATGCTTTTTAATCAGTTATGCACTAGTAATAGAAAAAAGGTTGTGAAAATCTGATCTTTTTTTCTTATATTTTAATCAAGGATATTCTCTACATGTCTGTATATTATTCTTGGAAAGGTTTCAAATTGATGAGAAAGCAAATGTATTAGGAAGTGCTTATTTATATCTTCCTGATCTTCTTTCTATTATAACATCTCTTTTGTAACCCCCCAATCATTTGTTTTCTTCTAACTTTGAGACAGATTGAAAATTGATTCCTTAATACCCTGAACATTGTGTCACCTTCAAGAAAGAATTTTTCTATCTATGCTTTATTTGGGCTAGCCATTTTTATTGATCTCATCTTCTTTGTCATTTCCATTTCCTCATAATGTACATCAAGTACTATGATGTTAGAATTTTAATGCAGTCATTCAACTGTCATTTACAGGGAGAATAGATTACATAGAAATTCAAGCAAGCCATCTGTCCTATTTTTTTGTTTCCTTCTTGTTCTTTCATTTTCATTTATAGACGGTTTTGGAAGACTGGACTATTTTAGTCTCATCTCAAGTTTGCTTCAGATGAGTTTGCTGTTTTGTAAGACAACAGTATATATTATAATATGTACTATATGTAAATAATATATAATATAATCTTCCATCATCATCCTTTGTGATATTTTGGATTTCAGAAAAGAAGTTTTATTGATGCCTTTTCTTTTTACATCACCACACTTGCTATTACCTCTCCCTTGTGACAGAGAAAATACAATCTTTTCTTGTAACAAGGAAAGACAGTTATGCCCAGGTAGTTAAGGCAACTTTTCATACCTATGGTCTACCACCTCTCTAACAACTGGAAATTCATTTCATTATTATGCATCCTTTGAAACCAAGAAGGTCACTGCATTAATCTGAATTCTAATCTTTTGTGTGTGTGTATATGTGTGCGTGTGTTGCTTGAATAGGCATCCCCATCATAAGTCAACTCACCCTTGTACCCTCTTTTTATGTTTACTCTTTCTAATTGCCCTAATAATGATAAAGGTTTTAAGAGTTACAAATACCACTTTGCCATATAGGTATATAAAGTTTAATCTCACTGACTTTGTATTTTTCTCTGTCTTGTTTACCTTTTTTATGCTGCTCTTCAATCTTGTATTTGAAGATCAAAGTTTTTGACTCTGGTCTTTTAATTAGAAATGATTGAAAGTCTTCTATTTCTAAATATCCAATTTTCCCCTGAAGAAGTATACTCAGTTTGCTGGTAGGTAATTTTTGGTTGTAATTCAAGCTTCTTTACCTTCCGGAACATCATGTTCCAAGTTCTCTGGTTCTTCAAAGTAGAAGCTTCTAAATCCTGTGTAATTCTGATTGTGCCTCCATGATATTTGAATTGGGTTTTGGGGGATGTTTTGCTATCTTTTCTCCTCATTCTGGGAGCTCTGGGATTTAGTTATGATTTTTCTGAGAGTTTTAATTCAGAATCTCTTTCAGGGTGATTGATGGATTCTTTCAATTTATATTTTGTCCTCTGGTTCTAAGCTATCAGTGAAGTTTTCCTTTATAATTTCTTGTAATGTGATATTCAGGATTTTTTTATCTTGACTTTCAGATAGTCAAATAATTCTCAAATTATTTCTCCCCAATCTATTTTCTAGGTCAGTTTTTTAATGAGAAAATTTATATTTTCTTCTATTTTTCATTCTTCTGATTTTCATTTCTTCTTGATGCCTCATACAGTCATTAGTTGCCACGTGCCTAGTTCTAATTTTTAGGGAATTATTTTCTTCAGTGAACTTTTTTCCAATTTTTGGTGCTTCTTTAACCAAACTTTTTAATCTTTTTTCATGATTTTCTTGCATCAATCTCATATCTTTTCCCAGTTTTTCTTATATTTCTATTATTTGCTTTATAAAATCCTTTTTGATATCTTTCATGAGCTCATTTTAGGTCAGAGACCAATTTGTGGTTTTCTTTGAGACTTTGCATGTAGCAATTTTGGCAATACTGGCCTCTTCTGAGATTATTTCTTGGTTCTCTTTGTCACCATAGCAATTTCCTATGATCTGATTCTTTTTTTGTGGTTGTTTGTTTGTTTGGTTTTCGTTATTGCTCACTTTTCCTGCCTATTATGAGATGTTTGTACTTTTAGGGTTGGACTTTGCTCCTGGAATAGATAGGGATCCATTCCAAGCTTCTTGTGCCAGGGCTTAGGGTCCAGCTGCTGACTTTCATTGAAGGAGGGGGTCTTCCCTCCTGCCTTGTACTTGTGCAGAACCTCACTGTTGTCTTGGTTCATGGGCAAGTCTCATTCATAGCTTGCCCTAGGGGTGCAGCCTTGATGTTGACCTGCCACAGGGATAAAGTCTTGCTGCTAACCTGCTTCCAGGGTGAGACCTCACTGTGCCACCTGGTCGGCAAGGACTGCTGGTTTGCCTTGTGGCTTTGGTCTTGTGACTTTGACCTTGTTTTTTATTTAGCCTGGGGGCATGACTTCAGTGGTGGTGCGCCTTAAGGCTTAGTGTCTTATAGCAGGCCCCCCTGTGATGTGGCTTACCATTGCTACTCACTGACCACTTCAGTGAATCAGACTTTTCCTTCTGTCCCTCTAAGCTGTCCTAGCCTTGGTAGCTGCTTCTCTACTACAACATTTTATTTGAAATGTTGTAAGGTTGTTTGGAAGGAAATTTGGGAAGACTCCAGGGAATTCCTTCCTCACTCCACCAACGTGGTCCCAGAAGTTCTTGGTTGTGCTTTCTTCATACTGTTTCAGTTCATATTTCTTGTGAACCCCTGACCAGCAGGGGATCCATTCAGCTCAGGAGAGCAAAGGAACATGTATATACCTGGGTGGAGAATACCAGCAGGACTACTGGCAGAGTCCCTTCTTTCCCCAAAACAACACAATACTCAGGAAAATCTCCTGTGGTGACCGAATCATGGGTTTTTGGAAAAAAAGGAAAAGATTCAATTTTGAAAAGAGAGGGAAAAAAAGAGGATTGGCCAATCAGAACACAAAGACATGACAGCAAGTCTGACCATACAGAGAGAGCTAAGAGCTTTCCCATATTAATAATGATCTCTTCAGGGTATAGACCCAGTAGAGGTTTTTCTGGATCAAAGGGATCCAGGAAATCAAAAAATCAAAAAAAATCAAAATTTTTATTGCTCTTTGGACATAATTCCAAACTACTCCCCAGAAAGATTGGATCAGATGAACCAAGTTTCTTAACAAAATTTGGATCAACAGTACCCAGAGAAGAACTTAGGAGAACATCCCACAGCAAGTCAGAAGGGTCATGGGCAAGTCAGGTACATAACAGAGAGCCAGCACAGGTGAGGTAGAAGCTTTGGCTGTGCATGCATAGGGGAGTGGGGGGGGGGGGGGCATGAGAGCCCCAGCACAATAGGCACAAGAGCTCCAGCATAACAGCTAGATATCAAGTCAGCTCAACTGGTCTGGAAGACCAGGGCTGGGAGCCACCATGTTTTCAGCAAAGTGCTCCTCATTTCTGTAGGAGAAAGTGACTCTTCCCAGAACAAACAGAATAATAGCCCTCTAGCCCCTTCCCCCCAACCCAGGCTCAGGTGAGATCTCCCCAGTGTTGATTGAGGATTGATTAGATTAACTATATAGCCCGAGGACTCAGCCCACATTGTTCCAGATCCTGCTGCACCCCTCACCCTCTCCCAAGCCTAGGGAGTGGGCCACTAATCAAGGTCACAGAAATGCCAGAAAAAGCATCTAGTATCCCTTACTGGCTGGCCCACTTGGAGTTACTAAGCCCAGTGAGCAAAGCTCTAGGGATCTCAACACCAAAGATCTGTGAACCAGCCCCTCCCCCAACACAAGATGCTAGGAAAATGAAGAAAGACCAGAGGAAAATGAGGTCCATTGATGTTATCTTGAAGCCAAGGATCCTAATTCAGAGAAATAGAGTTTCAGAAGAGAATATGAATTTGTTTCCAGCCCAGAAAGATTTCTCAGAAGAGATCAGGAAAGAGTTTAAAAATTAATTGGAGGGGTGGCTAGGTGGCACAGAGAACCAGCCCTGGAGTCAGGAGGACCTGAGTTCAATTCCAACCTCAGACACTTACTAATTACCTAGCTGTGTGGCCTTGGGCAAGTCACTTGCAAAGACCTAAAAAAAATCAATTGGAAAAATTGAGGAAAGAAACACAAGAGAAACTTAACATCTTACAACAAGAAAACAAATCCTTTGAAAATACAACTGGAGAAGTAACAAAAAAAATAAGTCTCTCAAAACCACAATTGGGAAAATGGAAACTCTTTCAAAAATAGAAGTGACCAATTGGAAAAGGAGTTGCAAAATGTAAATGATGAAAAGTCTTCTCTAAAAAAGAGATTGGAATTTGTGGAAACTAATGACTTCATGAGACAACAAGAATATGTTAAACAAAAGCAAAAAAATGAAGAAAATGTAAAATATCTCATCAGCAAAACAACTGACCTGGAGAATAATCCAGAAAAGACAATTTGAGAATCATGTGGCTTACTGAAAACATTGAGGAGAAAAAAAGCCTGGAATCCAAATTTCAGAATATAGTGAAGGAGAATTGCCCTGATATTATGGGACTAGAGGGCAAAATAATTATTGAAAGAACACATCGATCCCCTCCTGAAAGGGTTCCCAAAATGAAAACACCAAGGAATATTGCGACCAAACACCAGAACTATCAGATAAAGGAGAAAACCTTGCAAGCAGCCAGAAAGAAAAATTTAAATACCAAGGAGCCATAGTAAGTATCATTAAGGGACTGAAGGGCCTGGGATATGATATTCTGTAAATCAAGGGAGCTTGGAATGCAGCCAAGAATTCGCTATCCAGCAAAACTGAGCCTTCTCTTCCAGGGAAAAAAATGAACATTTAATGATATAGGAGACTTCCAACTTTTTCTGATGAAAAGACAAGAACTAAATAAAAATTTGGACTTCAAATAGGAGACTCAAGAGATACATGAAAAAGTAAAAAGGGGGAAAGAAAAAAAAACTGTTATCCAATAAGATGAAACTAGTTATATCCCCATTTGGGAGAAAGATTCTCATAACTCTTGAGTATAGTAACTCAATTAGAGAGAATATAGTGAGCCAGAAGTAATGGAGATTCATGACTTGTCCATGACTCTGATAGAATGATTTAAAAATAATATCTCCTTTAAAAGGAGGCAACAGTAAAGAGGTGGGAGAATAAAGGCAATTGAATTGGGTAAATTATATCACATGAAGAGGTGCAAAGGATCTATTGCAATAGAGAGGAAGAAGGGAAGAGGTAAGAAATTCCTGAATCTTACTCTCATCAGATTTGGATCAAAGAAAGATAGACACACACACACACACACACACACACACACACACACACACACACACACACAAACAAACACTCACTTTAGAAACTTATCTTACCTTTCAAGTGTTAAGAGGGAAGAGGGAGAAAACAGGAACTAACTGAAGGGAAGGAAGAAGGGGCAAAAGGAAAAGGGAAGAAAAGGGGAGGAGGTTGGATATAAGGGAACAAATACACTGAAGGAAGTGCTATTCAGAAGCAAAATGTTGGGAAATAGGGATAAGTTGAAAAAAGGGGGAGGAAATACAAACTGAGGGAAGATAGCATGGAAGGCAACAAAGAGTTAGTAATTATAACTTTGAATGTGAATGGGATGAACTCTCCCATAAAACATAAGCAGATAGCAAAGTGGGTTAAAAACCAGAATCCTACAATATGCTATGTACAAGAAACTCATATGAAGCAGAAAGATACATACAGAGTAAAGGTAAAAGGTAAAATAAAAAGTTAAAAAAAAAGCAGAATATATTATGCTTCAGCTGAAGGCAGAGGTAGCCAGACAAAGCAGCTGCAAAAATATATCTCAGTAAAAGAGATAAGGAAAGAAAATATATCCTCCTAAAAGGTACCATAGTCAATGAAGAAATTTCAATATGAAATATGTATGCACCAAGTGGTCTAGCATCTAGATTCTTAGAGGAGAAGCTGAATGAGTTACAGGAAGACATAGACAGCAAAACTCTTACTGGTGAGAGACCTCAACCTCTCTCTCAGAATTAGATAAATCTGAACATAAAATAAACAAGAAGGAAGTTGAGGTAAATAGAATGTTAGAAAACTTAGACATGATAGATCTTTGGAGAAAATTGAACAGGGATAGAAAGGAATATATATTTTCTTTTCTGCAGTACATGGCACATACAAAAATTGACCTTATAACAAACTATAATGGCAGAAATAGTGAATACTTCCTTTTTGGACCATAATGCAATAAAAATCACATGAAATAATGGACCATGGAGAAATAAACCTAACTATTTGGAAATTAAATAAACACATTTTAAAGAATGAGTTAATCAAACAACAAATTATGGATAGAATAAATGATTTTATCCTAGACAATGACAATAACAAGAAAACATACCAAAACTTATGGGATACAGCCAAAGCAGTTATTAGGGAATATATCATATCTCTAAATGTTAACATGAATAACATCAAGAAAGAGTCTTATTCCCTATGAATAAAATGGAGTTATAAATTTGAAATGGACTTTTCTAGATTATTATCTGAATTTTACCTTGATCCAGAACTTAGCTGAGAAAATTTTGCTCCGCCTTTTCATGAGGGAAATCAGTCTGTAATTTTAAGACCTAGCTCTGTCAGAGCAATATCTCATGGTCCTATTTACATTCAAAACTCACATTCAAATTTACATTTTATTCATATGTACCTTAAGCAAAGGGGAGTGAATTAAATTGAAACAATTAAAATTGAAATTGAAATATTAGTTCCTTTAAAATATTACCACATGTTCACGAGATATATATTTCATCCTTTTCATTTGAAGCCACAGGACATTTTCTCAGGGAGTCTCAAGACAATGCTTGGCTGATTTAATATTATATTCTCCTAATTGTTTCCCAACCTCTAATCTCTTCCATTTTTAAATCATTTGCTACACTGACAAATCAATATTATTAAAACTTGAGGTCTGATTATGAGATAATATTTATAAAGCCCTTTGCAGAGTTCCTGTCATATAGATATTTAATAAATCTTGTTCACCTTCTCTTACCAGCTGTAAGAGCTCCAAAGACCCCCATCACCTCTTGGATTGAACACAAATTACTCTATTTGACCTTCTAGTCCTTTCACAACCTGTCTCTAGTCCATATTTCTAGGCTCATTACACATAATTCTCCGTTATACAATTTACAGTACAGATGACCCTGCTACCTGCTAATTCTTCTTAACTCATATCCCTATGCTTTTGTGCAAGTTGACCCCCAAGTCTGGAATTCAATCCCTTTGTAACTTCAGTTATTAGAAGCTCATACTTAAGTGCCACTCCTTCAGGAGGCCTTTTTGAACTCTCCCCTGCTCCTAGTCCAATGGAGAAGAAAAAAAAGACAAAGAGAATGAGAACACAGTGTTGGGTTGTATGTGGTAAGGTTGGCAAAGTAATACACTGTTGGTATAGTTTTCTATTAGTCCAAACATTATGGATATTGTTGAACTCTAAGGGTTACTGGGTGAGTCGACTTCCTAGAGGAAATTATTCAGATTTGCACAGGTCCTAGCATAATTGATAAGACATAAAGATTCTGTTTAAGAGGAGCCATCCCTCTTGGTATGACCTCCTGGACATATTTCCTAATAGGTGTATCTGATATCCAGCCCAGCCCTAAGGTGGCCACTCCCTTACTTTGATGGACAAGTCAGAAATGGTTTTTTAGATCTTACCTTCTGATGGTGGAACTTAGAATGATCACAGTTCCAAACCAAATCTTTGAGGATTTAGTTCTCTAGTCAGATCCCCACCCCATATGTACCTGTGTAATCAGCAAGCCTAGAGAAATATTAATAAATGTGTATGTTAACCTGATTGAACTCTGAAGTTTAGCAATTGCCCCTTATTAGGACAAACTCTGAAGGTTAACACATTTTAATTTAATTTAATTTATTATTTTAATTTATTTATTTTATTTATTTATTTATTTTAATTTAATTTAATTTATTTTTAAGACCAAATTCATAGAGGACCCCCTCCTCAATTCCAATTTGGAAATATGCAGGAATGGTAACCACATGATGTTTCAAATATCCCACTAATATGCCATAAGGCTACAAAGATTAAAACAAACAATTATTCTATAACAAAATATTTGTAGCAGCACTGTGTGGCAAAGAACTATAAAAAAAGTAGATGCCAGTCAAATGGAGCAAAGTCAAATAAAATATTATAGTAGTGTAAAAGATACAAGGGATGATTTCAGACAAACATGGAAAGGCTTGTATGAACTGATGCATAATGAAATGAACAGCATCAAGAGAACAATTTATATAATGATTACAATAATGTAGGAGTAAGCAGTGGGGCAATGAATAGAGTAATGATGTTGGAACCAGAAAGCCTCATTTTCAAGAGCTCATTTCTAGGCTCAGATACCTGCTAGCTATGTGACCCTTAGCAAGTTAGTTTCTTCATCTATAAAATGGGCTGGAGAAGGAAACAGAAAGCTATTTCAGTGTCTCTGCCAAGAAAACTCCAAATGGCATCTTGGAGAGTCGGACATGACTGAAAAACAGTTTAACAAAAGAATAAAATAATAATGTAAAAGAAAACCTTTAAAAGATTTATGATGTCTAACAAATGAAATGAGCAGTCACAACTCCAGAGGTGATGGTCTCAAAGTGAACAATGAAACATACATTTTTGGACAAGGCCAATATGCAGATTTGGTTTGTTTGACTATACAAATCTCTAACAAATTCTAGTTTTCCTTTCTGATTTTCTGCTTGTGGGTATTGTGAGAAGATAATTTGGGCTAATAATAATATTTTCAAAAGAGAAGAAAAGGAGCATCATGAAACATTTTTTTAAATGCACAGAAGAAGTAAACAGAATGAAATTCAGAAGAAAATAAATGAACAAGAGAGTTTTATAAGTAGCATTGAATTTATTATATAATTAACAAGAAAAGCAACTTAGGTAATATCAATTCACAGTTTCTTGTACATACTCATTCTCTGCTCTACTTTGATGTGGAGATATTTATTTGATACTCATTAATTAAATTCAGAATTTTAAAAAAAAACAGTGTTTAAAAAAATAACAATGGACCTAAGTGTCAGAAGCCCTGGCTTCAATTTGATTTCACTATTAACTAGCTATATATTCCTAGGTAAGCAAATGAATCTTCCCAACTTAGTTTCTTCAACTGAGATATGGGCAATGACATCAGTCCAATCTTGGGATTGTTGTGAAGCTAACGAGATTAATTCTATGATACTGTTTTGTAAAACTATAAAACTATTAATTCACTGTCTTTAGTTAGGAACACAAAATAAAAAACCCACAAAGTTTATTTTTATATTTTTTTAAAATAAGAGAACTAAATGCATATGTGAAAAGTATATGTGATAAGGCAAGACTTACATTAGCTGCCTTATGAAAGGTCCTAAGTCACTGGGACCCTAAAATTTTAATGTCTTCCCAGCTCAGAAAAAGAAGGTATTTTAGAGTCAAAATAGGAGGGCAGAATTTTCCCTAGAACATAAAAGTTTTTTTAATCTCTTTGGAGAGGAATTGAAGAGTTACAACTAGAGAAAGAGGTGTGGAACATATAACAACAAAAACAATATAAAAAGAAGACACTTTCTGGAGACTAACTCTATGTTTTGAAATGGTTGAAGCCTTTTTTTCCCCCTGAAATGTAACTCTACTTTACATATTCATAAAATCCAGCAGATAATTTTAATTGTGTCCTGAATGTATGTTTTTACTACAGAGTGTGGTAAAGGGATAATTGATTACACCATACTTAGCTTGTTGGAAGACTAACCCTCCCAGTTTGGCAATCAATAGATTGCCTAGAGGTTTAGAGCATTTCATGAATTTTATTTAAAATTTATATGTTTAAGTTTTGTAGTTTTGTGGGAAAAGAAAACCAAAAGGGCTCTTCCATCTAGCCTAAAATCTTTAACAGTTAACCTCTATTAACAATGTGGTAAACATTTGCCAGCATACTCCTTCTTATATAGCCACCCATCATAGTCCATTACAATTAGCTATCTGCCAAATCCTTCTATTTGTCACTAAAGAGACCAGATTAGGGTATATGAATGGTTTGGGAAAGATCTATTATAGCTACTAGAAAAATAATTCAAAGCACAAAGCTCAACTTGGTAACAAATTAGTAAAATCTTCATGAATAAAGAATGCTCCTTCAGAGACCCATAGCATAGATTTAGAGCTAGAAGGGATCTTACAGGTCCACATTCAAATTATCTGCTTTGCCAGTTTTGCTACTGAAATCAGAGGAAACTGGGTTCAAGGCCAGGCTCAGTCACTTACTAATTGTATGATCATAAGTAACTTACTTTATCTCCCTGGACCTCAGTGTTCTCATCTATAAATATGAGTGGATGAATTCTAAAGATCATTTCTGTTCCAAATCTATGAACCTATGATCCCAAAGTTATTGATATGGACATTAATGGAAACCACTTTGTAAAAGAACTCTACTAACTGTTTGGAATCATTTGATTAGCATTTGATATTTTTTCCCAAAAAATTCAATATGGAGAGCAGCCAAATAATATTTAAAAAATCAAGAAATCATATGATTCTTTCTCTTCACAATCTCTAATTTCTCTTCAGTTCAACCTTTAATAATTCTCTTCCCATTCCTTAAGAATAAAAATGCCCCCCCATTAAAAAAAAAACTTCAAAGAATAAGATTTATGGAGTGTGCGATGCTGTCCACTTCCGTTTTGTGATCATCTTTGCTGACAAGAATTAGAATATTAAAAGGTTGGGGGTTTTTTAAACCCATTTTGCTCTTACATTTAATCTATCTCATAATCATAATAGTCATCATCCATGTTCATTCTGATGCTAGGATGTTCCTCAGATTTGGGTTTCTTTCTGATCTCTTTGCTTTTCTCAGTTAGGTAGGAATGGCCCTCACAGTGTCTCATGATGTTCTTTGATGACATCCAGCTTTCTCCTTGTCTTTCTGCTGGGGCTGCACATTGCCCTCCTCTCACATCAGTTCCTTTGGCCATCAGGACTTTCCTAGCCCTGAGAAGATTACAGGTGCAGTTCCAAGGATTTCCATCCAGGTAGAGATATCTCAGTCGGGGTAAACCTTCCAGGACTTTGAGATCTAATGCAGATATTTTGTTGTTTCGAAGATTCAGAACCTGTAGCTGCTTCAGATTCTTTAGTTCCTGCTCACCAATATCCTGTATGACATTGCCTTTTAGATCTAGCCTGGCTAAAGTATCTGGAAGCCTGGACAGATAACAGAATAAGGTACAAATAAAGTTAGGAAATGTGTTTTATGATTGCCAGTATGATCAAGCACATTTCTTCTCTGTGTATATAGGGAGGAGAAGAAGGAATGGGAATTGGTGAACATGAAACAGCACTCTCAGTCATTGGAATCTCGTGGAAGAGGATGGGGAGTATTCTTCTGGAAAGGCATGATGACATATAAGGGAAATGTCTTACCCCTCCCCTCAACAAATTCTTTACTATGTTTAATATATTTGACATCTGCAGCAAATTAGGGTGAATTTTGGACATTTTTCTATGGCCTCAATCTGGAAGACTTCCCTGGGGAAAGTGGGAATAAATTGGGGAGCTGGGCATATTCATTAAATTTCATTATGTTTTTTGGAAGCATGGTTTCCTAACCTCTTCCCTGTCTTCATCAAACACATATATGTTCACCAACCCCTCATTACATTTATAATTGTGTTTTCTTTGAAAAAGAAAATAAAAAGATTTTTAAAAACCTTTGTACCCTTAAAGTTAGCAAAGAATCTATTCTCTAGATTCCAATTTTTCATAAAATTCAGTCATCTCAACCCCTTTGACTTTGTCTCACAGATCTCATTTTCTGTTTGGCTAATGATTTCTTTGTTTTGATTTCCTTACCTTTCTTTTCTTAAAATGGGAATGGAATCTGTTATTCAAATAAAGACTAATGACAAATAAAACAGAATTGCTTTCTAAAAACAGTAAGTTTAACTTATTATTAGGGCAAAATATATTCATTTATTTGATAACAACATTTTACTTGATGTCTCATATTCAATTTGTGATTTATTGGAATCTCTACCCAGTTTTTTCCTTTGCTGTGCCTATGGCTATCTTTAATCATATATCCACTAGCTACAGTTAATGTTTTTTATAAGCACAAGAGGAGAGGAGATTTTATATGAAAACTCTAATCCTAACTCTGTGTATTCATCTTGTAACCTCATGATATATTAATGTACAATAAATAAAGTGGATGAGAAGATCACTCCTTTCAGTGCTGTTTAGTAGAATCAAGGAAAGATCTTCAGAACACTAGATACAACTCTCCAGGGAACTTAACATAAGGACACAGACTAGAGTAGTACAAAATGGACATTCATGGATGGGTTGTGATCTTAATCCTTAAAAGGAATATCAGCATTGATGAGACCATGAATCCTTTTGAATATTTGAGTAATGTAGCGAATATTGACACAGTTCCATACCTTTCACTTAGGAAGGAAATGCCAATGATTTAAACATATTACTTGGCAATTGGATAGTTTTACTGTTGTCTTTAGTTACAAAAATACAGAGCTTGTGGTTCAAATGGATATAGATTTCAAACTCCTACTTAACATTTTAGTTTAATGGAATTTGATATACATTTTAAATTTTGGGTAACTTGAAAAATATACTTACTCTGATTAGTTTCATACTATGTTTTTATTCAAATATATACAAATTCACACTTATTTGGGAATTTCAAAAGCCTTAACTATTTAAACTTTCTTCATACCCTTGGGATAAAATTTATTTAATAAAGAAGCAGGTAAATTATGCATAAAGTAACCTCATACATTTTTAACAGTTTGATAATTTAATTGAATTTTAAGTTAGCCCCAAATCAAATTAATTTTATGCAAATAATCATTAATATGAAGAGCATTTGTAAAAAAAGTTCACAGAAAGTCTCAGATATTTAGTTTTCATTTTTTCCCTCCCCCAGGAATGACTGAACATTCCAATAGAAATTAATGAGTTGTGTGCATTTCATTGCTAAGATCATGAAGGACTAAGAAACAACTTAAGTCTAGAAATGACATTTCTCGGGTTTTATTTTCAGTTGTCAAAAATTCATTGAAATGTCACTATGTACTTAGAACTGTGTTGATCGCACCTGACTGGAAGAAGATCTTTTCTCTGATTTTATCAATCAGTTCACAAATCAACAAAGATTTATTAAATAACTTATACTACCTGTACTGGGTCAGTCACAGAACAAAAAATATAATGAATGAAACAAACTCTTCTTACAGGGAGCTTACATTCCAATGGGAACATAGGAATACAGTTATAAGAACATAAAGAACAGATGAAAACATCAAATTGTTGCTTGAAGGAAGAGAGGGATCCTATAAGGTGGTGGGAAGGAGTGAGAAAATTCTAGGCATAGGTGAGGTCCAATGACAAAGTATATATTTATGAGATAGAATGTCATATTCATGTAACAGAGACAAGGTTAATTTGACTAGGCCACTAAGAAGAGAAAGTAATGTTCAATGAGGTTAGAAAGATGGGCTGGGGCCAGGTTGTTAAGGACTTGGGTTTTAAAAGTTAAACAAGGAAATTCAGATTTCTGTCCTGGAGGCAAAAAGAGTCACTGAAGTATTTTTAATTAGGGAGTGAAATAAGCTTTAAGGAAAATCACTGACAGGAAGGTAGCCTAGAGTGGAGTCCAGAAGGAGATCAATCAAGAAGTTTTGCAATAATTTAGGAAAGAGGTAAAGGAGGGCTTCAACTAAGATGGGAGCTATATGATTTAAGAGGAATCAGATGGGAAAGAAATGATTAGATACGACAACTGAAAATTTGTGGAATGAAAGAGAGTGAGAAGTTAAGGAAAGTACTGGGGTGCTGAACTTGGGAGATTGAAAGATAGTGTTTGAATGAAAATTATAAATTATTAAGTTTGGAAAAGGAGAGGACTTTTGGTTAAAAATATTATCTTTGAATATGTAAAGTTTGAGGTGTCTCAACAACACTTAATTTGAAAATTTTAATATGCAAATAGGAGATGGGACTGAAGATCAGTGGGGGGGTAGACACACACAGAGAGTGACAGAGACAGAGAGAAAGAGAGACAGAGACAGACAGAGAGAGACAGAGAGAGAGAGAGACAGAGAGAGAGAGAGAGAGAGAGCTTGTAAAGGAAAAAGAGAAGGTTTAGATCAGAACCTTGAGGTATAACCATAATTAGGGGGGTATGTTATGGATGGTGAGTCAGTAAAGGAGAAGGAAAAGGATGATTAGTAAGATAGGAGACAAACTAGAGAGGAATCATGAAAACCTTTGTGGGTTAGGAGGGAAAATAACAATGAGAAGGGAAGGGAAAATATCTTTAAGAGGAGGAGTATTTCAGCACATGTTTATGAATTATTAGTAAAAGAAGATGGAGTTTTAAAGCACAGTCTCTATGTTTGCATAAAAAAACTAAATAAATGCCATGTGCACAAAATTATCCTGTAATGACATCAGTATTGGCTATTTTTAAAAAAGCAGATGGAATACTCAGTAAAGTCCACTAGTGAAAATGATAAACCTGTTGTGCACAAATATATATAGATACATATATTTTAATTTAACATAACTTCATCATCAGGGAGAAACTCCTCCAACTTATCCATACTTTCAAGAAGCAGTTTGGCAGAGACTGTGAGGATATAGAAATCATATCTCTGATTCCTTTACTATTGTCATAACCCCAATAAGAATGAAATCCACTTTCATGTCCTTCAGGTCTATCATCTAGGGCACTAGTCAGATAGTCCACAGTGAGTAGGACTAGTACATGAAACTCAATGGTATTATTTCCATTGAGCAGAGCAGTATAGTTTTTTTAAATTCTTATTCTGATCAAATAAGAGATTTCCACACATATAGTAGAACATAAAAAGAAGATTCTGTATGAAAACTCTAAAGATACCTTCAGGGTGCTATAACTTCCCCAGTTGTCTGATTTTCAGTGGCACAGTTAAAAATTCCTTTTAGTACATGACATGGGTCAATTCTATCCCTACATTAACTGATAAAGCCCAGCTTTGCCCAGGTCTTTGACCAGAATACACATATCCCAGTGTAACTGGTCAAATGCTTGTCCAGTGGAACTTAGTTGGGCATAGTGGGCTATATGTATTCTACCCTCTTGTGTTGTGAATAAACTTTTGCTTCCATACCCTCTAGTTTCATTATATCCTTCTGATTAAACATCTTGCATTTTAAGTTTTCACAATATATCAGATGAATCAATGTTTATCATTATCATCACCTATCTTACTTAGGAGGGGAAACTTTCTCACATATTCTTTTCCTCTTCCCAATTTTCCTAGTTCTGTTGATGATTTCACCATGCTCCCTGGTTCCCATCCTCAGTGTCATTTTCTACTCTTTACTTTCCTTCAACCACAAATAAAATATGTTGCCAGATTTTTATTATTTTGTTTTTCTTTATATCCTTAGCACTTAAGCAACAGATCACCTAGAAAATAGGAATTACTTAAAAATACTTATTGAGTTGACTTGTCTTGACTTGAACTCTTTACCATCAGAATATCTCTTTTACACCTTCTGATCCACTCACCGACAACTCTAGCTCAGGACCACAACATGTCACCTGGACTTTCACAAAAGCTTTCTAACTTGTCTCCCTCTTTTAAATATCTCTTCATTCTTATCTATCTTCCATTAAACTACCAAGATGATTATTCTAAATATAGATTGATCATAATATTGCCTGATAATTAAACAAGGATATAAATCTCCTTCCCACCTTCCATTGGCCATTGGGCTGACAGAGGGAAAAACTCCTTTGAGGGTCACACAAACAAAAAAAATAGTTTTTTGCTGTATAAAATAGAAAATTCATTTAGTTTTAAAATTAAAGTTGAGTAACATATGATTACTACAAAGGATTTTTTATTACAAGCAGTTAAAGGAAATAATAGAAAGAAAAAAGTAGAAATTAAGGTAATGGGGAAAGAGATAGAAAAGGAATATTGACAAATTAAGACAGAAGAGAAAAAGACACAGGCAGAAAGACAAAGAGAAATATACAGGGAATAAATTGCAAGGGGACATACATACAAATTGACATAGAGAGCAACACAGACTCAGCCTAGCAAAGAGTTTTTTCTTTTAAAACCTCCATCTTCTAATCATTAAAATATTAAAAGCTGCTGAGGACTTTTTAAACTGTGTGCTAGTTCTGTTTCTTAATGTGCATATATGGTTGTATTTTTTTTAGGTTTTTGCAAGGCAAATGGGGTTAAGTGACTTTCCCAAGGCCACACAGCCAGGTAATTAAGTGTCTGAGGCCGGATTTGAACTCAGGTACTCCTGACTCCAGGGCTGATGCTCTATCCACTGTGCCACCTAGCCACCCCTTGTATTTTTTTTTAACAGCCATCATTTCTTGGTATTTTTCCCCATGGGCTGGATGAAATGAAGATTGTATTTGGTCTGCAGGCTTCCCCACTTCCCTGAATAAATGGCTCTCTGCTTCTAACTTCCTTCCCCAGGACACCAGAAACTTATTTGTAATTGTTCTTAGCTCCTGACCCATAAAATGTCTACAGAATGGCATGATGCACTGGTTACTTGCCTGAGAGGTATTGACAGCAGAAGGTTCTGTTCCAGGGCCAGGTTAGAAAGCTGAACACATCTCTGAAGAGCTCCCACCTCAAATAAACTGACCATGTTGTTGTCTAGAAACAAATGTTTCAGGTCTTTCAGGTCCTGGAAGTCTTGAAGAGTAATTCTCTGAATCAGATTGTTACTACAGTCAAGTTTCTGTAGTCTTGTTGGCAGTTGGAAGGGCAATGTCTTAAGCTGATTCTGAGATACCTCAAGTGTTGTTAAATTAGGAAGGAAGTGAGCTCCCTCAATTGAGGAAAGTGAATTGGCAGAAAGGAAAAGATGAGAAAGTTTCTCTAGATGTTTCATCTCTTGAAATCTTACTATTTGGATCTGGTTTCTCTCTAGCTTTAAAGAAAGTAAAGACTTTGGCAGATCATGAGGGACTAAAGTCAGTGAATTGCCACTTAAACTAAGAAATTGCAAAGATTGAAGAGATGCAAAAAAAGTCTCTGGAAGAAAATGTAGTTTGTTATTCTCTATACTCAGATGTTTTAAGTGAGGAAGTTTAAATGTGCCAGTCAGAGTTTCCATATTGTTGCCATCCAATACCAAATTTTGCAGATTAACAAGGGAGGAGATTGTGCTGAGGGAGAGAGTGGATACCATATTGTTTTGCAGCTCAAGTACTTGTAATTTTTTCAAGCCTTCAAAATCTGATTCATGCAAAACATTTATCAAATTATCATTCAGTTTCAGTATTTCAAGGCTGTTTGGGAGGGTAGTAGGAATTCTTCTTAATTTGTTTTTCCAGAGTTCCAAGGTCTTCAATGTATTCAAAGTTTTGAAGGTGTCATTTTCGACAGATTCTGTGCCACTGGCCAATAGAACAAATTCTTCCAGGGCCAGTGTTTTGGTGATATTAGATAACTGTGTGGGGGGGGAAATACTAAATCAGTATTATCATGAAAAATAAATGTATACAATTAAAACCAATAATATTTCATATTTTCTTCCATCACCTATTTAAAATATATTTTATATAGTTTTCGAAAGACAAGTTATATACTGTCATAAATTCATTAAAAATAAAAGAAATGGAAATTTGAAGTCATATTTCATTTTACACATATAAAAACTGACAAAGATGACAAAAATGGGAAAAAATCATTCTGGAAGAAATATTCCCCATGCTCTTGATGGAGTTGTGACTTCAGTCAAATATTCTGTGAAAAAAATTGGAACTATTTAAGAAAAATGGCTTAAATTGTTCATACCTTTTGATCTAGTAATCTCATTAACAGGTATATATATTCCAAGGAATAACAAATAATATACAACAAAATATTTACAGCATCTTTTTTGTGGAAATCCATATCTTGGATAAAGTTAAAAAATGGAAATCCTGACAAATTCTATCTATTATATTGATATTACTCAATGTACTGGATGCAGACACATTGCTGTGATTAAGGACATGGCTAAATTTCTTCATCTAAAAACTGAGAGGTTTGGACTAGATGTCCTGTAAAGATCCTTTTAGTGCTATATCTGTTATGGCTATGTTTACACAAAACTGAGATAAAGCACTGTAGGCAAGTTTGGATTATTATACATACACATTAACATTTGAAAATTTCATAACTGATGTCACAAGAGGAAGGTTTAAAGAATTCATTTAACAATGGAATTTTACTTGTCCTAAAATAAATTCCACTGTGATATGAAGAGTAGAATTTTCTGCTATTTAAACTTCATGTAGTCATAAAAAAAAAAACTAAAGCATTTTCCTAATTGTGTTCCTTTTCTTGAATCTCTTTCTATGACAACAAACATTTTCAAACTTAATTTCAGAAATCAAACTCTCTTTTTTAGTATAACTTTCCACACAACAGTAACAAAGATTAATGAAGAAACCAAGAATATGTGGGTGATCTTGTAATTATGGAACAAATGTCACATTCATGTTCATATTCTTTTTCCATAGCAGTAATGATTTCAGAATATTGGACAAGGCTATGAAAACAGTTCATATAACCTTCCCTCACACCCAGACATCCCCTTGAATGAGTGAGAGGCCTGAATCAAAAAAGAAGCTAGAAAACAGAAAATTATGATGAGGTAGTTATGGCACTAGAATCTTAGAACTGGATTAGAGATTCTTTAATCCAATCCCTTCATTTTATAGATGAGAAAAAAATTTCAAAATTCAGGGAGGTAAAATTTGCTATGGTCCCACAGCCAGACAGTGCCAGAACTAAGACTTGAAAATGGATCATCTGCTTCCTCTTCCCCCTCTCTTTCCCTTTTCCCCCTTCTCTTTCCCTTCCTCCTCATCTCTACCCTTCTCCCCCCTCCATCTATTCTTCCTCTACCTCTTTTCTCCTCTCTCTCTCTCTCCTCTTTCCTTTCTCTCCTCTCTACTCTTCTTTCCCCCTCTTTTCTCCTTCTCTCCCTACTTTTACCCTCTCCTTCCTCTCCCCCTCTTCTTTTTCTCCCTCTTCCTTCTCCTTCCATTTGTCCAGCACAACTACTCCTGTATAGACTATCTATAGACAACCTAAAGCTTCTTCTTACAATTTCCTGCTTCTGCTACTGCCAAATCAATGCAGAAAACAATTAGTTTTGTCCCTACAACAATTCAGAACTCACAAGCTCAAGTGGTTCACCTGATCACAACCTCAAACTTTACAGTACTAGGGGGTTATAGGCATATCCACCAATTCTTTTTCAAAGAAGAGGAAGATCATTATTTTTACTCATTTACTCCTTTTAATAACTATATTTGCTTATATTTGCTAATTGACACATATGATATTGAAATACATAGTGTTCACAAAATCAGAAATAGAGAATTGGAAAAGATATACTGAAATCATCTGAATCATCTCTTATATGTTCTTACCACCAGGTAAGCTTCCAAAAGAATTCATAAAAAAAACTCCATATTTACTTTCTGGATCATTTCTCTGTCTCCTTGAACTCCCCCATCCAAGATATTAAATGGAGATCTGATTTTCAACCAAAAATCAAGCTTGCAAATCTCTTAGTGTATGACTACATTATTATATCTTTTTCAGTAGCATTAAAGAAATAGCTATCTCTGATGACATAAAACAATATCTTATCCTTTGATTCAAATTTTACTTTATTTTTTAAAAAATCTCACAACTTTTTACTTCTCTATAGTTTTGACACTGTGTCCTTCAGGTTGCTAGTTAGCCATAAGCACCAGAAGAAAGGCTACAGAAAATATTTCTTACATATGATTCAATTCAAATATATTTAGACTGAGTGTCTGGAGGAAAGAGTGAGGCTGATGACATTGCACACTCATATTCTTCCCCACTCATATTCAATTCACTCACAAGTCAAGACATCACTTTTGGATGATGATCCTCTTCCAGAAAAGACATGTAACAATTTAAATGAGATGCAAAAGTCCCATTTCATTTAACAATTAGGAATCTGCTCTTCTAGTTCAAACCAATCATCCACAGTATTCACCAAAAAGTAGTAAAATATAGTCACCTGAGATCAAAGTAGTTCTAAAAAGGAAAAATCACACAGCTTATTACTTTCCATTCCCTCCACAGACTGAGAGTTGTTTTATCCAGAGATAGTTAATTTGTATTAAAATCCTGGGAGAAGGATTCTTATTGATTGGTGAAACTTTTGAAAAAATGACAAATTGACTTATTAAGTAATTCATTTGATGGTCAGCTATAATTTGCTTTTACTGTTTATAAAACTGTCATTTCATTAACATGTTTACTTGACACTCCCACAATTGAATATTACATATTTTCAGAGCATCCTATTTAAGTTATTACTTTTTTTAAGAATCCTATTTCTTTAAATTTTTTTCTGTCAAAAATATGTATGTATGTGTGTATATAATCTTCTACATATATATGTGTATATATATACATATATATATATATATATATATACATAATAAAATCTTCTACCAGAAATGCTACCTGGAATTGAATATTATTCAAGAAAAGATAGTCAACATGAATCCATTGCCACTTATTTGTGATGGTTTCACCTTTATGTGGCAGCTAGTGTTTAATTTCCTACTTAACATCAACAACATAAAAAGGAGTTTCAATTGCTTGATGATCCAGTATATTCACTCTATTTATAAGAGGATTCTACAAAAGCACTCTAATATTTCCACCTTTGGATCCATAAGGAAAATAGAAATGTTCAATGGGATTTAATTGGAGTCATAGAAATTTAGAGCCAGAAGGAATAGAAGAAACTGCCTAGTTCCAAAACTCTCATTTTATAAAGAAGGAAGTTGAGGCTGAAATAACAGGAAAAAACTTCCATGAAACCACACCACTAGTTACTAATAGTACTAAAATTGGCTTCCAAACCAATGCTTTTTCAACTATTTTATTTTCCTCCTGTGATTTTACTAGAATTGGGAACTTCTGGAAAGAAAATTCCCTATATCCATCCAGCCTGGTTAGAATTCTGCCATGTATAATTTTAGAAAGTTGCTTGGAAAAATGAAAGGTAAAACTTGTTCTCATCCCATAGTCATAGTGTATCTGAGGAAGGAGTATGAACCCACTACTTCAGGAACTCTAAAACCATCTCTTTTATCACTATTCCATGCTACTTTTTGACATGCACAGAACATCTTTTCCATTATGTCAGAAGGAAAGCAAAATTCTTTGATTACATAAAAAATTAGCAAATGTCAATATCTACTACATAACTGACATGAAAAAATAAAAATTAGCATAGGATTGTAAAAATAAAACAATACTTTAAAGTCTTAAGAACTCTGATCAGCAAACTTGATGGACTTGCTCATTTCATCAGTGCAATAATCAGGGACAATTCTGGGCTATCTGTGATGGAGAATACCATCTGTATCCAGAGAAAGAATTGTTGAGTTTGAACAAAGACCAAAGACCTTCAATTTAGAAAAAAACCGTTATCTTATTAGGTAATTTTGCTATCTCTTATACTTTATTTTTCTTCCTTAAAGATATGATTTCTCTCTCATCACATTCAACTGAGATCAATGTATGTCATGGAAACAATGTAAAGACTAACAGACTGCCTTCTGTGGGGGGTGGGAGAAGGAAGCAAGAATGGGGGAAAATTGTAAAACTCAAAATAAATAAAATCTTTCTTATATGTCAAAAAATCTTAATTATTAAAAAACCACTGATCAATGAAATAATCAGTTGTGGTTACAGAGAGCTATGAAGAATATTATCCACTTCATGGCAGAGATAGGATGAACTAAAATGAAGAATGAAGAACCTTTTTTGGATGTGGCCAACTAGGGAATTTTTTGCTTGACTACACTTATATGATGCAAATGTTCTCTCTCTCTCTCTCTCTCTCTCTCTCTCTCTCTCTCTCTCTCTGTAGATAGGAGTAGATGAGAAAGAAAAATAAATAATTGATCATTGAAAAAATAAAAATGTATTTCAAAAAATAGATAGAATTGAAAACATTTATCATGAGAATCTGGTGTTTGTTGGTACTAATACATAAGTTATAGAACCTTTGAACAATTTCCTAGGAGGATATTAATATTTTACCTGAGTTAGGTATTGATTATTTAATACTGAATTATCATCCTGATATCTTTCTGGTGATGAAGACATTTTATTTGGCATGTCAGCTATATAATATTCCAATAGTTATATAACTTTTAACATAAAATGGCAATACTGTGACATCTATTTTATTAAATGAAGATGTTTCAAAAAAACAGTCCCCTAGAGGTAGTCATAAAAGGTTATTCATGTCTAATAAAGCAAAGAATTTTTGGTACCTTTTCAGTTATTACTGTGATTTCTTGAAGTACTCAAAGATGGAAAGAAAAATGATCATCATGTTAAAAAAATGGGGAAAGAGCCATTTTATTTATGATGATTGGCAAAATAATTCTAACTTGAAAATTGTACCTGTTTAAATATCATTTTGAATTTGGTTTCCTCCCTCTCCGCCCCAAAAAGAATTACTTTAAATAAGAAATGACATCCTTACCTTGAGGTTTTTTATTTTACTGTGACTAATATAAAGCCTCTTGATTGTGGAAGGCATCCATGGAGGTACTGCTGTGAGTCGATAGCACTGAATGGATTGTTTGGAATCACAGCTGCATCTTCTAGGGCAGTTAGGATGGAAACCATCACCAAAGGAAAGCAGAAAAAGAAAAGTATAAAGTAAATACATCTTCCACATACGGGTTCTTGGTTCTTAGTTGGTGCCTTGTCCTTCTTTTTATACGATGAAATCAGATATAAAAGGATCTTATGAATGCATGCTCTGTCAGTGTAAAGCTAAAAAAGAAGAAAGGGAGGGGACTTCTCTTAACTTGCTTGGGTTAAAATGTCAGCAACCATTACAAAAGGTGAAAGACTTAAACAATGATAAGCAACTTCAATATCTGTAGGTGGAGAAAACCCAATGTTATTTATTGCTGAACAGGGCTAATCTGTAAACACCTCTATTATCTGCTGTTTCCTTATTTTGTTAAATGTGACACTAAGGAATTACTGAGAAAAGACAAAGAACCATTTTATTGTAGGCTATAAAACCTTTGAATTTTCTGTGACCCTATATTAAAACCATTTTTGAGGGGATGGGAAGGGAACAGACATTTTAGAAGGGTTTTGTTTCTTGTTTTCCTCCTATAACAAATAGTAAAGGAAGACTGGCATGTGTTTTTTCACTCTACTAAACTCCAGAGGTAGTTAAAGTTACAAATGCCTTTATCTTTCCTTTTTGAGAGGCAGTGTATTCTAATAGAAAACTTAGAGGACCTGGATTGGAATCCTGGCTTTGTACCTACTGACCTGAATTCACCTCTGCGGCCTCAGATTCCTCATCTGCAAAATAAGATTAAATTAGATGATCTCTAAGGTCTCTTTTAGTGTTAGAGCCTATGACATCTTCTCTCACTGCCTCCCAAACCACAAGCATTATATCTTGAAACTGCTTGTCAAAAAAAAAAACAAAAAAAACTGTTGCTATTGATTCTTGAAATGGAAATATATGAAATATTATATAGTTAGTTACTATTGCCCATTTTAAATAAAAAAATAGAAATCTTTTTTTTCTTTAGGGAAGTTTTCAATTTCTTTAAAAGGAATTTTAGTTGGGAAAGTCCACTACAGAAAAGTTCCTCCTTATCTAGAAATGTTCTTTGTCTTACTTTTATATCTTGCAACAATATTTCCTGCTGATACATTTTAAAGAATTTAAAATCCTGATTATGTATTTTAAATGAATATAGTACTTATGAATAATTCATAAAACAGGGCTACATATGCTTACTAAAGGTATTTGCCAAAGAAATGTAAAATGTCCTGTGCAGAGTCTATATAAAGGACTCTATATTCTCCAAATATCTTTATTCATAGATGACATTTTATTAATTACAGGTTCAAGAACACCAAGTTTCCTCAATGAAATCTATCACAATATGGCAGAGAGCAGCCTAACCATACAGAAGGGAGAAAAAGAGGATGGAAAAATTCATGTTACCCAGACTATGACATGCAGTTGAATAGGAAATCCATCAAACTAGTATCTATGTATAAAATATAAATATAATGAAGGGAAATTTTATTCTCCCACCCACCCTTTTCAGTTGAGGCAATCATTGAATGTAGTCAGATGAGGAGGTACTAATGGATTGGCAAGTTTTTTGATACCCAATGGTTTTTTGGTAGGGTTTGAATGTTTCTCTTTACTTAGGTAGGGTGGCTTGATTGAAAGTTGGCTATATTCCTGGGGCTTTAAGTGGCTAAGACCTGGAAACAGCAAGCAATTAAAAAATGAAATAAAATAATAAATAAATGAAATAAAATAAATTTTAAAAAAATTTTAAAAATTCAGCTTTTCCTTTCCTGTAGATGAGAAGGGAAATTTCCTTTTTCTCTTCTCTGAAATTGAGATGGCATATAGAAATGGAGCTACTATGAGAAAAAAGAAATACCCTATCCAAGTTGAAGATTGGTTTCAAATGAATTGATGGTACATTTGAAGAAACTGAGACCCTCATTCCAGAAAGACACAAATGTAAAGAAATATAGTAACTGTAAAACTGGGAAGTAACTTTCTAAGGCTATATGTTGGGGGGGAGGGGAGCTAAATCTTTATTGGTAAAGAGAATTTCCATGAAATTAAAGGTCTGGATGATAGATATATAGATGTAGGTAGGTGTAGATGTAAGCAAAGATAAAAAAGATATAGAAATAAGCCAGGAATTGAAATTAACCTTGCATTATGACCAGAATTAAGCAACAGAACATTAGGCCAGATTGTACTTGGGGAATTACACAATATGTTCAAAGGATGGCAATTAACCTCTGTCTCAAAAATTTGTCTTTAATACCAGTGTTTTACAGATTATATGGCTATGAAATATGGGACTTTGTGGTCTCAGGAAAATCAAAATTGCAAGTGACAAAATGCTTAATAAAAATACACATGAGGTTAGAAGTAGATTATCATTTTATCAGCAATAACTTGTGTGTAAGAAATGACATAAATGATATAATCATACATATAGAAAAGGAGACAAAAAAGAAAAGTTGGTCAAGTAATGAGACAACAATTAGTTTATAGTTAGTCAATAAGCACTTAAGTACCTACTGGGTACAAGTCACTGTTCTGAGTGTTGGAGATACAAAGCAGGGCAAAAGAAAGTCTTTGAGGAACTCACAATCTAATGGAGATGATGGTGATGATGATGATGATGATTTTCCTTCATTTTCTAAGAAAACATTGGGGAGGTGATGCCATGACAAGCACATGAATTGGATTTGAAGGAGGGGAGTTGTGCTAAGTCACCAGTCACACCTTCTCCCCCAGAGTCATTGTATTAGTCCAGTCATGAGGAGATAAGAGCCTTTACCAGAGTGAAGCCATTTAGGGAAACATCTTATTTTTTATATAGGTGAACTACTTTGGGACTTCTAACTAACTTCACCATCTTCCTATATCAGATACCTTCTCCTCCCTCCTTTTAGATTTTCTTTGGTGTTTTGTCTTCTTCCATTATTTTGTAAATTCCTTGAAGCTGAGAACTGGTTTTTTCCTTTAGTATTTGTATTCCCAGGTAGCAGTGAAGAGCCTGACCCTTAGTGGATGCCTAATAAATGTTTATTGACTATTGATTAGTCACTGTACATGTTGTTTTCCTGGCTCTGTTTATGTCATTTTGCATCAGGTGTTCAATTAAGACTTTCCACATTTCTCCATATTCATCATGTCCATTCATTCTTATATCATGGTAAACATCATTATATGCACATAACACAGTTTCTTTAACCATTTCTCTAGTAATGGGGCATCTACTTTTTTTTCAGATTGCTACCATACATACATACATACATACACACATATGCACATGCACACACACACACACACACACAAACGTAATGCTTTTAATATTTTTGAGTCCATGCTTTTTTCTGTGACCTTCTTAGGTCCATCTAGCAGTTACCAGAGATTTTTGAGCTGGAGAATGACAGTCATTCCTGTGCTGTGCTTTATAGAGATTGTTTTGGCAGCTATGCAAAGGATTGGAGTATGTGGGGCATTTAGGGAACACTAGCATTTCTCATGTGAGGGCTTGGAGACCCCTTTTCAGGATTACTCATCTACCTTTGGTGTCTGTGGGCACTTAGCTCTCACCTGTGACTTCAAGAAGCTATAGCATGGGCACTGACCACACTGTGGTAAAACTGTCTCAGCAGATAGGTTAAACCAGGTTGAGTATAACCTGTTGGTGAGGTAAAGAGATGACTCCCCCCAGGCATGTGAAGACTCCCCCCAAGTGGAATGTGCAGATGAGAACAATTTGTTCCACTGACCTTAAATTGAAGGTGGATGAAGTATGTGTTGTATAGACAGTTTGATCAAACATCAAAGACACTTAGGTCATCCACTGCCACCCGGTCTTGCTAGTAATCTTGACTTCTTTCCTGCCATTGAACTTCAATGACTCTGAAAGAGAGTCTGAAAGAGAGAGTAAGGTTGCCAACTTTGTGCAATTCTTTGTGCAAAGCTAAGATATCATCCCAAATTAAGACATTACTCCATTTTAGTTAAACAAAAGATAAACAAGAAGAAGATGCTGAGGAATAATTGGAAAGTGAAGAGATTAGAGAAAGACCAACAAGGAGACCATTATTGTAGTCCAGGCAAGAGTTACTGAAGATATAATTAACACTGTGGCCTTTTGAATGGAAAGAAGACATTGAATTTGATAGATGGTAATAGAAGAAAATTTGTTTTAAAAAAATGACAACTGATGGGGGAGGTGAGGAGGAAGAAAGATTCCTGAGCAACTAAAATTGTTATGCCCTGAGGCAAATTTAGAGGGACTGAGATAATTCTACTTCCTGTGCTACCTTTTCAAAATGTCCCATTCACTAACACTTTGACCCTTCCTCTTTAAACCACCCTTCTTATTTGTGCCATCCTCCTTTAACCCTTTGACTTTCCAATGTTTCTATCATACTAATCTCCAGTTCTAGATAACCCCTACTGTCCATCTTCTCTTTCCTACTACTAAGTTGTCAAATGTAAGCAGAAAAAGGTAACCATTTGGATTGGCTATAAATTTATGCCTTATAACCTCAACAGGGCCTTCATTGCTACACTAATTCTTTTATCACTCTCATATTGAATGGTATCACATTCTCCACAGCAGTTTTTCCAAACCTTCTTAGAACCCAAGTCTTTAGGACCCACTCAATCTGAAATCCATCTTTTTCTCTTTCACACATCAAAACTGCTCTTTGTTATCTCTCATTCTTGCCTTCTTCCTTTAGAACTTAAAAATAGACTTCTTGCCAAAGCTCACCCTTTCACTTGTACCTTTGATCTTCACATCTACTCTGTTGATTATTCATACTCTATCATCTTCAATCTCTTCTTCTCCATTGATTTTTTCCTCTCTGCCTGCAAAGATTTCCTTAATTCTAAAATAGATAGATAAATAACCCACAAAAAATTGTTCTTGTTACCTCAGAAAGCTACCACCCCTCTGAGATTATTGCCTTGGTTAAGGGACTTGCATAGTTCAGTGGAACTATGACATATATGATGCAGGGTTACCCAAAACAGAGCATAGTGGAGAGTTCTGACCAAGTGACCTACTAGAAAGGAAAATGGACAAATCATTCCAAGATCTTCCAAAACCTCATGGAACATGAGCTTGGACAGACTTTGGAAGATAGTAGAGGTTAGAAGGGCTTCTCATGCTATGGTCCATGGAGTCACTAAGAGTCAGGCATGACTGAACAACAACAAAGCTACTATTATCCTTATTCTCCCTTTCTTCTTTACCAAATTTCTACAAAAGTACTTTCCAATGTCCACTAGCTATCACTATTAAGTCACCATTTACTCACAACTCAATTTTCTGCAATCTGACTTGGGTTCAAAGTAATCTCTCCAAGGTCATTATTTAATTACTAAATTCAAAAGCTTCTTTTTAGACCTCATCTTCATTGAGTTTTCTTTCACTTTTTCTTAACACCCCCTTTCCTAATATTCTTGACTTCTGGCTCTCCTAACCCTCTGCCTAACCCTCCTGAATCCTTTGTGTAGGTTCCTCTTCTTTATACTCTATTCTAAATGTTGAAATATGTAAATTCTCTGTCCTTGGCTTTCTCTTTTCTTTCTAAACATTCACTTTTGTCTTATCTAATCTAATATTACACTTTATTTATTGGCCCTGACTCCCAAATCTTTCCTTCAACTCTGACCTTCCCTATTAATACCAGATCTATAACAGCCTGATGAAAACTTCCACCTTGATTTTCTGGTGATACTTCAAACACAGTATATTCAAGAGGCAACTCATTTCTTCCCAAAATCTGTTTCCTACTTTCAGTTTCCCTATTTCTTTGGATCATTCTCCCAATTAGCTGGGCTAGAAACTTCTGGGTCACCTTTTACTCCATACTCCTCATAATAATTCATATATAATCAGTTGCCATATCCTGTTGCATATATTAGCACAATATTTTTTGCTTCTATCCATAATATTCTACATCAATGATTACCACCCTAGTCCAGCTCATCCCAAATTTTTAACCTGTTCCATTGCACACCTTCCTAATTATTCCTTTTACTTTTAGTCTCCCTCCTCTAAACCATTCTTAACATTGTCTCCAAAATAATGTTCTGATGTACAAATTTCTTTCTTATTCACTTGATCAAAGACTTTCAGTGGCCCCCTATTACTTACAAATAAATAAATAAACAAACAAACAAACAACTCACCACAACTCTCTATAGCTTTGGTACAAATAGTTGATATGCATCTTCCCTATATTTTAAGCCTTGAAATCAGACTTTCTACTATTTTCTCAAGGTCCTTTCAAGATAAAGGGAATCTCAGTACTTTCTAGTATATTAAGATGTACTGATGAAACAGTTTAATGTAATGAATGGAGAATCTGACTTCAACCAAGTCTATATTCTGAGAAATAGTGCTGAACATCTCCTTAAATCTTTGTTTCCCTGGTGGTCTGCACATTGTTTTAAATAGAGAATACATACACACCCACACACACAAACACACATGCAAGAAATGTGTTTTGGGGGGCGGCTAGGTGCCACATGGATAGAGCACTGGCCTTGGAGTCAGGAGTACTTGAGTTCAAATCCAGCCTCAGGCACTTAATAATTACCTAGCTGTGTGGCCCTAGGCAAGCCACTTAACCCCACTGCCTTGAAAAATCTAAAAAAAGAAAAGAAAAAAAAATGTGCTTTGTATTAGAATAGAAAGTTGATTGCTTGTAAATTAAATATGTACAAATAATTAAATTTAAAATCACTCATCTATATTTGGTTGATCAATACTATATTACAATTTTCATATTATTTATCAGGAAATTATAAGACTCAACATATCCTTTAGAACATTTGTGCACATTGATAACCCATTAGGCTTTTTATTATTTTAATGAATTATTTTGGATTTTAATGAATTATTATTTTAATGAATTTAATTATTTCTTTTTTTTAAGACCAAATCACCTCTTGCCTAGGCTGGATGTGTAAGGATCAATCACAGGTCAACCCCACTGTGATTGATAAGGGGGCTTTGATCTGCTTCACTTCTGACCTATTCAAAATCCCTCCTTAGACAATCTTGTGGTCCCTTTATTAATGTCCCTATTAATGTCAAATTTAATACAGATATCTGATTGACTTTTAGTTTTAGTGAATTCAGAACTCCAGAGCTAAAGTAATCTACTAGCCTCAGCCTTCTAACTCACCATTCCTAGCTATGAATTAATTTTGAGTGAGCTACCCCTAACCAAGAGAAAAAATAGGATTTCTAAAGATTGTCTTTTTTTGTTTTAATTTTGCTTTCCTCTTTATGCATTTATTCCTTATCCCTTAATGTATATGAAAATGTTCAAAAAAGATCATAAATGTAGTTTTGAGATGACCAAAGGCATTAAAAAAAAAAGAATTTGTTGTATGGTAAGAAGAATAAATTACTCTTAGTGTCCTAAAAGAATTAATCTATAGGAGACTTGAATGGTACTAGGTGGGGAAGAGGCAACTTAGTTTAATGTATGTGTAAAGTTTGATAACCTGAGAAACAAAAGGTTCCTGACAAGGGGTGAAAGGGCTAAAACTAATGATCAGTAAACGGTTAGACCAAAGTTGATAATCCTGGTTTCCAATAAGGTTAAATCCAACCAGGAGCTATGGGGAAATGTGAATGAAATATTTAGATTGCATGGCAGGCTACAATGAACAGCTCTGAGCAATATCCTGGAGTTTAAGAAGATTAATGTAAGGGTTTTTTTATGTTTGTTTTTACTGCAGGCTATGTATATAACATGAAGAATATAAAGGAGATTTTTTTCCAATCACTGGCTGAAGGTAAGATTATAAATTCTAATCCAACATGAAGAATTAGCTGGTTAAGCCAGGATCTCTAATAGATAGTAGAAATTCATAATAAACAGCTACTTTTTGGATTGACTGAGTTTTAACTCAACCAAGTCAACAATGGCTTTCAAATTCTGATTTTTCTCATGTAAGCAGAATTGAGATGCCAGCAATAGCTAGTTCATTTGATCATTTAAGAAAAAATGACCCAAAAGAGTTTGAGGGCAATAATTAACTTTAGGATTCCTAAAGTCACTTCTTCAACTCTCATTTATAACTTAAAAGAGGTTATTCGTTAATCAGTGTGAACAATGCCCATAGAGCAACATCAGGTTGTGTTTTTCTACATTTATTACTACTATTACTTAATAATAAGTAAGTGACAATAAGTTTCCTCTGACTCTGGCTGTGCAGGTCAGTTTTCTCCCCTTTTTCATTTATTATTATTATTATTATTTTATATAATACACTTACGCAGTGGTATATTTAATTCCAAGTCCCTAAGGAAAGCAAACTCACTCTATAATTATTCTGACATACCTTAGAGGACAACAATTTTGGATGAAGGAAGCTGTTTCCTTTTCTAGATTCCCAAATTTTTTTGTTTTTTTTTTGTCATTTTAGGTAACTTTCCTTTATTCAACATAAGTATTGAATGACTTGGTACCCTATATTGTAAATGTTTCTTCCCTTGCCCCATTATCCTCCTTTTCCCATATTTCCTCTGATTTTGTTTTTTTGAACTCATATGGAAGCTAAAAATCACAGAGATGATGAGAAGTATGAAGATTATTTTAAACATTGTAAAATCCTTATAGGCATTCTACCTTTTTAATAGCATACTTGATCAGGGAGCACCATAATCCCTGATAATATGGTATACATGAAGATATTTCCATTGGGACAACTTCTTGAACAATTTGTTGGATACTGATAATACCTCCTCTCTGGTATAATGAATTTTCAATTCTCTCTGTCTCTCTGTCTCTCTCTCTCTCTCTCTCTCTCTCTCTCTCTTTCTCATATTTTCTTTTTTGTTCTACCTCCCAAATCTTTCTTTTTTCTTCTCCTTTATTCTATTCCTGTTTCCATCCCCCTTTATGGCCCTACATTTATTCCTCTCTTCCATTATCTCTCTTTCCTCTCAGGACAATTCTGTTGTACTTATAAAAATGTATATTTGAATATTCAAACTTAGAATATATACATTAGAGCTCAAATATTAATTTTTAAAGAACTTGAAGAAGGGTGTTGTATTGCAAAAGGAGACACTGTTGGATTTCTTAAAATGGCAAACTTTTTATTAAATTACAAATAAGACTTTTATTTACAAAATTCTGACCTATATTCATCATTGTAGAAAAAAGAAGCATACTCATAAACTATGTTTTTTGCTGTTGTTATTTAGAATGAATATCCTTAGTCTCCTTTTCTAGATTTTATCCACATTAGACCTGCTAACTGGTTTTGACTTGGACCCTCTTCTTTTTTCCCCCTCTATGCAGTTTCACTTAATGGCCTCATCAGTTTCCATAAATTTAATAATTATCTTTATGCTTAAGATTCTCAAATCTACTTTTCCAGTCATAACCCTTCTGTCAGTCCCCAGTTTAGCATCTCCATTGGACACTTTGAACTGGATGTTGCATAGACATCTTAAATGCATCATGTCCAAAGTTGTGCTCATTATCTTCCCCCTCCTTCCAATCTTTTTTATTATCAAGCCCTCTCAGTCATTCAGGATTGAAACCAAAGTGTCATTCTCCATTCCTCATTTTCTCTTGAACCCCATACCCAATCTGTTGTCAAGGACTATCAATTTTAAGTTCATAACATCTCTTGCATATGCCCCCTTCTCTCTCTGGCATTGATATCACCCTGGTATAGTTCCTCGTCACTTCATACCTACAATATGTCAGTAGTCTACTGGTTGGTCTGACACAAGACTGTCCCCACTCTAGTCCATCTTCTCAGCTCTCTACTATGAGACCATAGATAATAAAAAAAAAAAGGGTACTGACTAAATTGTATCTTTAAAGAGTTATGTTCACTTGGAATGCAAATGTCATATCTGGACTAAATGCTGAGTAAAATTTTTGAGACATTGCTTTTTAGAGAGTTTCAGATCAATGTAGAAGACTGACAAAATTAATTTTAAAACCAGGACAGCCAAACTGATTTTGTAACTTTTTGTTTTGTAACTTTTGTAACTTTGTTTGAATAAAAGAACTTGAATTAAAAATAAAAAGATCTTATATCATTTCTATCACAATGATCTTCTTTAAGCATAGATCTATGTCATTACTCAACAAATTCCAGTGACTTTCTATGAAGTCCAAGGAGATCAAAGACAAAAATCTCCTATCGTTTAAAATCCTTCATAACCTCACCTCTCCATTTACTCTTCCAATCTTCTTATATATTATGCCCCTTTTTAATATTTTGTGATCATTTATACTGAATTTCTTGTCATTCCTCACACAAGACATTTCAACTTCCAAATCTAGATGTTTTCTCTGACACTGGAATGTTCTCCCTCCATTTCTCTTCCTTATGATTTCCTTGGCTTTCTTCATATCCCAGTTAAAAGCCCATCTTCTAAAGGAAGCCTTTCCTGATTCCTTTTTATCTTAGCCATTTCACTCTGTTGATCATCTCAAATTTATTCTTTATATAACTTGTTTGTACATATTTGCTTTTCTCTCACCTATTAGACTGAGAGTTCCTTGAGAGTAGGGATTTTTTTTTGCCTCTTTCTATATACCCCATGGTTAAAACAGTGTCTGCTGTAATAGGTGTTTAATAAAACTTTACAGAGTAACTAAAAGATTAATGATTTAAAATTGAAAAGCATCCTGGGGATCATGTAGTCTAATGTCTCCATATTTCAGTGGAACTAACTAAAGCAGCAGAAGTCAAATGATTTACTCAATGTCAGAAAAATAGTAAGTAGTAGATCTGGTATATAAAATAGAGTTGGGATCTTTTTCTTTCTATTTAGAATCACATAAAAAAATGACCTTAAGCTATTTGTTAATTCTTCTTCTTCTCCCCCTCCTCTTCCTCCTCCTCCTCCTTCTTCCTTCGTGCCTCCTCAGACATGGTCAATATTTGGATTTATTTTGCTGAACCATATATATATATATATATATATACATATATATATATACACGTATAATTGTTATTAGGTCATGCTTCTGATGGGGTAAGTTGTGGTAGGTTAGTGGATAGCAATCAATATACAAAAAAAATAGCAAAAAAATTCATACAAGTCACAAAAAAATAAAGAAAAGTATACAAACAGCATTTTTGCTACTACCTTACTAAATTTTACATACACACATATAGTGTATAAATATGTATGTATGTATTTATCTATACATATATGTGTATTTTTAAAACTATATAATAGAAATTGTTTTATTTCTTTTTTGTGAATTGAAATGTTTAAAGTCATAATATAAAAAATTAAATTTTAAATAAAAAATTTCCTTATATCTAAAATAGGAATGGCAATACTTTTACTACCCAAATTGCAGGGTTGTTGTGAGAAAAGTGCTTTGTAAACTTTAAAGTGCTGTACCCCTAAATGAACATACATGAGCAGGAAACATTAAAAACCATTCAATAAATTTAATGATTACAACAAATATATCCATCTAGTCTCCACTAAGACTAGTTTAAGGGAGAAGGGATTGGGAGATTGGATACAGATGGATCAACTGAAAAATAGATACACAGTAGTATAGAAAGAAAGGAAGGGTGCAACTGGGTGGCGCAGTGAATAGAGCACTGACCCTGGAGTCAGGAGGACCTGAACCTTAATAATTACCTAGCTGTGTGATCTTGGGCAAGTCACTTAACCCCACTGGCTTGCAAAAACCTTAAAAAAAAGGAAGGAAGAAATGAAGATCGAAAGATCTGGGAACATTAACAACACTATTCAATGAATTTAATAATTATAAAAAAAAAAACATACTTTAAGTCCCTACTAAGAACAGTAAGAAAAGGTATCAAGGAGATTAGAGAAAAACAAAGACAGAAAGATGCACAGAGAAACAGACACAAAGGTATAAAGAGATGGAGAGATGAAGAAGATAGTTTGAAAGACATTGCAACAGAAAACAAACAGAAATGTAAACATGGAAAATTTTCAAAACCACAGAGATATAGAGATATATAGTCAAACACACATGTACTCATACACAGAACAGTCCTTTATTTTAATAGAATAATATATGTCACAATCCAGTTGGTAGTACAGTTGAGGCCAAACCACCCTAGGGCAGCATTTGTCATTTACCAATCTAAACAGTTTCTTTTTGGAAACCATTTCCTGGAGAGAAAGCCAAATGAATATATTTAATGAGAATCAAGGAATAAGAATATTAACCAGGGTCAAGACACAGAGGAGTCAGTCACAACAGGATTCAGAATTCAGATATGGGTATTGTGAGTAGCTTGATTTGCTTGCTCAGGGTTCCAGGATCTTTGGCCAGTTACCATGTTCAAGTGCCATCCTTAGATATTGCTTTCTCTGATGAACCTCTATACTGGTTCTAGGGAGATTTTAGACAACCCCTTTTTGTAGTCTTTTATAAGACAGTGCCACAAAAAAATGTTAAAGCCATGTTTGTTTTTGTTGGCAGGAATCTCTTGTCTTCTATCATTAAATAAGACAAGTGACAAATTGACCTTTGACATGAATCATTTTACTTTACCACTGCAAAACTAGAGTAGAACAGTGTGCTGTAGTGGAAAAGCACTAGGTTTAAGTAAGATAGTCTGGGTTCAAATTCAGGTTATAGCATTTACTCCGTATATGACCTTGAATATGATACTTAAACTTTCTAGGCCTGTTTCTTTTTTTTTAATTAATTAATTGATTAATTTTTTAATTTTACAATTTTTCCCCTAATTTTGCTTCCCTCCCCCACCCCCACAGAAGGAAGTCTGTTAGTCTTTACATTGTTTCCATGGTATACATTGATCTAAGTTGAATTTGATGAGAGAGAAATCATATCCTTAAGGAAGAAAAATAAAGTATAAGAGATAGCAAAATTACATGGCAAGATAACAGGGTTTTTTTTAATTAAAGGTAATAGTCTTTGGTCTTTGTTCAAACTCCACAATTAATTCTCTGGATACAAATGGTATTCTCCATTGCAGATACCCCAAAATTGTGTATAGGCCTGTTTCTTTATGGAACAATGGAAAGTGTGTTGGATCTAAAGTCAGAAAACCTGGATTCAAATCCTGGTTCTCCCTTTTTCTAGTTGTGTGACTTTGAGCAAGTTATTTAACCAAACTGGGCCTCAGTTTTCTCATCTATAAAATGAAGAGGTTGGAGTAGACTAAGGTTCCTTCCAGCTCTAAATCAATGGCCCCATGATCTGTAAAATGTGGCAGTTTAACTGCATGGTCCTTTCTAGTCTGAGATCCTTTAATAAGACTTTGCTCTAGAAATCATGTAACTGTAGGAACTCATTAGAAATAGGCACCATTTGGAGGGGCGGCTAGGTGGCACAGTTGACAGCCCTGGAGTCAGGAGTACTTGAGTTCAAATCCAGCCTCAGACATTTGATAATTACCTAGCTGTGTGGCCTTGGACAAGCCACTTAACCCCATTGCCTTGCAAAAACCTAAAAAAAAATTTTTTAAAAAGAAATTGAATGTCCATCAACTGGGGAATGGCTGAACAAATTGTGCTATATGTTTGTCATGGAACACTATTGTTCTATTAGAAACCAGAAGGGATGGGAATTCAGAGAAGCCTGGAGGGATTTGCCTGAACTGATGCTGAGCAAGATGAGCAGAACCAGAAGAACATTGTACACCCTAACAGCAACATGGGGTTGATGACCAATATTAATGGACTTGCTCATTCTATCAGTGCAACAATCAGGGACAATTTCGGGGTTCTGCAATGGAGAATACCATCTGTATCCAAAAAAAAAAAAAAGAATTGTGGAGTTTGAACAAAGGCCAAAAATTATTACCTTTAATTTTTTTTTAAAAAAGTTATCTTATTACGTAATTTTGCTATCCCTTATATTTAATTCTTTTTCCTTAAGGATATTTTCCTTAAGTATACTTTCTCAACACATTCAACTTAGATCACTATATAGAATGGAAACAATGTAAAGGCTAATAAAATGCCTTCTGTGGGAGTGGGGGGAGGGAAGTGAGATTGGGGGGAAATTGTAAATTTCAAAAATAAACAAGTTAAAAAAGAATCATAGGAAATACTTCTAATAACTGTTATCAGGTAATGCTCAGAAAAATACTATTACCTGTTTTATTCACTTCAACAAAAGTTATTAAACATCTGTTCTGTATTAGAAACAGTGTTAGTTGCTAGAGAAATTTATTTTGATAGATTTGTGAATTCATCAATGAGAGTACTCTTTCCTTATCCTATAAAACCTTGATCCTTATTCCATAAATCCACCACTGGGGAATCAAGAAGATGTTTAATTAGTTTCTTGGTATATTGAAATGTTTATGTTTGTTAATGATTGTTGTCACAATAATAAAGAAAATAATTAAAAAAAGAATTTGCTTTAAGCTTTACTGGTTCATATAAACTTGAGAGTATCTGTTGAGGAACTCCTTTCCTTCCCTCCCCAGTTTACATAAAGTGATAGCAATGGGGATAACACGACATATGAAACAATTTCTCTTCTTAAAAATTCCTAGCATTTCAGTGTTGAGACAGGTGATGAAGTTCTTTAATAAAAGCAGCAATAGAATTGCCAGGATGCTTATTCTCTCTGGGAAATTTACTTCTTAGAGCAATGATTGATGGCACTGATGAAAAATGAGCTTTTAAAAATTTCACAAAAGCATAAAATAGCTTAATTTTAGAAGAAGGAAGAATACTGAAGAATTTCCTTATGAAATAAATTTGAATTCCATAGGTCATCTGTCACAATATTTTCATATCGGCCAGAACCAGATTAAAATGGAATTGGGAAATATCTAACAAAATAAATAAAAATACAATAGAATATAGACAATGGTAATGTGTGGTTTTGAGTCATTAGTGTGGGCCATATCTAATTGCTGGCCTGAAACACTGAAGATAGAGTTAACATGGCCATAATTGTCCAGTTATAACAAGACCCGACCTTATTGCCAGACGCCTTATTGTATAAATATCAGCAATATAGGAAGGAATGAGTAGGCCTTAAACAAACTTTAATTGGTACAACAAAAACTCTAGAAACTAGAATAGTAAACTAAGGAATTAAAGGGGAATAAAATCACTAATAAAAAAATTGACAGATACATAATATGGAGTTATAATTATATATATCCTCCTCCTTGCATTATACAATACTTTAGACTTTGTTCCACAGGCAATTTAAATATAAGTAGAAGGATGAATTAAATCAATTATTCTCAAAAATGATCCCCTTTTAGGGTCAAAACTAATTTCATAGTAATACTAAGATGTTTTAATTTCTAATATAGTAAATGACAACATAAACAACAGCTTTTGGGGGATTTCCAATAATATTTAAGAGTTCCGAGACCAAAAAGTTTGAGAACTGCTGAATTAGATCCATGAGCCCAACAATTTTGTAAAATGTAGGGATTGAGAACTATAATGTTTCTGGGGTTTGCTGCCATCTAGTGATATAACATTGCTTAGGAAGGTAAAGTTATTTTCTGTTCTGTTGAAAAAAAAAAAAGAGATAAAGAATCACCATTTAGTTCATTTGGTTAAAACAATATGTTAATGAAAATAAAGTCATGAATTTAATCATCTATGAGTATATTCATTTCATTTTATTGCCTTTCCAAAACTATAAATTGGAGAATACTTGCTGATCTGCTCCCTATTCAGTAAACCACAGGTTTGAACCACCAAAAATATATCCAGAAACAGATAAAGAAATACACAGATGGGGTAAAACAACATAGAGCTAAAAGCAAAGGGAGTGAGAAGGTGCTCACAGGCTAAAGTAGGAAAGTAGGCCAGAGAAGCAAGAGCTAAATATTTCGAATGCTAGATTTACCCCTTTAAAGAAGGACAAGGAGGGGCAGCTAGATGACACAGTAGAAGAGGACAGGCCTTGGAGTCAGGAGGATCTGGGTTCTAATCTGAAGTCAGACACTTAATAATTACCTAGCTGTGTGACCTTGGGCAAGTCACTTAACCCCACTGCCTGGCCAAAAAAATAAATAAATAAAGGAGGACAAGGAGTTTAGAGTAGGGAAAGAACTGAGGCAAGAAGGCCAATAAAAAACTTTTCAAGAGGTGATGATGGCCTGAACCAGGGTAGTTGCTTTGTGATTAGAGAGAATAAGATTGATGCTAGAGATGTTATGGCGTTAGAAACAACAAAAGTTGGCAGCTCCATGTGAATGAAAGTGAAGAAATGAGGATCAATGTGATACTGACTGTGAATCTGGATGATTGGAAGGATGAAGGCACCCATGTAAAAGGAAAGCTCAGAAGAGGGATGAGTTTGGAAGAAGAGATGATGAATTTTGGACATGTTGAGTTTGAGATGCCTATGGGACATTCAATTATATACATGTATATACATATTCAGATATAGGAATGGAGCTCAGAAGAGGTACTATAACTCATCTGAATAGACATGATAATTATATTAATTGAAGTTAATGAAGTCACCCCTGAAAAGAATATAGAGATAAAAGAGGAATCTAAAAATCTTTCTATATTGTACCTACACATATGGATGGTTATCTAGTAAAGGTGCTAAAAAAAAGTCATTAGACTTGTTAGAAGAGAACCAAGAAAGACCAGGCTCAAAAAAATTCCAGAGGAGAAAGCATATAAGGGGAAAAGGCAGTCAATAGTGTCAAATACTGAAAAGGCATCCAGGATTTGGAATTAAGAATTTATCCACAGGGCAGCTAGGTGACTCAGTGGATAAAGCACGGGGCCCTGGAGTCAGGAGGACCTGAGTTCAAATCCAGCCTCAGACACTTAATAATCACCTAGCTGCGTGATCTTGGGCAACTCACTTAACCTCATTGCCTTGCAAAGAACAAAAAAAAAAAAGAATTCATTTACAACTTTGAAGAGAACAGTTTGAATCAAACAATGAGGCAAATTACAGAGTTGAGAAAAGACTTGGTGGATAGTAGAAACAATGGTGTAATAGGTTTCTTCCTTTTTTTTCTTAGAAGAGAGTTGGAGGGCTTGGTATGATCTAGTGAAGAATTTTTTAAAATATTATTTTATTTTTTCCCTAATTATTTGTAAAACAATTTTTACTTTTTTTTTTAAATTTAGGATTCCAAATTCTCTTTCTCCTTCCTGAGATAGTAAGAAATTTTATGTAGGTTATACATGTGCAATCATGCAAAACGCATTTCCATATTCGTTTTGTAAAAGAAAACTGACCAAAAAAAACACAAGGAAGATAAAGAAAGCGAAAGTATGTTTCAAATTGCTTTTAGACTCCAACAATTCTTTCTCTGAAGGTGGATAACAAGTTTCATCAAGACTTTGAAATTGTATTGGATCATTGTATTGTTGAGAATAGCTGTCATTTACAATTGATCGTATTATACTGTTGTTTCAGCATACAATGTTTTTCTGGTTCTGCTTACTTAGTGAAGAATTTTAAGGGTAAGAGTTAGTTGAACATATTTATAGGCAGCAGAGAAGGAACCAGGAGATAGGAAGATACTGAAGACTAGCATTATTCACACAGTGAAAAACAGGATGAGGAAGTGGGTATGGAGACACAAGCCTACTCCACTCTGAGACCTTGTTCATGCTTGTTCATGCTGAGACTTGAGGAAGACCATATATAATGCCAAGGTCCCTGAAGTGGCAGAGAACTTCTTATTCACTTACCATTACAACCAGGGCTGCTACCATTCACTGTTTCTCTGCCTGGACTCGCCATTGTTGACCAACAAACTCTTACCCTTCTAGTGACTAAGTGTCCCTGGAACGGAAAGGGTAAGAGTTTGTTGGCCAACAATGTGGCACTACACTTTGCAAATGAGGTTAGATTAGATATTTGTTAAGTTCTTATTATGATCACTGCGCTAAGCATCGGGGATATAAATACAAGTAAAAAGAAAGTCTCTGCTCTCAAGGAGCTTAGATTATAATGAAGGAAGAAAACAGAAAACTGAAAAGGGAGCAGAAAAGAAATGCCTATATGATGATATGGTGGAAAAGTAGTCTGGAGAAGAAAAAGCTAAGGTAAGCAGCAGTAGCATAGATACTTCTTCAAATGACAACTTCAGTTCGGCTTCTAGCTCCCAGACTCCTTTTTTTTAAATCTTTGTTACAGGGACATTCCCATTTCCTGTTCCTATAATCAGCTCATCTTTGGAACCTTCATTTGAGTAAGTCCAAACAACATTCCTTCTTACCCTAAATTCTAAACTGATATTACCTTAGCTACTATTATTGTCTGCAAGATTAGGTTTCCTAACCTAGGTGATTAAAAATAGCAAACACATATCATTAGTTTAATTTAGATGACTTATCAGGGTCTTTTCTTTTATCCATTTCCTATTTTTCAGCTTTTATGTCTAAGTTAGTTTAGAGAAGTTTCTCATTATGTCTTCATCCCACCTCTATCTTTCTAATTTGATATTGACTTTGAACTTTAGTACAACTATTCATCAGTCGAATTACAGTTGATTCACAAATGACTTCAATATAATCAATTTTTCCTATCTGCTAAGATAACTCTGTGTGTATATTTTATATTATTTGGTGTCCACCACACTTAATAGTATTTTCCAATTGTCTTTTAGGGGGAAAAGTATTCACGAGGGCAAACAACTTGGAACAAATTAGAGAGAATTTTCTTTATAGTCAGAGGATCTAGATTCAAATCCTGATCTGGCACTTATCACAATTTGTGACCCCATAGTTAGGCTACATAATCTCCCTGGATCTCAGTTTTATGATTTATAAAACAAAGGGGTCAGACTATGATTTCCTTGAACTGTGACAGGCATGGAAGAATCTTCTGAATTAATCTATGACCCTTTTGATTCTTTCATAATTCTGAACCATGGTTTAATGTGACCATCACTGAGGATGGTTAATTTTATAGATCTAAACAATATTGTTCCCCCATAGACTGGTACAACTTTTGCACATATTAAATCCTGAATAAATGTTGATCTGAATTGAAATTAAATTCAAAAATAGAATGGCATGAAAGTAAATGCATTCATTGTGTTCTGACAACAGATGGCAGCAGTAGAACATGTTTCTGTTTTCAAATGCCTCATCTCTTGAGACAGCCCCGAATTTTCACACATTCATTATAGTGATTATAAAATGTAATTTGTGTGCATTTCCTATATTTGTTTCACTTTTATAAAGTCCAAATAACTTCTTAACAGTGTTAGACCAGAGACAAGATGAAAGTACTCTGACAAAGTAAGAATAAAAAGGAATTGGAGTAATCCAAAAAACTGATAGAATACTGGACACACTGAATTTAGAGCCAGAAGACTTGGATTTTAATTCTTATTCAACCATTAAATAGATAGGTGATACCATTCTAGGCCTCAGTTTCCTCTTCTATGAGGTACCTACTATGAGGTGCCTTCTATGAGGTGCCTTCTATGAGGTGCTTAAAAGACTACTGAGAAAAATAAATAAAAGATAATGTACATGAAACCATTCTTTAAAGAATGGTGACAAACTTATTAAAATTATACTTCAATATATTTATAATTTGATTTTTGTGATTATTTGTTTAATGGCACAAATAACAACCCATTTACAACAAATGGTACAAATGGTACAAATCATGATTTTTGTCCATGTTCTCTCATAAATCATCCATAGATGATCTACTTTGTATGCTAAGGATTTTCCTCTAGATCTCCCGATGTGAAGACACCAATGGAGCATGTAAATTGTTCATCTATATGTTGTCCTTCAATTCTCATTATATTAATTGGTCCATCTCTTTCTTAGATATTACAAGTCCCTATTGATATCTTTTACACACTTATTAGACAGTTCATTAGTAATATGTTGCAAGCCACCATGAAGTTCTCCAGTGTACTTTTGATGACCAACAACTTGAAATCTTCTTGTGAAACTGTGGCATTCTAGAAGTTGTCATCATACAGTACAAATGGAAAAATATTGATGTTAAAAAGGCTTTTTTGTCTTTGGTTTTAGAGTAAAACTTGGAGTTACTAAAAACAATGTGCAACTTCTCAAAGATAATGTAGCCTGTTTCCTAATTAATTCTGGGTGAAGCTCATTGTCTATTAGCAGCAGTACCCTCCTTCTAACTGCCTTAATAATGAAGAAGTTCATATGAGTTATCAATGTCATCTTTCTATGTGGAAATGTATACTCTCTAACCTGATTAAGTCCTGTATGACTTCCCTTTCCTGTTTACCCTTTTATGCTTCTCTTGAGTCTTGTATTGGAAGATCAGATTTTCTGTTCAGCTCTAGTCTTGTCATTAGAAAAGTTTGAAAGTCTCCTTTTTCACTGAGTGTTCACCTTTTCCCCTGAAATATTATGCTCAGTTTTGCTTGGTAGTTAATTCTTGATTGTAATCCAAGCTTTTTTGTCTTTCAGAAAATTGTATTTCAAGCCCTCAATCCTTCAATATAGAAGTTGCCAAATCCTGGTTTATCTTGACTATAGTTCCATGACCCTTAAGTTGTTTCTTTCTGGTTGTTTGTATTATTTTCTTCTTGATCTGGGAGCTCTGGAATTAGACTATAATATTTCTGGGAGTTTTCATTTTGAGATCTCTTTCAGGAGATTACTGGTGGGTTCTTTCCACTTCTATTTTATCCTCTGGTTCTAGAATACCAGGGCAATTTTCCTTGATAATTTCACTTTTAATTAAAGATTTCATTTATTTTGAGTTTTGCAATTTTTTCCCTAATCTTACTTCCCTCCCCCCACCCCCCACAGAAGGCAATTTGTCAGTCTTTACATTGTTTCCATGGTGTATACATTGATCCAAATTGAGTGTGATGAGAGAGAAATCATATCCTTAAGGAAGAAACATAGAGTATAAGAGATAGCAAGATCAGACAATAAGATATCAGGCTTTTTTCCCCTAAATTTAAGCTAATAGTCCTTGGTTTTTGTTCAAACTCCACAGTTGTTTCTCTGGATACAGATGGTATTCTCCATCGCAGAGAGCCCCAAATTGTCCCTGATTGTTGCACTGATGGAATGAGTGAGTCCATCAAGGTTGATCCTCACCCCCATGTTGCTGTTAGGGTGTACTGTGTTTTTCTGGTTCTGCTCATCTCACTCAGCATCAGTTCATGCAGATCCTTACAGGCTTCCCTGAATTCCCACCCCTCCTGGTTTCTAATAGAACAATAGTGTTCCATGATATACATATACCACATTCTCCAATTGAAGGACATTTACTTGATTTCTAATTCTTTGCCACCACAAACAGGGCTGTTATGAATATTTTTGTACAAATGATTTTTTACCCTTTTTCATCATCTCTTCAGGGTATAGACTCAGTAGTGGTATTGTTGGATCAGAGAGTATGCACATTTTTATTGCCCTTTGGGCATAATTCCAAATTGCTCTCCAGAAAGGTTGGTTGGATTCACAGCTCCACCTACAGATTTCCCACAACTCTTCCAACAATGATCATTATCTTTCTGGTCATATTGGCCAGTCTGAGAGGTGTGAGGTGGTACCTCAGAGAAGCTTTAATTTGCATTTCTCTCATGAGTAATGATTTAGAGCAATTTTTCATATGGCTATGGATTGCTTTGATTTCCTCATCTGTAAATTGTTTTTGCATATCCTTTGACCATTTGTCAAGTGGGGAATGGCTTTTTAATAAAAAAATATGACTCAGTTCTCTGTATATATTTTAGAAATGAGTCCTTTGCCAGAAACATTAGTTGTGAAGATTGTTTCCCAGTTTACTACTTTTACTTTTGAACTTGGTTACAGTTGTTTTGTCTGTGCAAAAACTTTTTAATTTAATTTAATCAAAATCATCTAGTTTGTGATAATTTCTTGTACAATAATATCAATGCTTTTTTTATCATGATTTCATATTCTCCAATAATTTTTAAATTCTCCCTCCTGGATCTACTTTCCATATCATTTGTTTTTCCAATGAGATATTTCAAATTATCTTTTATTTTTCAATTCTTTTGGATTTGCATAATTGCTCAATTCTAATTTTTAAGAAATTATTTTCTTCATTTTCCTATCTGGAATTGCTCCCCAGGACTCAGACCTGGGTCCCAATATGGGCAAAGCAACAGAGTGCTGCCTCAATGCTAGCAAAGAGACCCCTATATTCTCTATTATGTGTGGACTGAGAGCTCCAGAAGCAGCTGCTGGTGCTGCTTATTCAGTGACTCCCAAGGCCTACTCCTGCTGTGGCCTACTAATGTATGCAAAGCCTGTGCTGGACTATGATTTACATTCCCTCAGGTGTCACAGATCTTTCCTGTGAACCTTCTAAGTTGTCTTGGGCTGGAAAATGTTTTGCTCTGTGTTTTTGAGAGTTCTGCTGCTTTAGAATTTGTTTAGCAACATTATTTAAGAATATTGGAGAGGTTCAGGGGAGAGCTCCAATGTCCCTGCATTCATTTTGCCATCTTGGCTCCATCTCCCCTTGCTTTTCATTTTCAAAAAAGACTAGTGACCTCATAGATGACATCTTGAATTGCAAGTGAACTGAATTTAAGTAAGGCAGAGCTGTGAAAAGTTGTCAGCCTCATTCTCCCTTCCAGAGTAATCACAGTCCAGTGGCAGGAAAAAAGTCAGGACAATTGACAATATCCTGGGATGCAATGGATTACCCTGGTCTTTGATATCTGGCCAAGCTTTAAGTGCTCCACACCACTTGCTTCAGTTGTCTTCATGGTTAACAAATTGTACTTATCCACCCATTCCATCAGAGAAAATCTTCACATGCTGGGAGTAGACATCCCTCTAACTCACCAACAGATTTGAGATCTGTTGCTTACCCTCAATCTGGTTTGGTTTATCTGCCAAAACAATTTTACCAAGATGTGAACAAAGACCATGCCATAGCTTCTAGAAGCCACAAGTGAGCGATGGGTGAAACTGGATATCCAATTTTATTACATCGTTTGGGGAATCATTTTGGCATATATGTGGAAAATATAGTTACAATATAGTCTTTAAGACAGTATTTTATTCCATCAAATTGAATGTGCCTTTAAAAAATATATAGTCAACAAACAAGAAAACACAATGAAATCCTTTACCTTTCAGTCACTTGAATAACAGTAAAGAAGAGTCTGCTGCAAATCACATCTATAAAAGCTTACCTGTGCCTTCTTATGTCTCTACCAAGTATGTCCCTAATAAATATGGTGATTATTCTCATAAAGACTTTGTAGGGAGAAGAAAGTAGACATATAATTCAGTAATCATTAATATTTTTGGTTGCCTTTTTTGGTAATTATAAGATACATGATTTTTTCTAAGTGTTTGATATGTTTATCTCTTTCATATCTCTTGGAAAAAATTCCCTAGGTGCTTAAAAATTGCTTTACTTCTAGTAAAGACCACTGCTGTAGAGTATTGATTTTCCATTAAGTCCTATTCCAATGGCTCCTTGTGGCATGGAGGTGACCATGGGTTCTAGAAAGGCACATCAATAGAATATAAGTTCTGAATGCTTCTCCCATGATAGAGAGAATACATATTTAGTACTAAGAAAAAAATCATATCTCCGTTTCAAGAATAAACCTAGCTGGGGTGGCTGGGTGGTGCAGTGGATAGAGCACTGGCCCTGGAGTCAGGAGTACCTGGGTTCAGGTCCAGTCTCATACACTTAGTGATTGCCTAGCTGTGTGGCCTTGGGCAAGCCACTTAACCCCATTTGCCTTGCAAAAAAAAAAAAACACCTAAAAAAACAAAGAATAAACCTAGCTAAGGAAGACAACAACTTGACTAAAAAGTGACAATGTTTAGCCATGGTAATTTGTGAATGAATGAATGACAAATACAAAATGATCATCAGATCTGTGTTTGCATCTTCTCATTGTGCAGTAGCATTTGGCAGACAAGAGACCATAGGGTGCCAAGAATCAGAGTTTTTAGACACTACAAACTTTAACTGCTGATACTTTAAACATGATATCCTTGCCCAGTGAGTGGACTTATTCATCAGCATTGATATTCTTGTAGAAATAATGCCAGAAGGAAAAGGAAAGCTATAACTAAGTGGATTGATAACTTGAAGGTTCATCTTGAAGAATCAAATAAATAGGTGGAAGAGTTGGCTTTAGCAAGCAATCAAATGCAACTAGAAAATCTGTGAGCCACTGCAAAATTTTAAAATTATTTATTAAGCTCCTCCTGTGTTCAGCAAACTACCTAAGTGCAGAAGATACCAAAAAAATGAAAACCTTTCTTCAAGTTTTTATATTTTATTGGAAAACTTTCACATGAACACAGAGCAGTAAATTCAAGGACATTTAAAGAGAGGAGAGCACTAGTACCCAAGGAATAAGTGGAAGTTTTCCATAAGAGGTAGCACTTACATTGAACTTTAAGGAAGATAAAGTTTCTAAAAGGCAGATATAAGGAAGAAGCACATTCCAGGAAGGCAGAATAGAATGCAAAGGCAAGGAGACTGAATAAAGAATTCTGATTTCTGAGAGCAGCTTGTTCACCAGTTCATTGAAAAGTAGGATATAAGAAGAAAAAGAATGTAAAATAAACCTGGAAAGATAAGCTGCAATGCTCATGATAAGCATTTGTCACCCCCCCCCCCAAGAGCAACATGAAAATAATTACAACTTATTCAATAATATCTCCAAATGAGGGAGTGAAATTATATGAAGAAACCAATAAGACTTTTCAAGTTAAATATGTTAAAAATTTTTCTTTTTAAATAGTATTTTATTTTTCCAATTAACATGTAAAGAAATATCTTAACACTCATTTAAAATAGTTTCCTCCCTTTTCTCCCCCCTACAAGACAGTAAACAATTTGATGTAGGTTATATATGTGCAATTATGTAAAATATATTTCCATATTAGTTATGTTGTGAAAAGAAGAAGCAAACCATTTTTCATCATGAATTCTTTGAAATTGTCTTGGATCACTATATTGCTGAGAAGAGTTAAACCAATCAGAGTTGATCATTATAAAGTATTGGTATTACTATGGACAATGTACTCCTGATTCTGCTCATTTCACTTTGTATCATGTAAGTCTTTTCATGTTTCTCTGAAATCTACTTCATCATTACTTAGAGTTCAAAGGTATTCCATTACATTCATATACTACAACTTTTGTTTAGCCATTCCCCAACCGATGGTCATTCTCTTAATTTCCAATTCACTGCCTCCACAAAAAGAGCTCCTATAAGTGTTGCTGTACATGTAGGTCCTTTTCCCTTTCTTATTATTTCTTTGGATTACAGAACTAGTAGTGATATTGCTGGATCAAAGGGAATGCATAGTCTGCATAGTTTGAGGCATAGTTAAATGTTTTAATACTTGGCAACTTGAAAGAAGAGGTGGATATGAATGGAAAATGAATGACATGTTAGAAAACATAATTCAAGAGGAAGAAATGAGAGAGATCAAATGGATGGATTTATATAGATATATATTTATATGTCATGAATACTTCCTCAAGAATAAGGTTAAGGATAGTTAAATATGGAAACCCTAAAATAATCAAAAAAAGAAATTCTTGGGGCAGCTAGGTGACACAGTGAATAGGGCACTGACCCTGGAGTCAGGAGGATCTGAGTTCAAATTTGTCCACAGACACTTAATATTGGCCTAGCTGTGTGACCTTGAGCAAGTCACTTAACCCACTGCCTTAAATAAATTTTTAAAAAAGAAAGAAATTCTTTATATTTTAGTGGAGGAAAATTTTTTTAGAGATAGGAGTCATTTCTTCTGCATGTATACAGTAAACCAATAACTTTTGTTGAGGTTTTTGCAAGGCAATAGAGTTAAGTGGCTTGCCCAAGGCCACACAGCTAGGTAATTATTAAGTGACTGAGGTCAAATTTGAACTCAGGTCCTCTGATTCTAGGGCTGGTGCTCTATCCACTTTTCCACCTAGTTGTATCTCAATAACTTTTTTAAAACAAAGATTAAGGGGGAAGTTAGGTGGAGTCAGGAGGACCTGAGTTCAAATTCAGCCTCAGATACTTAACAATTACCTAGTTGTATATGACCTTGGGCAAGTCACTTAACCCCATTGTCTTGCAAAAATAAAAAACAAAAACAGATTAAAATCAATGCCAAATTAGAAGAAATCACAATTCTGTGTCATATAATTGAGGCAATTCTAGCCTGCCCCACTCAATTACCTAGAAAAATGGGAACTAGATAAAAGAAGAGACAGTGTTACAAACCATCCCTATTTCCTAAGGAAGTTTTACCAATATGAATCGTCACAAAAAGGCCCCAGAAACATCCATTGGCAGCAAATACTTATTTCTGTCCTGAAGAAATTCATGGCAAGAAAGAGCAAGTCCAGTTAAGTATGTAAATTCGTTTGTGAAATGTTACAGATAGTAGTCTGTAAGGTGATCATTATCATATATTCTACAAGCATTTACTAAGTGCCCACTACTTGCAAGATGTTATATTTGGTTCTGAGGGAACAAAAACAAAAAATAACCACCTTCTTTCCTCAAAGAGTTTACATTCTCCTAGAGGTAAAATATGCACACAGATAAGTTGATATAAAATATATGCAAAAGAAAAAGAATTTCGTTGAGAGGAAGTGATTAGGAAAAGTTTTATATTGGAAAAAGAAGCATCATAGAAAAAAGAAACCTATCCAAAGTGTTTACTTTTTTGCTACTATTATTTAGGATTAATATATCACCACTCAATCTTCTATCCTATTTCTTCATTGAGGTCATGCCCACCAATCAGGGATATCCCACAGGACACTATCCTGAGGCCTCTTCTTTCTATATATCACTTTGTTGATCTCTGTGCTCATAAATGATTTTTTTTAAATCATGATTCTCTTTTCAAAAAAAGATTATTTTTTCAATTATATATAAAGAACATTTTCAATTTCCTCCCCCTCCCTGATACAGGTTATACATGTACATTTATGTTACACATATTTTCATATTGGTCAAGCTGTCAAAGAAGAATCCAAACAAAAAAGGGAAAACTATGAGAAGGGAAAAGTAAAAAAAAATTAAAAAGGAGAAGATAGTATGTTTTTAATTTACAAACAGATTACATAGTTCTTTCTCTGGAAGTGGATGGCATTTTCTATCACAAGTCTTTTAGAATTCTCTTTAATGGATGTATTGCTGGTAGTGCCAAGTTTCTCATAGTTGATCAAAACACATAGTTGAACAACATACAACAATGTTGCTGTTAAGGTGTACAATGTTCTTCTGGTTCTACTCACTTCAGTCATGTATTCATGATTCTTAAATCTATTTATCCAGGTCAAATGTCTCTGCTAACCATCTCCAACTGTCTTTCAGTTATCTTGGACTGGATGTCCTATAGAAAAATCTCAAAATCAACATGTTCCAAACAACTTATTATCTTACCTTCTTTCTAACTTTCCTATTTCTATTGGGAGCACCACCATCTTCCTAGTCCCCAAGGTTTTCAATCTTTACTCTTTCACCCCCTATATCCAATCTGTTGTCAAGGTTTGCCAATTTTACCTTTCTAACATCTCTGGTATATGTCCTTTTGTCTCCTATGACAGTGCTACCATCATAGAACAGGTCCTTTTTACCGTATGCCTGAACAATTGCATAGATTTGCTGGTTAGTCTCCCAGTCACAAGTCTCTCTCCACAGCAGTCCATTATCCACTATGCTGTCAAAATGATCTTCCTTAAGTCTGATATTATTCTCATGATGTCACTCCCCCTTCATAACCTGCCCTTACCACCTTGCCAATATTCTTACACCTTATTACATTCTCTTCCATTCAGTGATAATGGTCTCCTTAGTGTTCCTGTAAGATACTCCATTTTCTGACTTAAGTTGTCCCCTTTGCCTGGAATGTTCTCCCCCCACCCCACCCCCCCACACACACCTCTTTCACCTGGCTTCCCTGGCTTTCTTCAAATCCCATCTAAAATCTAACCTTCTGTAGGAGGGGTAGAGAACCATTTTTCTGCCAAGGGCAACTTGGATATTTATAACATCATTAATGACCCATTCAAAATTATCAGTTTAAAAATTAGTGGGCTATATTTGATTAAACATATAATTAATTCACCCCTAAAAAGCCCCTATATTTATTGAATTTCCAGTTCTGTCTGTGGTTGCCCTGGCAGTGTCAGATCAAATGATTTCATGGGCCTTATACATGCAAGTGTTCCCCCTCCCTATTCTATAGGAAGTCCTTTCTGATACTCCTTAATTCTAGTATCTTCCTTCTAATAACTGTAGCTTCCATGTTCATTTAACTTAGGTCAACTGTAACTATACTGGTTTCTGTACAAGGTATGGGGGTGGGGGGGGAGGGAAGAGGGTCTGGTTTTGATTTCCTCAGTGAATTGGTCAGTCTGTTGGTGAAGGGGGCAATCTTCTCCTCCAACTCTGTAGGGACAAAAGAGGCAGCATTCTCTTACAGCGAAAATGGCCCCTTGTAGTCAAATGTGTGTGTGTGTGTGGGGGGGGTCCCAGAATTCCCTCTCTCTCTCTTCTCCCCTAAGTTTTTTTGTTTTGTTTTGTTTAGTTTGACACTGAATATAGTCTTAGTGATAAACCTCTCAGAACTTACTAAGGCTTATTTTTAGAGAATAGCTATGTTCTGTTTCTGTATCTGTAAGCAAAACTATCTTCACAGAGCCTTCCAAGAGTTACACCCTGCTAGCATGGCCATTGAGAATCCCACGAGGCTTCCGAATAGGACTTAAGTAGCAATCTCCTTTCTAGCTGCAACTTTAATTTTGATGACCAATACAATGTCAAATTAAGTAATCCCTGAAATTTTCTACAATTCAAGACTAGTTTCCTAGAACTCTGAGAAGTTAAGCAACATGCAGGAACCAAACTCAAATCTTCTTGATTTGGAGGCCAACTCTATCCCCTCACCACATTATCACTCAGTCATTTTATAATCACACTGCCTGGGTCTCAGGAAAAAGAAAAAGTCAAGATTAGGGAAATGATTCATTCACAAAGAGTGTCTAAATTATTTTGTTTTTGTAACTAAAGGTTTTTGGGAAAGGATAAAATCTCTAATGTTTTTTTATTTTAATGCATAGAGGAATTCCTTTAATATATTTTCCTTTAAGGATGGACTCATCATGGAGACTGACTTTTTAGAGATTTGAAGTATAATTATCAGGAGAAGACGGAGCTCCTGATGGATAGTCTCAACTCAGTTTTTCAGAAGAAAAATGAAGATTTAGTGAATAATACTGATATATTAGAGATATAAATTTAACAGAAACAAGCAATTTGCATCCCAAACAGTGAACATGCAACTGATTATCATGCACTGAAATTCCTATGGTATGATCATGTTTCTAATCCATTATATTTACAGTATTTTTTTAAAGACTTTATTTATTGGGGGTGGCTAGGTGGTGCAGTGGATAGAGCACCGACCCTGGAGTCAGGAGTACCTGGGTTCAAATCCAGTCTCAGACACTTAATAATTACCTAGCTATGTGGACTTGGGCAAGCCACTTAACCCCATTGCCTTGCAAAAACTTTTTTAAAAAGACTATTTATTTTGAGTTTTACAATTTCCCCCCCAATCTTACTTCCCCCTCCCCCACCCCCCACAGAGGGCAATTTGCCAGTCTTTACATTATTTCCAGGTAATCTTTACAGCATTTTTACAGTAATTTGGAGCTTTTTTTAATTTCAGAAGTTCAATAAACATATGTTAAACTGTTTCAAAAAGAAAAAAAAATGATGGACTCATTGGTCCCCCTCCCCAAATAAAACCACACCAAGGTCTCAGCATTGCATATTCTAAGGGGTGCTGACAGAGTAGAAATGGGAAAATACCTTTTAGAATCAGAGAAACTAGGGGCAGCTAGGTGGCGCAGGGGATAGAGCACCAGCCCTGGAGTCAGGAGGACCTGAGTTCAAATTCAGTTTCAGACACTTAATAATTACCTAGCTGTGTGGCCTTGGGCAAATCACTTAACCCCACTGCCTTGCAAAAACCTAAAAAATAGTAATAGTCGTAGTAGTAATAATAATAATAACAATAATAATAATGACCCAGCTGTGTGGCCTTGGGCAAACCACTTGACCCCACTGCCTTGCAAAAAGCTAAAAAAATGATGATTATGATGATGATAATGATGATGATGATGACCTAGCTGTGTGATCTTGGGCAAACCACTTGACCCCACTGCCTTGCAAAAACCTAAAAAATGATGATGATAATAATAATAATAATAATAATAATAATAATAATAATAATAATGGCCTAGCTGTATGATCTTGGGCAAAGCACTTGACCCCACTGCCTTGCAAAAACCTAAAAAATGATAATAATAATAATAATAATAATAATAATAATGACCTAACTGTATGATCTTGGGCAAAGCACTTGACCCCACTGCCTTGCAAAAACCTAAAAAATGATAATAATAATAATAATAATAATAATGATGATGATGATGATGATGATGACCTAGCTGTATGATCTTGGGCAAAGCACTTGACCCCACTGCCTTGCAAAAAGCTAAAAAAATGATGATGATAATGATGATGATGATGACCTAGCTGTGTGATCTTGGGCAAACCACTTGACCCCACTGCCTTGCAAAAAACCTAAAAAATGATAATGATAATAATAATAATAATAATAATAATAATAATAATAATGGCCTAGCTGTATGATCTTGGGCGAACCACTTGACCCCACTGCCTTGCAAAAACCTAAAAAATGATAATGATAATAATGATGATGATGATGATGACCTAGCTGTATGATCTTGGGCAAAGCACTTGACCCCACTGCCTTGCAAAAACCTAAAACATGATGATGATGATCATGATAATGATAATAATGACCTAGCTGTGTGGCCTTGGGCAAGCCACTTAACCCCACTGCCTTGCAAAAACCTAAAAAATAATGATGATGATGATGATGATGATGATGATGATGATAATGTAGCTGTGTGATCTTGGGCAAACCATTTGACCCCACTGCCTTGCAAAAACCTAAAAAATAATGATGATGATGATGATGATGATGATGATGATGATGATGATGATGATAATGACCTAGCTGTGTGGCCCTGGGCAGGCCACTTAACCCCACTGCCTTGCAAAGAGAATCAGAGGAGCCAAATTCCCGCATCAGCTTTTACTGCCGGCACGTGGCTCTGCGCCACAACTGTCCGGCCCGGGGGCCTGGACCAGGTCCCTTCGTTTTCTGTCCCTTTCAAGCTCTACTCTGCGTGGGCCTGCCCCCACACACGTGACCCCAGGGAGCCGGGGGGGGGGGGCGTCCTCGGAAGGATGCCCCCGCGGCTGCCGCCCTCGGGCCCGGCTTTGTAGGCAGGGGGGCACCGGTCGGCTCGGCGGCCAGACCAAGCGCAGACAAGTCTGGGGCGGGGTCGGAAATGGCAAAGGATGCGCAAACTTGACACCTGGGCAGACGTCCACTATGCTAATGAGCTAGAGCGGAGCGTCCCCGCCCGCCGGGAGGAGGAGGGTCCGGATGGACCAAAACGCGTATGCTGCGCGTGCGCATCTCCCACTCCATCCCTCCGCCTCCGCGCCCCTTGCGGCCCCGCCCCTTTTGGATCGGACGGAGGAAGAGACGGGCGGAAGTCATTCTCTACGCAACGTGGACACCGCGGCTCTTCCTCTCCGCCTGCCCACGTAGACGGCGACGCGGCTGAACGCATCCCACTTTTCCGCGAGTTCCCGTCCCGCCGCTTGCCAGGACCCAAGATGGCCCCGAAGGCGACGAAAGCCAATCAGAGGCCAGGCACGGATCTTCGCCCCGCCCCGCTCCTCCCTGGCCGGCGCCGGCGGCGGGCCGCTTCCGCGCTTGCGCAGAGGGCACGCGGGCGGAGGGGGCGCCGCGCTCCGGGCACCGCCAGTTCCGCCTCCGTCGCCGCTCCCGCCCGGGCTCCAGCCCCCGTGCCGGGTTCCCATCGTTACCTGCGCGAGGGGCCGGGGAGGCCGCACCGCCGGCGGCGCGCTCCCGGAGCTCTCGGGCCGGGCTGTTCCCCTCCCTCGGGCAGGTGGCCGGGACAGGCGGGCGGGAAGCTCGGCAGCGCCATGTCGGCGGGCGGCCCGTGCTCGGCGGGGCCCGGCGGGGGCTCCGGGGGCGCCTCGGGAGTGCCCCCCGGGGGGGTCTCTATGTTCCGCTGGCTGGAGGTGCTGGAGAAGGAGTTCGACAAGGCCTTCGTGGACGTGGACCTGCTCCTGGGCGAGATCGACCCGGACCAGGCGGACATCACCTACGAGGGGCGCCAGAAGATGACCAGCCTGAGCTCCTGCTTCGCGCAGCTCTGCCACAAGGCGCAGACCGTGTCCCAGATCAACCACAAGCTGGAGGTGAGCCCCCCGGCGCCGCGCGGAGCCCCCCGCGGCTGAGGGGGCGCCCAGCCCGGCCGCTTCCGTCCCGGTAATGCAGCCCCCGGCTGCTCGGAGGTGACCGCGTCTGGCCGCGCGCGTCGGTGGCACAGGGAAGGGCTTTGCTTAATTAAGAGAGGAGAACGCTTCTTAGAGATAACTTGTTGTCTGCAGTGGCCTTTCAGCGCCTTATCCCGATTCCCCCTTGGGTGCTTTCCTTCCAAGATTACCTCCAGTTCATCCTGTAAACAAAAATATTTCCGTGCAATTAAAAAACTTTAGAGGCGGCGGAGCCAGTCAGGAGTCCCCGAGTTCAAATTCGTCCTCAGACACTTCATAACGACCCTGCTGTGTGGCCTTGGGCGAGCCGCTTAATAACCCCATTGCCTTGCAAAAAAAAAAAAACCTATAAAAAATACAATAAAAACTTCAGAAGCTTTTTCAAGGCTTAGTGCAGTTTTTAAGTTGCAGCTTTTTTTGCAGTTTAAAGCTGAATTGAAATTTTTTGGGACACCCTCTGTGTTGATTCCTGTTTGAGCTCCTTGAACACAGGGATTTTTAAAATGTTGATCCAATCCTAGGAGTCGTTTCAAAAAATGACCCGTCCGTGTATTTACTTTACAAGCCCTAATTCTCAAAAACTGGATTCAGACTTAAGTAAGGAATGCTCCTGCCTCGGTGGTCTCGTTACTGTTTCTGGGGAGACAATATTTGCATAATGTCACAGGTACTAAATAATTCAAATTAGAACATTATCGCAGTCTTACAAAGGCAGCAGGTTATGTATTTCGTAAAGGAACATTTTCCACTTTAGCCTTTATAAGCAAAGAATTAGGCCTGTTTTTAAAAGTGGAAAAATGGGAGAGCAATGTTGAAATTAGGACAAAGGGATTGGGTGGGGGGAAATATGGTAATAGTTTTCAGCTCTACAATAATGATGTTGGGGTAAAAGTGATTATGATACTTTTTTTTATGATTTTACAAGGCAAAATGGGGTTAAATGGCTTGCCCATGATCCCACAGCTAGGTCATTATGAAGTGTGTGAGGGCGGATTTGAACCCAGGTACTCCTGACTCCAGGACTGCTGCTCTATCCACCTAGCCACCTCTAATGATGCATTTTTATTAAGAAATTGTTACTATTTACTTGTCATATAATTTGGATGACTTCTTATTAAAGGATCAAGGTTCTGTGTCTTAGTAATTGGTAGACGTTGAAGGAAAATTGTGAGGTTAATCTTTGGTTAACCCATATTGTATTACTTTGATTTTCCTTTTGAAATTTTATTCTGAATTTTCATTGACAGCTTATCCCTTCCTAAAAAAATTCTAGGAAGCTGGAAAAAAGCCTCTTGAATTCTTGGGTATTAATTATATTGATGGGTTCCTCTGGGCAATTCAGTCAACCTTTTGTAAAGTTTCTCTTTTTGGTATTTGCATTTGGGTGTTTGTCTGATTCTGTTTTCTGAGTGGTGATTATGATCATTATAACAGAAAGGAAATCTAACTTGAATTGGTATTTACTCAAAAGTAGGACTGTATGAAGAATAAATAACTACTTATATTAGAACAGATTTTAATTACTTTTAAAAACTTGAATAACCAAACACATAAACAGTGATAATTTCAATGTCAGATTAAGAAATTAATTTTGTAGGAGGGTTCATTTTGTGATTGGAAGGTGAATTTCAGTTACCTTTATCTATTCCAAATGCATGTTAAAAGTCATCGTAAATTATTCAAAGTTCTCTTTTCTCAAATTATATGTTCCAAGTTCTGTTGTAGGAGGCAATCATTTTGGTTGAGTCATTTCTCACATAGTTCTTCTACTACTGCAAGTGTTGGTAATCCTTGTCCATAGTAAATGGAAGAAAAATAGATTTTCATCTTTGAGCTAGAGTTGGTTTGGAAAGTTGCATTTGATTTATTCCAGCACTTCTGAAGTATTATCAAATCTTACAAGTTTAACAAATTATGCAGTTTTCATGTGACAGAACTCTTAGTTGTACACGCATAGAAAAGAGTCATTTTCAGCTAGTAGTTTTCAGAATTTACCACAAAAGAGCTATTGTATTTCTAGTCTTCTAAATATTTAGAAAATATTAACTTCATTTTTTTTGCATACTTTCTGTTCCTCATTGACATGTTTTTTTTTAGCTTTTTTCAAGGCAATGGGGTTAAGTGACTTGCCCAAGGCCACACAGCTAGGTAATTATTAAGTGTCTGAGGCTGGGTTTGAGCTCAGGTACTCCTGACTCCAAGGCCAGTGCTCTATCCACTGCACCACCTAGCCTCCCCGACATGGTTTTTTTAACTGCATCACCATTCTAGTTGGGTTCTTCTGAAAACTCTTCAGCTTATCAATATCTTTTTTTTTTGTTCTAGTGTTTTTGCAAGATAATGATTAGTGACTTGCCCAAAGTCACACAGCTAAGTAATTATTAAGTGTCTGAGGATTTGAACTCAGGTCCTCCTGACACCAGGCCTGTGCTCTATCCAATGTGCCACTTATCTGCCCCTTTATCATTATCTTTTTAAAACGATGTACCCAAGGATGAATGCAGTATTCCAAATATGATCTGACCTTTGCTGATGGAGGGATTTATATTCATGTTTGATAACTTCCCCTGAAATTTCCTTAGTTCTGTTTGTGGAGAGATGAGTTGATTGATCATTTTGTTGCCATGTATAGGACTTCTAATCAGTTAAAACTCTTAGGTATTTTTCACATGAATTTCTCTTAAACCAAGTAGATTTCTCTTCTGGGAGTGGGGAAACAGAAGAAGTGGAGGAGAAGAAACCTAACTATAGAACTTGAAAACTTCAGGAAGTTGAGAGAGATGGATAATTTTTTTTAAATTATATAAATATTTTATCTATTTTTTCAACTACGTACAATGGTAGTTTTTTACAGTGATTTTTTTTTGCACAGTTTTGAGTTTTACAATTTTTCTCCCTCACTCCCTTCCCCCCCCATAAAGCAGTCTGATAAAGGCTTTGCATTTGTAACCATACTAAACATAGATCGAAATTAAATGAGTTGGTGAGAAAAGAATCAGATCCAAAAGGAAAAAAAACTTAGAAATAACAAAATTATATATATAAGACAGCTTTTAAAAATTGAAGTTTAATAAGCTTTGGTCTTCATTTAAATTGCACAATTCCTTCTCTTTATATGGATGGTATTTTGATGGATAATTTTTTAATGAGTTTATCACTATTAAAAATCTTGATTGTAAATCAAAGGTTTTCAGGATATTCTCTTAGTCTGATTAATTTAGTAGAAATGAAGACTTACTATTAAAAGATCATTACTGTTATTTTATAACTTTTTCCAGAGGCATGGTATGAAATTCCTTGGGGAGTTTTTTTTTTTTGTCATTACTCAGCAACTATTTATTAAGTGCCTACTGAATTCCAGCACTGGGAATACAAAAAAAAAAGGCAAAAGAAGACCCCGCCTGCAGTGAGAAGCTGTGTTCAGATAATCACTACCAAAGAGCTGTGTACTGGATAAGGAAAAATAACTAAAACTAAGTGGGGCTGGGAAAAGCTTCTGGGAGGAGGAACTCAATTTCAGGCATGGAAGACAACCAGAGAAAAATACCTGGAGCTAAGACATGGAGTGTCTTGTTAGTGCAAAAGAGGTAGTGGAGGGATTTGAGGCATAGAAGAAGTGGAGGAATCTGAGGCATAAGATGATGAGAAAACTAGGATTATGGGACTAGGTTATGAAGGGCTTTACGTGCCAAGCATAGGATTCCATATTTGATCTGGGAGCTGATAAGGAACCTCTGGAGTTCATTGAGTGTGAGGATTACTGGGTTAGATCTGCGTTTTAGCAAGATCACTATATTGACTGAATTCAGTATGCCCTGAACAGTAATGAGAGATTGTGTGGGTGGGTGTCTGTGTGTCTGTCTCACCAGATCAGTAGATTTAAGAATATTGAGCAGTGTTGCTGTTGATGAGTTGTTTTAGCCTTGTCAGACTCTTTAGTGACACTTTTGGGGTTTTCTTAGCAAAGATATTGGAGTGAATTGTCATTTCCCTCTCCAACTTATATTATAGATGAGGAAAATGAGGTTAAACAAGGTTAAGGACTTGACTCAGGGGCACACAATTATTAAAATATCTGGGGTAGAATTTGAATTCATCTCTCTCTAAATCTAGACCTGGAAGAGGACCTGGGAAAGAGCCTGGAAAATACCTATGGTTAGTGGGCATGACCTGGAACATCCTAGGAGGAATCAGAAATAGGGAGGAGGAAACTCAGAGTGTTAAGAAGAGGGTAATGGTTAATGTCAAAGGCTTCAGAGAAATAAAGAAGAATGAGGATTGAGGAAAGACCATTAAAACTAATTTAACTTTAAAATTGTTTTGGTGTTAGTGCACCAGAAATCAGTAAAATTGCAAGCGCTTGGATAAATCATTTCTTTAATCTTTATCTCTGTTTCCTTAGCTATAAAAACGTAGGAATAGATCTAGATCCTTAAGATTTTTTTTACAGGGCGCCTAGGTAGGCGTCTAGGTATATAGAGTAGGGGCCCCAAAGTCAGGAGTACCTGAATTCAAATCCGGCTTCAGACACCTAATAATCACCTAGCTGTGTGGCCTTGGGCAAGCCACTTAACCCCATTTGCCTTGCAAAAAAAACTAAAAAAAAAGATTTTTTTTTTACATGCAGAATTTCATGGTTCTTTGACTATGAGAAGTCCTATGGCATAGTGTAGGGCTGTCCAACCTTAGGTTATCTTAGAACCACATTGAAATAAGACACTAATATAAAGGTTAATTTGTAGTCTTACCTTAGGTTTGACAAAACTACAAAAAGTCCTGGTACTTTTAACTTCTTAGAAAGTGAGGGGAATGTGGGTCATCAGTAAGATAGGCAAAGGTGCAAAGTGTGAAAGCAACCACAACAGTATAAAGATAGGTGCATAGTCGGGGTGACTAGGTGGCACAGTGGATAGAGCACTGGCCCTGGAATCACAGAGTTCAAATAAGACCTCAGACGCTTAATATTATTACCTAATTGTGTGGCCTTGGGCAAGCCACTTAACCCCATTGCCTTGCAAAAACCTTTAAAAATAAAAAAAGATTGGTGCATGCTCACTAGTCTGCATCATACAGAATGCATCCCACAGATCAATAGAAAATTCTGAGCAATATGTTCCTTCTATAATATTCCTTAAAAACACCAAAGAAAATTAACATCAAAGAGATTATTTATTAGTGATACAATATATGCATTCCATGAAAATTATTAATTTTTTGCTCATGAAAATTAAAACCCACAGGCAGTCTACATAAAATCAATCTTTGGGCTGCATTTTGGAAAGCCCTGGTATAGTGGATAAGAGTGTTGGGCTTCCTCAATTTCTTGATCAGAAAAATGGGGATTAAACACATACCTCAGAAGTGTTGGGAATTTCAGTGCAGATAAATGGTACTAGAATGTAAAGCATTTTGCAAACCTTAAAACCCAAAAGAAATTATTAATGTGCATGTATAATATTTATATTCAATTTTTATTCTATTTATAAATAATAATTATCTTTATTTCTTTTTATAATGTATTTTAAATAGAAATAGTTTGAGGAAAAGTCATCATCATGCTATTATTCTTTTATGTTTAACATTCTGTGCTTTTCTGAATAGTGGATAAAATGACTGCTTTTTATAATTTATAATAAATATTAAAGATATAAGCTTATCTACTATAGGCTTACTGAAAACTTCCTTGGGACACCTCCAATAGAAAATAGAATAGTGGCAGTGACATATACCTACTCCTGTTACCACATGGTTTTTAGTTCTTCCATGTATAATTTGGTGATTTTGAATATTTAATGTAGGTTGATTAATATCATTGTTCTTAAATTTTTATGGATCAGTGTTATTTGCAAGCAGCAGTTCTTTCTGTAATGATTGTCAGGTTCTAGTAGAATTTATTTGTTTAATTCTCAGAAATATGTGGGGGATTGTATCAATTCTATGGTATCTTTCCATTAATTAATTAATTTTGGGGATTTTTGCAAGGCAGTGGGGTTAAATGACTCGCCTAAGGTCACACAACAAGGTAGGTGTTATGTGTTTGAGACTGAATTTGAGCTCAGGTCCTCCTGACTCTAGGACCATGCTCTAGTCACTATGCCACCTAGCTATCCCTGTTTATTAATTTATAAGAGTAGTTATGAACTTGTGGTGGATAATTGTGTGTCATTTCTGCCATGCCTTGTATTAATAATATACAAGCATTCTTAATGTTGAACTTCTTTGAATCATATTGACCATAAATTTTCCATGGCTTCATTTTAGGATTTCCTCTAATTTCTATCTTTCTTAAGCTTTTATCTTATAGCTTTTCATTAAGTTATTTATTTTGTTCTTAGTGTTGCTTTGAGTAAAAGCTTTAAGCTTTTGGCTTTCTTTTTAAAATTTTTTTAAAATATATTTGTATTGATATCTTTTGCTTTTATATTAGCTACATTTCTCATTGTATCTTCTCAATAGAACTATTCTCTATATCAAAGGGAAAAAAAGGAAAAAAATAGTTTGCCAAACTAATAATAACCATATTAAAAAATAGTCTGGCATTGATTAAGATTACTTTTCTCGGGGCGGTTAGGTGGCACAGTGGATAGAGTACTGGCCTTGGAGTCAGGAGTACCTGAGTTCAAATCCGGCCTCAGACACCTAATAATTATCTAGCCGTGTGGCAAGCCACTTAACCCCATTGCCTTGAGAAATCTTAAAAAAAAAAAAAAGATTACTTTTATCACTACATTTTCAAGGCTTTCATTTCCCTATTTCTTTATAAGCCCTTTCACTTTGATTTCTTACTAGTCACTGCTCTAGTTTTCCAGCCTTTGGTTTTTCTGTCCTTACCATACTACAGTTTCTGAGGGGAGTGTAACTCTTTTAACATAAAATTAAAATACAGAAGTGAAATGAATTCAAATATATTCTGGGGTTGTGTTAACTATTACAACTCAAAAATATTCCCCATTAAAACAATTATTTGTTGCACCCAGAATAAAAAAATACAGTACACTAATATAATACTCAATTTGTAGTCCTTAGTTAGTTTTAGCAAGCACTACCAAAAGTCATGGTCCTTTTAACTTCTTAGAAAGTGAGGGGAACATGGGTCATCAATAAGACAGGCAAAGGTGCAGAAGTGTGAAAGCAAACACAAAACAAAAAGTGACAATACAGCAGTATAAAGGTAGGTGTATACTGACAAGTCTGCATCCCAAATAGAACGTATTTGCTTTGTGTTTGTTTTCACAGATCGATTGAAAATTCTGAATGATACATTTCTTCTGTAATACTTAAAAACAACAAAGAAAATTAACATCAAAGAGATTATTTATTAGTGATGCAGTTAAAAAAACTAATATGCGTTCCATGCAAAATATTACTTTATTTTTTCACTAGTGAAAATTAAAGCTCACAGGCAGGCTGCATAAAATCACACTTTGGACCGCAAGCCAAGGTAGGTGACCTTCAGTTGTCAAAAGGCATCAAGAATTCATGATAAAATTTTATATTCTGTATGCCTTTCCACGTTTTTTTTTGTCTTTAATCAGATGACATGGTGTTTTCTCCTGTGCATAACAGATAGCTATTGATATTCAGAAACTGTCTTGGAAGAGGTACAGTTGGTATTATTCATTTCATTGATGGTGATGGACTCACTATACTGAATGAGATTTTTTGGTATGTAATTAATGTGTGAATTTTTTTTCTCCATTATAATTATTTGCTACAGAAACTTCTCTTTTTTTCCCCCCCAGGGGAAATTGAAGAGAGAAAAAATAGGTAAGTCACAGGCATATCTAGTCTGTCAGATCCACCCCCCCCCCTTTTTTTTAAATGAGAATTTTGTGAATCAAATACAAGGTTTACTGCCTTGAAACTACAGTATTATTTAATTCAACATTTGTTCAGTACACATTGTGTTTATGGCATAGTAACTAAGTGCTGTAAGATATGCAAAAGTACTTTTAAAATTTGATAATTGGATTTGAAATTTTATGAAGAGAACTATATTCTTCTACTTCTAATGCGTTTTTATAGCTTTTAAAGTTAATTTTGTTTTCTTCAGTGTTTAAAGGTTAGAAGAATTTTTTTTTTCTTCTTGGCCCCATACATAGCTTACATTTAGACTATTCTGTACATGAAATGCTTAAATATAATTTTGATAGCTTTCACTTTACTGATGGATTAATATTAGTTTGGTTTATGGCAAAATTCTCATCTAATTAAATCATTGTCTTTTTGTCTTTATTTCTAGATAAACTGTTTTATTCATGCATAAAGAGTTATCAGAAAATTAAATTATACTTTTCAAACCTACATCAAATTCAGTTAACACTTTGGACAGATATAAAGTAAATATGAAATACATTCATGTAATTTCAAAATAACCTTAATTTTGTTACTTTTCATAAGGAAAAATAGAAACTTGGAAAATAGGAAATATTTTTGAGTTGTAATAGGAAACACAACTCTGGAATATATTTCAATTTATTTCACTTCTACATCTTAATTTTATGTTAAAAAGAGTTACATTCCTCTCATGAACTGTATTATGGTAAGAATAGAAAAACCAAAGATTGGGAAACTAAAGCAGTGACTCGTAAGAAATCAAAGTGAAAGGGCTTATACAGAAATAAGGAAATGAAAATTTTGAAAATGTAGTTGAGAAAAGTAATCTTAGAAAGATATCATTAGCACTTTTTATGATACTTTTTAAATTACTCAGTGGTGACTTTACTGCAAACTAGTTAATATGTGCTTTTTACAGAGCAGGTTGTATTCCTAGGTGGTGCAGTAAATAAATGAGTGCTGGACCTGGAGTTAACACCTGAGTTAACCTGTCTACCTCAGTTTCCATGTCTATAAAATGGAAATGATATTAAATAGAACTAATCTCCAGGGGTTTTGTGAGTATAGAATAAGATCACAGGCAGGCTGCATAAAGTCACACTGAGCCACAAGCCCAAAGTGCAAGGTACTTTTATAAACCTTGAATTCTTATATAAATGCTAAGTTTATCACTAGGATATCTTAAACTACTAGGTCAGTACTGAGAGACCATAATATTAAAAAATAATGTTTAGTTCACTAGGGTCAGAAGTGTAGATAAGACATGTTTCATCTAGCTTTTTACAAAACTTTGCTTGCCAAAGTCAAATCTTGACCATTAAAGGACTGGGTTGTTCAATTTATACTTTATATGGGTCTATTTCTTCATCTCTCTGTTTAAGAGATATTTTCTTGCTTGTTTGCTTTTCTTCTACCTCCTGGAGCATAACTATTCAAACCAGTCTACCTAATACCTTGGTTTGGATTTTTGGAATTGCTCTGGTTTTCCATTATCCAAGTCTTCCTTGTCTAAGTAAGTGTAGATTTTTGAGATATGATGTGAATATTATTTAACCTGTGTAATTTGACGGATATTTTGATTCTATAATAGATATTTTCAAAATAGGTGGTATGTAAACTACATTTACAAGTATTTATATTGACCCTACAGAGTACACAAATAGTATAAAATTTTATTATCTGGTCATTTGGCTTTCACGAATATAGAGCTTTGTTTGCCTAGGTGTTTGACAAGGGAGGACTTTTGAAGTCCAGTATTTTAGTATCTTCAAATTTCTGGATATTTCCTCTGGGTGATATTTTTCTTATGCAGCTTACAATTTTAATCTGTTTCTGTGTTTGTTCATTGACTAAACACACACACACACACACACACACACACACACACACACACACACACAGAGCACCTGTTCAGTTGTATTATTATTTAACTTAGAGTATTGCATAAAAATTGTTACTTGCATCTTTTAGAGCTATCCAGCACCTGTTTGTTTTGTGTATGTAGCTGAATATTTTTTAGGGGCAGCTAAGTGGTGCAGTAGATACAGTGTCAGACCTGACATTAAGAAGACTTCTTCCTGAATTCAAAGCCTTCCTGACACTTACTAAATGTGTGATCCTGGGCAAGTCACTTAACCTTATTTGTTTCAGTTTCCTCATTTGTAAAATGAGCTGGATTGGGAAATGGCAAATCACTGCTGTATCTTTGCCAAGAAAGTGCAATTATGGACCTGACTAAACAAAGGGTGGCACAGTTGTTAGAGTACTGGGCTTGTAGTCAGGAAGATGAGTCTTCCTGAATTCAAACAACCTTATTTGCTTTAGTTTCCTCATATGTTAAAAAAAAATATATACCTTGAGTTAAGGCAGAGTTGCATAAAATAGTCAATTTCACTCTCTTCTAGAGTCATCCAAAGTTCCACGATGCTTCAAGTACTCTACAGGGACTTCACCTTCATGGATCAGTGCTTTCATCTACCTATTCTATTGGGAGGAGTATGCACATATTTGGAGGTGTCATCTCCTTACCTTACCAATGGGTTTGAGACCTATTGGTTACCCCTAGCCTGGTTTATTTAGCCTATCTACTGAGAGAGTTTTACATTGTCATTGTGCCTGCTACAACTTCTTAGAGCCACGTGTGAAAGTTGAGTGCAAGGTGGACACCAGTAGTAGATGAACAGTCCTGAAAAGGATTCAGCAAATCCCACCAGAGGTGCTTGTCATCCCTGAACATCCCATCCATACCCACTATTAGAAGTAATAGTAGTAGGGCAGCTAGGTGGCGTAGTGGATACAGCACCAGCCCTGGAGTCGGGAATATCCGAGTTCAAATCCAACCTCAGATACTTAATATTACCTGGCTGTGTGGCCTTGGGCAAGCCACTTAACCCTATTTGCCCTGCAAAAACCTAAAATAAAAAAAGTTTAAAAAAAAAAAGAAGTAATAGTAGTACCCTTTACCTTTCCCTTAGACATTTCCAACTGTGTGTCCTAGAGAAATCTCAGACTCAACACATCTAAAACTAAACCTATTATTTTCCTCCCCAAACCTTCCCTTCTTCCATACTTCCTTTTTTTTTTTTCATTAAAAACAACACTATCCTTCCACATTTGTAATCCCTTCCTTCAAGCTACAGTTCAGACATCACCATGTATGGGATTTCCCTTCTCTGCTTGCCATTGCCTTCCCTAAATTTAACTACTATATATTTATATTTATAGGATAATAGATCTACAGCTGAAAGGAACTTCTGAGACCTTTGACTGCGAAGTTATAGCACACAGAGATTAAATGGCTAGGGTAGCAAAAGATGAGTTAAATATCTGAGACAGAATTCAAAGTCTAACACCATCTATTCTGTACCCTTCCCTCTCTCTTCAGCTGCCTGTAATAATAGGTAATATTTCTATGATATTTTAAAGTTTTCAAAGTGCTTTTCATTTGTTGTCTCATTTGAGGCTCAGAATAAAATTGTGAAGTAAATGAGAAACATGAACTCAGAGAAAGGTTAAGTGACATGCCTAGGGTCACACAGCTAGAATGTATCTGATCTATTGTATGTATCTGATATATTCCTGAGTTCCTGAGCACTCTTATTCAACATGGCATACTACCTTTCTAAGTTGTGTAATTGATTCTTATTATTAAAAAGGGCCCTCCAACAGCAGCATGGGGGGGTGATGATTAACCTTTGTTTTTTGTTTGTTTGTTTTTAGATTTTTCAAGGCAATGGGGTTAAGTGGCTTGCCCAAGGCCACAAAGCTAGGTAATTATTAAGTGTCTGAGACCTGATTTGAACCCAGGTACTCCTGACTCCACGGCCGGTGCTGTATTCACTGCGCCACCTAGCTGCCCCAATAATGTAGTACATATTTTTTTAGGTTTTTCCAAGGCAAATGGGGTTAAGTGGCTTGTCCAAGATCACACAGCTAGGTAATTATTAAGTGTCTGAGGCCAGATTTGAACTCAGTTACTCCTGACTTCAGGGCTGATGCTCTATCCACTGCGTCACCTAGCCGCCCCTGATAATTAACCTTGATGGACTTGCTCATTCCATCAGTGCAACAACCAGAGACAATTTTGGGCTATCTGCAATGGAGAATATCATCTGTATCCAGAGAAAGAATTGTGGAGTTTGAACAAAGACCGAAGACTATTACCTTCAATTTAGGAGGAAAAAAAAAGTGTTATCTTATTATGTAATTTGCCGGTCTCATACTTTATTTTTCTTCCTTAAAGATGTAATTTCTCTCTCATCACATTCAACTGAGATCAGTGTCTACCATGGAAGCAATGTAAAGACTAACAGACTGCTTTCTGTGGGAGGGAAACAAGAATGGGAGGAAATATTGTAAAATTCAAATAAAATCTTATTAAAACAAAAAAAGGGGCTCTCCCTTCTACATGACAATCCTTTTACCTAATTAACTCACTGTCCTATTCAATATAGCCAGACAACTCATTGTCACTTAAATTCAAAGGTTCTGCTCTGAACTCTGCATACCTGAAACCAACCTTTTAGGATCTCTTCTGAAAAACACTAGAACATTTACATTCTGGCCATTACCAAGTCTGATATTGAGACTTTCTGCTTCTATGTAACCTCCAGGTACTTGGGCCTCTATTTAGATTTTTTTTAGCCCAATTACTGTTAAAGCCCTGGCATCTCTCTACCAGCCAGATAGCTCAATTCCAAATTCACATATTTGATAAAGAGAAGTTTCCTAACTACTTGACAGTCCTTCTGGATGTCATTTTTCTCCTTGAGATTCCTTCCTCTGAATTAAAAGTCTGGAGAATATTCCCAGTTGCCCTTCCCTTTGCCCGTGTTCTCAGAGACAGGAAAAGAGAAGCCTGTAGTTGCCTCTCAGGGCTAGGTGAGTGGCCTGAATCTTAAGAGAACAAGACTCTTCCATTTACTTAGCCAGATACTTTCCCTTGATGGTAGAGACACAGGAAATGAGTGATAGAGTTGGGAAAAGAACTTTGTACAGATGACCTATGGATCAGGACCCAGGTAAAACTCCCAAAAACAAGAAGGCATATCCATTCTGAACCAGAGGAGAGTCCCACTGACTGCTTGGCTCAGCATCCCTCAGCAGTCCCCCAGGCCCTGAAAACCAGTCAGGGGCTAAGATTAAACTAAAGTTTCTACGCTTGTGTTACCTTCCTGCAGTGGTAGATGGAGAGACCAGGGAGGGTCTTAGAGGTCAGTCTCATGTAGGACCTTGAGGGTGAGGAGACTAATGCATTAAGGGCTTAGGCAGAACCCCCTAGACTCTTGTTACCTTTCTCTGGGGAGGGGGGTTGGAGGGGTAGATTAAGAATTCTAAAAGAGATCTAATGAAAGACTCTGGTTGCCTAAATGTTAGGCCAGGGCACAAGACCCAGTACCAGACAGAACTGTTAGGTTCTTGTTTCCTTCCCCTAGATAGCTCAGGACCAAAATGTCAGTGCCTAAGCCAAGGACAAGGTCAACTTAAGGACCATGGGTGACTCTCAAGGCTCCTACTCCTTTCCCCTAGGGACATGTCTAAAGACCAAGGCACAGTCATTGAAGCTATAGATAATCTAAGGGTAGGGCTATTTTCTATTTTTTCCTTCTTTCCCTCAACAGAATGTAAACTCCAGAGAAGGGGCATTCTCATTTTTGTTTTTGTAGATTTTTAAATTTGCTGGCATATAGTATATACAGGATGATTAATTGATTATGTATCATTTAAAAATATTGGTCAGTGGTTATTATTGGAAATATATTTTACATGATTGCACCTAAACCTATAACAAATTGCTTGCCATCTTAGGGAAAGAATAGGTAAAGGAGGGAGAGAAGAAGTTTAGAATTCAAGATTTAAAAAAAAGAATGGTAAAATTATTTTTATATGTAATTGGGGAAAAATGAAATATCATTAAAATAATATTGTTGGTCAGAACATCTTTTCCACTAAAGAATATGTTAGTGGGTGATAGACAGTATTATCTATAAATGACTGAAAAAATGTTTGGACTAAGCTAATGTCATATTCTTCTCCAAGTAACTCCTCATTTGTCTTGTCTTAAGTGTCTTTGAAATGGAGATGGTATCCTTATGGGATTGATTTATTCCATTATATTTTGTTCTACTATAATGTGGTTTGGGTGATAACAAATGATTGTACAGTATCACAATGAAGTGCACTTTACTAGAATGGTGAATGTTTTCTTGTTGTCTTTTAAAGGCACAGTTGGTGGATCTGAAATCTGAACTGACAGAGACCCAGGCTGAAAAAGTAGTATTAGAAAAAGAAGTTCATGATCAACTTTTACAACTGCACTCTGTTCAGCTACAGCTGCATGCCAAAACTGGCCAGAACGTCGACTCTGGTACCATTAAGGCAAAACTGGTAAGTAACTGAAAAAAGGATTATTTGTCTTAGTTCAAGATTGAGGGCCATTTTTGATGAAAGCTATGCATGAGTTTGTATCTATATACATATTTTTATAAAATCCTGTTGTATTGACTTAAATATGTATTTAAGTCAACACAACAAGATTATTCTTGTGAATTTTATTTTTGATTTTTACTCAAATTCCGGTTCATGCTTTCCTAAATTTAATGATAAGAAGTTTGATATAAATTTTTGAAGAAAAAAAGATATAGCTTCTGTGTTCCTACTCTTATTTTAGTAGTGAATTTCTTCTGACCTCTTCTCCCTTTGCTTCTTGTTTCCTCTTTCTAAAAATGTATCTATTAAATTGGTAGAATTATAGAATTTTGAGATAAAGAACCTTCAGGTTACTCTTGGATACTTTTCAGTGTTTTATTCATAAGAATTCTGTGAGTTAAGAAGCACATGAATTATCCACATTTTACAGATGAGGAAACTGAGGTCACTCAAAAATAATTTGAAATTTATATAACACTTTAAAGCTTACAAAGCACTTTAGATACATTTAAATACTTGCCCATAGTCACATAACTAATAAAGTGTCTGAAGAGGTACTTGAACCCAAATCTTCTGATCCATTACCTTTCTATCCCCTATTTTATTTATAACACTGAAGCCCAAAGAGATTTAGGTAACTTGTCCACAGTCCACAGTTAAAATTGCAATTTAGTTCTTTTGTCAGGTTCGTTTTCCCTCTTTACCAAACTGAAATGTAAAAACTTGCTCTCTAGTGTTTCTGGATCTCTGGCATTAAAATCATCAGACCTGAGAGCATTATGACACTTCTGTGGCTTTCCTCAGATGCCTCAGAATGTCTAGACCATGGAACCCCAAGCCAGAGACTAACCCTACAAGTTTCCCTTTTGGAATCTGACTGCTTGGTTTAGAGATTACATGTTCTTTGCATTCAGTAAATATATGTTGAATGAATGAATGATGTGAATGAAACATTTAGACTACCTGTAAGGTTGACTATACCAGAAAATCATTAGAAATAATTGCTAAAGTTCTTTTCTCCCTCTTAAATTAAAAACTAATTAGTTCTTTTAAAATGTTTAATTTTTGTTTTTTTTTCTTAATACACACAAACCTTTGCTTCTGTTTATTTTACTATTATAAGATAATTCCTATTATAAGATAGTACTCTAGTATTATGATGATGTAATTGTTTTATCTTAAGATCTCAAAGTACTTCAAGGCATTAGCTTAATTGGTTATTGCAACATATTTTGGGATATGAAAAAACCTTAAGATAAGCAATTTTAAAAATATTTACTGCAGGTCAAATTGTATTACAGCTGGAAACATAGAATTTTAAAGTTAGAATAGACCACTTCAATCACCTTACTTATTTTTTATTTTACAAATATGAACATGAACTCCTGACTTGTCAGGGGACTTGCTAATAATTAGTTAAGGAGTATTAGAGCTGATAAACGAATAAATATAAATTTAATGCTGTTTTTTTTCCTGTAATACTACATGCATATATGGGGGAAATCTAGTATGTTCATTTTATTAGAATTTATTTGTAATATGCAGAGTGTAGTGAAATCTAAGTATGTTGCAAGGTAGTCAGGTGTAAGATCAATTCCTCACTCTGCCACTTAATAGTTCTCTGACCTAGACAAATGCTTTTCCTTGATTTCCTCATCTTTAAAATGCTAGGGTTGGTTTATAATAGTTTTCATTATGACATTTTGTGAGATTAAAGAACTTGCCTAAAGTAATTTCCTTGCATAATGAGGTTGGGAGAGCCAGTTTCACAGCCTCTCGTCTCATTGAAAATTAGAAAAGAACCAGTAGTAGAGTGCTTTACTAACAGAGGTTTAGTGAATACCATTGACAATAAGTGTATCCAGGACAGAAAACATTTGAAAATTATGGCTTTGATTATTTACCTTGTTAGCCATGCCCAAGTTTCTCCAAAGATTGTATATTATGCTAATAGATTTCTTTTACCCTGGCTTTGTGTTAGATTGTAAGCATAGTCTATCATCATTTTTTTTTTTTATAAAGGGGTGGGTAGAAGATTGAGGAAGGGAAAAAGGTTCACAAATAGCTGTTTAAATAAATTAGTCAAATTGTTATTATGGACTTACATGTAAATTTTTACAATTTTGTTTGTTGTAGAAGGATTTGCATTACAACCATGATTTTTACCACTAAATTCATCTGTTTTTTCACTTTTGTTTCTAACTAAAAAAACTTTCTTCTTATATCTTAAGTCTGTCCCCTCTGTGGAAGAATTGGTAAGTATAATATTTTTCCCATCCCGTTTATTAGTATGCATTCTGGAGAGAGAGAGAGAGAGAGAGAGAGAGAGAGAGAGAGAGAGAGAGAGAGAGAGAGAGAGAGAGAGAGTGAGAGTGTATGTGTGCATGTATATCTGTGTATTTATGCTAAATTGATTTATTTAGTGTTTTAAAATTTTACTGATAGTTCTGTGTGAAAATTTTTTGAAAGGTCAGTGGGTAATCCCATAGTCTTTTTCTACTAAACTTCCTGTTGGCTGTTTTCTGATCATAGTTACTCTCAGTAGAATTTATCACTATTTGTGATATAGCCGCTAGAGTTTGCTTTTTTCCTCTGAAAGAGCTACCTGTTTTCTTATCTTGTGGTGGGAGATACTTTGCTAGACCTTATATATAGGGAGGCAAAGATGAATAAGGCCAGGTTTTTACCCTTTGTGGAGATTTGTTTTGTAGAGTAGAGAAGACTTGGATACAGATTATTGTAATGCAATTGAAAATATGATAAGTGCTTTAGAAAGATAAAAACAAAATTCAGGGGCAGCTAAGTGGTACATTGGATAGAGCACTGGCCCCAGAGTCAGGAGTACCTGAGTTCAAATCCGACCTTAGACTCTTTTTTTTTAGGGTTTTTGCAAGGCAAATGGGGTTAAGTGGCTTGCCCAAGGCCACACGGCTAGGTAATTAATTATTAAGTGTCTGAGACCACATTTGAATCCAGGTACTCCTACTCCAAAGCCGATGCTTTATCCACTGCCATCTAGCCACCCCATGGCCTTAGACTCTTAATAATTACCTAGCATTGTGGTCTCAGGCAAGCCACTTAACAGCATTTGCCTTGCAAAAACTTAAAAAAAAATTCAGTTTGAGATCCTGGTTAAGGGATTACTTAAAACTGAGGCCATTTTATCCTATTTTGTTTCCTTCAATGTAGCATTATTGAAATTTCTCTAAATGTAATTTTGACCCCAAGAATATGCATGACTTTGTTAGTATTGTCTTTAAAGACTTTAAAGAAGGCGGCTAGGTGGTGCAGTGGATAAAGCACCAGCCCTGGAGTCAGGAGCACCTGGGTTCAAATCCGGTCTCAGACACTTAATAATTACCTAGCCGTGTGGCTTTGGGCAAGCCACTTAACCCCATTGCCTTGCAAAAAAAAAGAAAAAGAAAGAAAGAAAATAATAAGTTATAAATTGTTAATACTGTTGCCTTCTACTCTTGTATTCACTCCCTTATCCTCTTTATCTGACTGGGTTTGTTGCTTTCTTTAAATGTTCTTCATTTTCAGAAAAAATATACTACAAAAATATTATATACAACTGGTGTACAATACCTTTTGCTTATTATCTGATGTTAGGGTAACTTAAGTTGTATAACCTGTTCCTTGTAAAAAAAATGTTAATTTCAAACCCTTCTTTTCCTTCCATGGGTAGATTTGCAGCATAAGACATTTTTTAAAATAAATTTTTATTAATATATATGCTTTTATATTACCTAAATTTCCCCATGTCTCCTCCTCCTCTTCTTTCTTTTTCTTCCCTCTTCCTTCTCCTTCTTTCTTCTCCTTCTCCTTCTTCCTTCCTCCTCCTTCTCCTGCTCCTTCTTCCCCTTCTCCTTCTCCCTTCTTCCTTCTCCTTCTTTTCCTTCTTCTTCTTTCTTCTTCTTTAAGAAAAAGAGAATAAAGAAATCATCTGAACTGATCAGTGCATCAAAAAATTTGACAGTATGTGCAATGTTCCATACTCATGGTTTCCCTTCCCCATTACACCACTTTTAAAGAAGTATAGGAGGGTGGCTAGGTGGCTCAGTGGATATAGCACCAGCCCTGGAGTCAGGAGTACCTGAGTTCAAATCCGGCCTCAGACACTTAATAATTTCCTAGCTGTGTGGCTTTGGGCAAGCCACCTAATCCCATTTGCCTTGCAAAAAACCTAAAAAAAAAAAAAATTATAGGAATATATATGCTAAAAAGCTTTTTTTTTTTTTAGTTGGTTGTTACTATGCATATAAGCTACTCTGCTAAGACGCTGGAGATACAAAAAATGATGAACCCCCTGCCTACAAGGGACATGAGTCTGATATACAAAAAAGTATCAGAATACACTAAATTGTGACAAAATACTTTGAAAAATTTGAAAAGGGAAGCTATCACTTTGATTTGAGAATTAGGATTAGAAAAGTTTGTTTCATGGGGGATTGTACTGTTTGAGTTGGATATTGAAGGAATAGATCTCAGCAAACAGTTTAGGAATTGTCTATTTCGAGAACTTTAGACATTTCATATATATTTTAGATATTGAATTATATAATTGTATTGTGTCCTTAGGAAGTAAAATAAAAAAGGTATACAAGTTTTATCATTTTTGGATCCTTAAAATCTGAAAACAATATGAATTGGTTTCATAATTTTTTTTCCCTTTTCAAAAATTTTAAGTTTTTAAAAATGGTTTTGAAAGTACCTAGAGAAAGTTACAATTTGAGAGAAGTGGTTGAAGGAGGGTTAGGTAGGCACAGAAAAAAAAAGTTATCCATGGCAATTGAGTAGGCTGAGGGGACCAAAGGTAGTTCACTTTCAGGGCAAGGAATGGAAAAAAAAAAGAATTAGTGAGAGCAGGGCAGCTAGGTGGCACAGTGGATAGAGCACCTGCCCTGGAGTCAGGAGGACTTGAATTCAAATCTGGTCTCAAACACTTAATAATTACCTAGCTGTGTGACCTTGGGCAAGTCACTTAATCCCATTGCCTTCCAAAAAAGATATGTTGATTAAGAATTACTGAGAGCACCTTTCAGACTGGCCAATATGACCAGAAAGGATAACAATCATTGTTGGAAGGGTTGTGGGAAATCTGGGACACTATTACATTATTGGTGGAGCTGTGAACTCATCCAACCTTTCTGGAGAGAAATTTGAAACTATGCCCAAAGGACAACAAAAATGTGCATACCCTTTGATCCAGCAATACCACTACTGGGTCTATACCCTGAAGAGATGATGAAAAAAGGTTAAAAGCATCACTTGTACAAAAATATTCATAGCAGCCCTGTTTGTGGTGGCAAAGAATTGGAAATCAAGTAAATGTCCTTCAATTGGGGAATGGCTTAGCAAACTGTGGTATATGTATGTCATGGAACACTATTGTTCTATTAGAAACCAGGAGGGACGAGAATTCAGGGAGGCCTGGAGGGATTTGCATGAACTGATGCTGAGTGAGATGAGCAGAACCAGAAAAACACTGTACACCCTAAAGCAGCATGGGGGTGATGATCAACCTTGATGGACATGCTTATTTCATCAGTGCAATAATCAGGGACAATTTGGGGCTGTCTACGATGGAGAATATCATCTGTATCCAGATACAGTGCCATGGAGTTTGAAAAAAGATCAAGGAAGATTCCCTTTAATTTAGGGGGGGGAAAAACTGCTATCTTATTGACTGATCTTGTTATCTCTTATACTTTATGTTTCTTCTTTAAGGATATGATTTCTCTCTCATCATTCAGTTTGGATCAATGTATACCATGAAACAATGTAAAGACTGGCAAATTGCTTTTTGTGAGGGGAGTGAGATATGGGGAAAATTGTAAAACTCAAAATAAATAAAATCTTTAATTAAAAAAATCATAGAAAAAAGAATTAGTGAGAGGTACTAAATCAAATGTAGGTGTTCCTAGAGCTTGCCATATATTGTTTTCTTTTTCAAAATTCAATTTATTTGGTTTTGATTTTCTTTTTTTTAATGAGTATGTAGGGGACAAAGATTTGGAATAATTTGCCTCCCCCACACACAACTGAAGCCTGACTCTTTGCACCTAGTCTAGTGTCTGGCTTACCTGGTAGCTTGCTGTTTACTTAGGTTGCAAAATATGCATTATCTGAAAATTGTGAATTTCCTCTATTTGGGTAGTCCCCTTTCCCTGCTCCCCCCACAACTCTGGGAAAGCAATAAAATATACCATATCTCACCTAAACAGGAAAAAAGAAGTAGTAGTTGAGGAAAAATAATAAGGAAAACAGATTACTAGCCTGACTTAAAGATACTAATTAGTATTGATGATGGACTTCAATTATCAGAATATCTGTTGAATCTCCCTACAGAAGCAGGTGATTTCTTGACTTGCCTTAATGACATTATCCGTCATTTGATGAAAATTTCATTCTGTTTCTAATTCTCATCAATGAAGAGAAATTGATTTTCTTAGGAAGGAAATGAAGGAAGATCTGGTGGAAAGAGACCATTCTATCCTAGCGTTGGTGATTACAAAGGAAAGGAAAGCTGGGAATAGTCATGTATCCTAGAGTTTAGAAGATCTCAGAAAGTTCAAAAAACTAGTGGGTAGAAGTCCATGTGATAATTCTTTGGGGAAAGTTGGCCCAGGAGGGATATGAGACTCTTAAGAATAAAATACAGAAGACAAGAAAAATCAAATCTAATTGTTTTTTTAAAGACAGTAGTGTAAATACAGGGGAAACTTAGTGACTAATGTATATTTATAAAAAAAAATGGTAGCAAGGGCATGTTACAGATAATTCTTTTTTTTTTTAAATGATATAATCCTGTAAGGAATGCTAAAAGCTCAAAATAAATTGAGATCAGTCAGAAAAATTAAGAACAAAAAGGATCATAGCTAAATACTTAGAAGGTACCTCTGGAGTCATTGATTCCAACCCCATTGTTTTACAGGTGAAAAACAAGGCCCTAGATACCTGTAGATTTCAAAACCTGTATTCTTTCCTTTGACTCCTAAAAGGTGACTTTACATTAAGGAGAAAATATCTGAGAATGGAAAGGATTGCTGCTAAGCATGAACAGTACAATGCTAAAGAAGACTAAGTTGCTTAACTCTTATTTTGCTTTTGACTTTATGGTCAAGAATAATGATCTTCCAACTGAAAAAGAAGAAAAGTGGCTAATAGGGAGCTGATAGGAAAGAGTAGTGGTATTAAGAGTGTACTTATCTGTCCTTGATTAATTCAAGTCAGCAGTCACAGGTGAACTACATCCCAGGATACTTAAAAATTTGTCAAATATGAGAATGAGAGATATAACAGAATTGAAGTCCCAGTGTCCCATTTAAAAGAAAATAGAAAGGAGTCAACAAGCCATAAGTCAGGGAACTTGACTTTGCAATCTAGAAGTCTTTGAAGGACTTTTTTAGGCTGCTTTTTTTTAAATTGAAACCTTTTATTTTCATATTACTTTATTTTTCTAAATATGTCATGCTCTTGCCTCAAGAACTATTCCTTGTAAGATAGGATAAAAAAGAAAGTGATAGAGAAGGAAAATAGTTCAACAGAACTAACCAATGCAACTAAGTATAGTGTAGAACACATTATTAAAAGAGTGGTTCATGCTTACCTAGATAGCGTCAATAAGAATAAGTCATGCCTCACTAACCTTATTTCCTTTTTAGATAATAACTATGCTGGAAATCAGGGAACTACTATAATATATATTAAATAAAGTTTTAAATACTAATCTTGTAGATAAGATTTAGAGATAGGTGTAAGCTAGATAATGGTACATTTAGGAACTTGTTGAATGGCCAAAGTCTAAGAATAGTCAATCATCGATATTGTTTATTTTCAATTTGAATGAAGATAATCTAGTGGAGTGTCCCAGGAATCTGTGCTTGATCTTATGCTATTTGCAATTTTTATTAATGAGTTAGATAAAAGTATAAAAAAAATATGCTTATCAGATTTTCCTATGACAGAATCTGGGAGGGATAATTCATGAAATCAGAGACCCTGGATTCAGAGATAATCTTGAATGTTTCTAGAATATAGGAATGAATTAACTAAGAGGAAATTTAATAGAAGTAAATAAAGTTTAGGTTAAAAAAATCAGTTGCATATGTATAAGATTAAGACAGCACAGCATTTTCTCTGAAAAAGTGCAAGAACTTTTATTGAACTATATAGGCGCAACCTAAATCAAATGAGTGGTTTCCAGAAAAAAAAATTTGTTTTTTCTTCGTTGTCTAGGCTTAATCTATCCACCTTTGCCATTGATCCTATCTCAAGAAAGATCTTTCTTTCCAACTCAAACTATTATCCTTCTCTCTTTTCTATCCTTTACTAGACTGCCAGAAGAAATAGTTTACACCCAATGGTTCCACTTCCTCAATACCCACTCGACAACTTATGGCAATTTATCTAGTCTCTCTTAAGCTTGTTTCTCATTGCCAGCTGTTTATTAGATAATTCAAAGTTGGTATCCCCTCCTAAAAACCCCTCTCTTCTAAAACATGCCCCTGTTGATAACCCCATCATGCTTTTTAGTTTCCTAAATTTCCAACATTGACATTATCCTTAACTCCTTTCCCTCACCTCATGTATCCATTTATTTGCCAAATTTTATCTTTTCTACTTCTATAAATTTCTGGTATAAATCCCTTTCTCTCCATAAAGCCACCAGACTTACTTTACTTCTCACTTGAACTTTTCCATTGCCTTTTCTTTTTTTTTTTTTTTTTTTTTTGCAAGGCAATAAGGTTAAAAGATTTGCCCAAGGCCACACAGCTAGGTAATTATTAAGTGTCTGAGGTCAAATTTGAACTCGGGTCCTCCTGACTCCAAAGTGAGTGCGCTATCTACTGTGCCCACTTAGCTGCCCCTCTATTGCCTTCTAATTGATCTTCCTTGTACTCTCCAACCCATCTACCATAGCATTGCCAAAGTGCTTATTTTCCCTTAAGCACAGTCCTTTACTACTCATCAAATTCCAGTGGTTACCTCTTACTTCTAAGAGCAAGTGAAAAATCTATTTGATATTTAAAACCTTTTGCAGTTTGTCCACAACCTGTCTTTCTAGGTTTTTCATATATTATTTCTCCTTCCTGAACTCTTCAGTTCAACCAGACTGACTCCCCTTGCTGTTCCTCATCAATCAGAAAGGTTGATGTTCTTTATCTGCTTTTGTTTTGGTTGTTCCTCAAATCTGGAAAGCACTTTCTCTTTCCTTCTACCTTTTGAATTCCTTGTTTACTTCAAACTCAGTTTAAGTATCACTTTCTATTTCTTGATCTCCCAGTTTCTAGTACCTCCTTTCCAAATTTATATTTGTGTATATTGTATTTATATTTTTTAATTTATTTTTTAGTATTATATATATAAAATATATGTGTGTGTGTGTGTGTGTGTGTATATGATGTCTTCCTTGAGAGATATAAGCTTCATGAGAGCAGCAGGATGTTTCATTTTGTTCTTAATTTACTGGATGCATTGCTTGTTAGGGATTTAGTCAACACTTGTTAATTGATCTGTGTCCAGAGCTCACCATTATAATGAATCTCCTGTCTCCGGAATCATTAATGACCTTTTATTGCTGAGTCCATGGCCAAATTTTCTCAGTCTTCATGCTTCCTGACATCTGTGTGTCTTTTGACTTTACCTCCCCTTTTAAAACTATTTATTTGCTCTGTTTTCCCTTTACTTTTTTACTCAAAGCATCATGGTTTTCATACCTAGCCTATTTTCTCTGCTACTTTCAACTGACTCTTCATCTTTCTGTTCCTTAAGTATGAATTTCTTCCAAGGTTTTGTCCCCTTATATATGCTATCCCTCAGTGACCTTATTTATGTCACTTGCTACTTTGATTTATCACCTTTGTGGAGGTGATTCTTTAATATAATGGGTAGCCTAGGTGTCTATAGGTCTTTGTTTTGGTACTAGTCCTAGGGGCTGTCATGCTTTTACATTCTCCAGGATTTATTTTAGGATGAGAAATTTTAGGGAACATCTTGACTCCTTATTCAGATTCTCTGATATTCAGAATTTGGGAAAGATCGTAAAACTATAGATTTACAGCAGAAAGGATTCCTAATGTTTGAGGCAAGAAATAAAACAAAGCCCCTGTTTAGAAATAAGTATAGTCAAACAAAATAGGTTTCTATGATTTCTGTGTCCAAAAGGAAACACACATATATCTCATGATCAGAGTTCCTACGTTTTTCAAAGTTGTTTGTCTTTATAATATCTTTATCTTCATATAAATTGTTCTCATGATCCTGTTCACATCATTCAATACCAGTTTACATAAGTCTCTCCAGGTTTTCCTGAAGTCATCCATGCCTTTATTGTTTCTTATAGCCCAGTAGGGTTCTATTACACTGTTCAACCATTCCCCAATTGATGACCACCACTTCATATTCTCATTCTTTGCCATTTTTTAGTTATAAATATTTTTGTATATCCTTAATTTGTTATGTTTAGATCTTAATCTTCTTTCTTAAATATCAAAATCCTATTCACACTTGAAAATGTATAGGAATACACTTTTACCTACCTTCCTGCCAATTCCTTATCCAAATACTTGACTGCAGTTTGCATCATAAACTTCTGCTTGGAGAGCTGCTATGTGTCTGCAGAGGGCTTCATTCTCCTTGCTTAATAGTTTAACCTCAGCTTCAAGTTGAGCTTCTTTCATTTTTTCTTTTTTTTGTTTGTTTCAAACAAACAATGTTCCCAACTCTGTGTGTGTGTGTGTGTGTGTGTGTGTGTGTGTGTGTGTGTGTGTGTGTTCCTTGCTTTGACCAGTTCAGATGAAAGCAAAGTTCAAGTGTCATTAGCACCTTCCTTCTTGTTTTCATAAACTTCTACTTGTGTATCCCTATTATGAGATAGCTTTTTCAAACATTCAGGTCTATCCCAAAAACCTCAACTGTAAAAATGAAGATGATAATAATAATAACACTTGCCTCCCAGGGTTGTTGTGAGTATATTTGTAAAACACATTGTCCAATTGTTGTTCATTTGTGCTTACCTTTTTATGTTTCTTTTAACTCCTATAGTTATGTTTGTTTTGTTTTTGTTTTTGGAGATGATCAGAGTTAAATGACTTGCTTAGGGTCACAATTAGTAAGTGTCTGAAACTGAATTCAGATCCTTCTGACTTTAGGTCCAATGCTCTATGCGCTATGCCACTAGTTGTCTCATTAACTCCCATATTTAAACTTCAAAGTTCCTATGTAGTTCTGGTTTTTTCATTAGAAATGCTTGAAAAGCCCTCTTTTTCGTTAAGGATCCATTTTCCCTCCTTATGATTATACTGTTATTTTTTGCTCTAAGTTTATATCGGGCAGCTAGGTGGCGTAGTGGATAAAGCACTGGCCCTGGAGTCAGGAGTACCTGGGTTCAAATCCAGTCTCAGACACTTAATAATTGCCTAGCTGTGTGGCCTTGGGTAAGCCACTTAACCCCATTTGCCTTGCAAAAACCTAAAAAAAGAAAAGAAAAAGAAAAAAAATTTGTATCCTTTGCCTTATGTAATATAATTTTCTAAGTTCTTGACTGATAGTAGCTGTTATCATCCCCATTTTACAGATGAGGAAACATATTCAAAGAGTTTGTGACTTACCCAGTTGTTACATAGCTGTACTTACTAGCATCTGAGATGAGATTTGAAGCTAGGTTTTCCTGACTGCAAATCCAATTTTCTGCCCACTATATTATGTTTCTTTTCTTTATATATTTGATTTTAATTAAAACATACTCGGTTGTCCAGATCTATACTCATTTTGGTAAATTCACTTTTCTGTTCAGGTTTTCTACCAATTTCATTTTATTTACTAAATTTGCTAAAGAAGAGACAAAATTCAAGTCAATATGCTATTTTATTTGCAATTTTGAATATAGGCCTGGTGATGTTAGTAGATTATTTTTAGACGTATAGGTTTAATCTATCCTTATTATTTGTGAGATGCCTAATGTACTAGATTGCTTTTCAACTTCCCATTTTCTTTTGGAATTTTACCTAAATTCAGTCTTGAAGCAGATTCTACAATTTTATTCTTTCAGTTTGTCTGTTGTGAAATTTATTAATAACATGGTTATTAATTTGTTTTTTATTAAACACTTGCTTCTATTAAGATAGCATTTGTTTTCTGAAAAATTTTCTAGTATTGAGAAAGCAATTTCTTATAAGTTGAATCTTTCCTTATGTATTCACAGTTAAGTCAAATGATTATTTAAAAGGTAAACTGAATATAATTTTTCTGGGTTTTTTTGTAAAAGAAATTATAGAGGATGAACTGAATGAAGTGTGAGGCATAGCATTTTATTTGGCTGATAACATCAGGATGCAATTAATGAATTATTTTGCTTTAGGGGAAGATGATGTAGTATTTTAGAGAAATTTAATTAAATATGAAAATATATTATTTATGGTATTATAATTCATTTTGAAGGAAATGGATGGCATTTTATTTTGTTTATATACTGTGTATTAGCTGTCCAGTATATATATTGGCTAGAAAACCAACCTGAGCTAGGGAGACTTGAGTTTAGATTCCTCTTCTGACGCGTAGTGAGTTTGTGACCCTGAACAAATCACTTAACTTTTTAGGGAATGTTTTAAGACTCTTAAGCTGCATAGTCAATGTCGATTTTCATCAGTGAAAGTAATTTGTTTTTAGTTGTTTTTGTCTTTGCTAAGGAATGTGGGATGCTATCCCTAAGGATTCTTACAAATATTCTCAGTAAATTGTATTTTAAAAATTATTATGTCAGGAGAGAGAACTTGAAGCAAACAAAAAAGAAAAAATGAAAGAAGCTCAACTTGAAGCTGAGGTTAAACTATTAAGGAAGGAGAATGAAGCCCTCCGCAGACACATAGCAGTTCTCCAAGCAGAAGTTTATGGTGCAAGATTGGCAGCCAAGTATTTGGATAAAGAATTGGCAGGAAGGTAGGTAAAAGTGTATTCCTATACATTTTCAAGTTTGAATAGGGTTTTGATATTTAAGAATGTGAATGGATATTTAATGAGGTCTTTTCATATATTTGTTATTTATATAATTTCTATGATTTAATAAGAATATAAGAATAACCCTTTTACCCTAGAAGAAATTTTACAGTTGGATAAAACCTAATTTTAAGAAATCAATATTAGTGAGGTTTCATATTTATTGAAAGGATTTAGAATTAATGTGTTTAGCTATTAGATAGGCAGTATGATAAGAGCTGGCCATAGACTCAGTAATTCCTAGATTAAGTCCTGTCTGACGTTTCTGGGTTATTGATTGGGCAAGTAAATCACTTTACCTGAAGCAGATAAACTGGATGAATTTAATTTCTTTTTTTTCCTCTTAAATAAAAAAGAGTTCAACAGATCCAGTTACTGGGTCGAGATATGAAAGGACCTGCTCATGATAAACTTTGGAACCAGCTAGAAGCTGAAATCCACCTGCATCGTCACAAAACAGTTATTAGAGCCTGCAGAGGACGTAATGACCTCAAACGATCGATGCAGGCTCCACCAGGACATGTATGTTTTTGAATCCTCTTATAACTAACTCTTCTATTATAATCTTTTGTGTTTAATAGTGATACTTTAATTTTGATTTTAATCTCTGTAGAAAAATCTATTCATTAAAGCTATAATAAGATTAAATTTATTCATCTGGCAAGCAAGATCATTTAAAAATATGACAGCTCATAAAAACTTTACCAGCTCTGGGAAAATCTGCCACTTATAGTAGTACTATAGAAAATGGTGATCATATGTCTGATTTTTTTTTTCCCTTATTTCCTGATTATAGACCTGAACTAATCAAGAAAATTGGTCTAATGGATATAGTGATAATGAAATTTGCTGTCCATAAGTCAGTCTATCAGTATATTACATAAAATTAATTAAATACAAATATTGTATGTTTACAAATAATCTTTATTAATTTCTGGGTAAATAGTGGGTATCTAGATGATATAGTGCTGGACCTGAAATCAAAAAAGATCTGATTTCAAATGTGACTTCAGAAAGTTACTAGGTATTGTAACTGTGGGCAAGTCATTTAACCCTTTTTGCTTCAGTTTTCTCATCTCTAAAATGAGCTGGAGAAGTTAATGACAAACCATTCTTGTGTCTTTGCCAAGAAAACCTCAAATGGGAACTCCAAGAGTCAAAAAGGACTGAAATGACTGAACAACAATATACATTACATAGACAGATTTTTTTTTATTAAAATTTTAATAATGATTTGGTTACCAAATTTAAAGCACAGATTCTGGGATAATACTATCATTTATCTGATCTTAAGTAAATGAGGCTAGAGTCTGAGATGCACAGTAATCTGCTTTCACCAGTACTACTTTATTCCCTGGGTTTTACTTCCCATTCAGGCAAATTCAAATGAAATCTGATTACAAGTACACTTAAAAGGAAAAAAATCTTACCCTTATGAAATGATTTCTTTTCCATTTTGGTTCATATGGGTATTTTATATTTGTAAGAGAATAGTTCCATGACAGTGAAATAATTTATATGCCTCCATAAAATTGATTTTTCCAAAAGTTGATGAATACTGTAGTATATTTCTGGTAACATCCGTGACTGCTACTGTCTCTTCCACCTTTAGTGAGTCTTCTTCCCTAATTTCTTCATACTTTGACATTAGCCATGTAAAGTTTGTGGTACTCTGTAAGAATAAAATGGGAGAGGTATTAGTGGGGGCATGTATAAGTAATAAGGAATGGTCTACACAGGATAAAAATCATACAGTAGTCTTTTATTAGCTCTTTTACTCCTTTCCAAATGGTAAACCTCTACTGAGAAGTATGATTCTTCAATTCATATTGCAAGATGGCATGAAGGATAATTACCTTTCTTTTTATACTCTGATTTTTTCTTACTATTAAAATTGAGTGAAGATAGAAAAGCTAGGACAAGAAAGAGAAGGGGAGTACATATTTGTTCCTCAGAGCACAAGAATATATGTCCAGAATAGAAAGCCTTGCATTTCTTCTTTAGTTCCTTATTAGCCTTAGAATGAAAATAATTTATTATCATTTAAATGACAGTTTAAGTCTGAACTAGATAGTTCATATACTTTTTGTATATATGCTTTTTTTTTTTTTTTTTTTTTTGCTAGGCAAATGGGGTTAAGTGGCTTGCCCAAGGCCACACAGCTAGGTAATTATCAAGTGTCTGAGACCGGATTTGAACCCAGGTACTCCTGACTCCAGGGCCGGTGCTTTATCCACTGCGCCACCCAGCCACCCTATATATACTTTTAATGAAGATATTTTATTATCCTGTATTTATTAGTTGAATAAATTAACATCTTTTAGTAAAATCAGATTCAGTGAGCGTAATTTAATTTAAAAACTTTTTGTTTTAACTAGGATCAAGATTCCTTAAAGAAAAGTCAAGGTGTTGGTCCAATTAGAAAAGTTCTTCTCCTCAAAGAAGATCATGAAGGACTTGGCATTTCGATTACAGTAAGAAGTAGTACTTTTTCTTTTTTGTGTTTATTATAGTAATTTTGCTTCTGGGAATAAAGTATTTAATGAATTAACTTTTTGAAGATAATTTAAGTTTACCCCATTTAAATGTTAAAAGTGATTCTTAAAAAATTTTAACCATTTTTTGGTGAAAATCTTAAATAAATTAGTGTTATATTTATTTCTCAGAGTAAAAATATATTCTTCATATAATTGAACTTCTTTTGATGATTCAAAATTATTATAAATTTAATTATATGAATATAATTAAAAATTGTATCGTGAAACACTTCAGGGCTATACTTAATGGTCCTAGGGTGGCCTTTTTGCTTTATTGAGTTTTAGGTTTTAAGGAGAGGTCTCTGGGTTGTAACATCTTCTTTATGAGGGTATTGCCTTTGTGGTAGCTTTATTGCTTAGTGAACCTGAGACCTTAGTTCTGGATTATTAAGGTTTTTTTATCTACTCTTTGAATTTCATTTTCATTTGATAAAGGAACTAACTATTCATATTCATTTACTTATAGGTTCTATTTTTAGTTTAATGGAACCTTTACAAAAATATTAATTTGACTATTTAAATATTAACTTGATATCAGTTCTTTTGTGTAAAATAAAATTAATGTCCTGTGTACTTGTAATATAGATTTAATTTTTTTTTTCAATTTTTTAAGGCAATTGGTGTAAAAAAATTGGAGTTTCTTTATTGCTAAAATAATTTTATTTTTGTTCTCAGAAATTATATATGATCTGCATGATATGTAATGGAAGAAATAATCTTCTTTTACTAGAAAATGCTTTTTTAAAAATTCCTTAGTTTTTATGAAAATGCTTTTATGATTTTATTTGAATGTGAAATTAACTTGATCATTTTGACTGTTACTACTTATATAGCTTGTTAATTAATTAAATTATTTATTCCTTATTGATAGGGTGGAAAGGAACATGGTGTTCCAATTCTCATCTCTGAAATCCATCCTGGACAACCTGCTGATCGTTGTGGAGGGCTGCATGTTGGAGATGCCATTCTGGCAGTCAATGGAGTTAACCTGAGAGATGCTAAGCATAAAGAAGCTGTAACTATTCTTTCCCAGCAGGTAAGTTCACTTGTGCCTTTATAACTATGACTATCAATTTGTTCTTTTTATATCTGAATACTTATAAGCATATACACACACACTCTCTCTCTCTCTCTCTCTCTCTCCTCTCGTCTCTTTTTCCTTTGTTGCAAATCCTCAGGCTTCAGAATATTGATATGATTTCACTGTTGAAGTTCTGGGACTTTTCTCAATTACCATTAAGGCAATCTCATACTAAAGGAAACTTTATGAAACAATGAAGTGAAATTATAATGATCAAGCTTTTCTCCAAAGAAGTGATATAAGAATGCACCTCTGAGGAACTAGGAGTGAGAAACACTATATATAAAATGATATACTTGGTTTAATGCGTTGATTAGTTTTCCTGAATTTTCTTTTTCATCTTTATTATTTGTTATAAGTTATGGCTTTCATAGATGGAGAGGTGGATATATTGAGAAATATAGGCAATGTAAAAATTAAAAGAAATCAACAAAGAAAGGAAAAGTATTTTTTCCTCGGTAATCTACAGATGTAGATAAGATTAGCAGTTGATTCTGAAATTTATTAAGATTATTTTAAGCATGAATAAATCCATATAAAAATGTAAAATATTATGGATAACACAAATTAGAAATAAATTTATTTCTAAAGATTTATGAACATTTATTAGCAGTTTATTTTCAGATATTGATTGCCAGGTAATGATTTGGGCAGAGGAAGGGAAGAGCAAATAGCTTAAGAAATTCTTTCTCCAGCAGAAGGCATAGCCTTAAACAATGCTCCATGGTGAAATTACATATCCTTTTAGTAATACAAGCTCTTTAAAATTAGGCACTTATTCCATTTTGGTATTTGTATCCTCAGGACCTAGTAGTGCCAGATTCATAGTTACTACTTAATAAATGCTTCTTGATTGATTAAGTGAAAGAATGTGTATACTAGATACTTTTAATGTCTAGACTGACACCTCATATGCTTGTTAGGATCTAGATTTTTGATTTGCTAAAATTCCATTTGTCCATTTTTGTTGTCTGTGTAGTTAGTTTGTATTTGTTTAGAGTGTATTGTTGAAGGACCCAATATAGCAGGTGAATCTCTTTTATAGTCATAAAGCAATAGTTTGTACGTCTAACTCAAATCAACAAAACTTATAAATGAATGCAGTCAAAAGGAGTTTATGCAGAAGATTGTATATGAGTCAGCACAAATCCTTTACAATTATTGGTAAATAACTCAAAATACATAACCTATTAATGGGTTGATATTTTCTTTCTATCCTGTAAAACTTGTTCTGTGGTAGCACAGTTCAATGACCTAAGCAGTAACTTAAGAACTTGGCATTCCTAATTGTGATGCAGGCTGTATTATTAATTAACTTTCCTTAATTGATAGTTCTTTTTAATAACTTAGAAAGCAGAAGCTTGTTTTATATTTAAAACATTTGATTTGTATACATTAAAAGTTATAGATTTAGAGTTGGAAGAGATTTCAAAGAATATTTTTTGAACAAGTAGAAACTTTGTTCAGTTGTTTTACTGCCAATACATGGCATCATGAAAACATTAACTGGCAAAAAATCATCTTATAATGACCTAGCTTGTCTTCATTGAAAGTGTTTTTTATATCCCAGTTAGCTGGAAGGAACATGAAAAGGAGATAACAGCAGGAAACTGCTTGTATGGTGACCCCTAGAAGAATATCTGCCTAGAATATGGTCAAGGGGAATGCTTCAGTAATACTGAAGCACAGTTTTAAGTAATGTGGCAGAACTGTGGACTGAGAATCATTATCACAATACTGTTCAACTAATTATAGAAGTTCTTGACCAGAGGGCCATGGTACTCCAAGGGGGACTGTGATATGGGTTTAATGATCTTGGTTGGGGAAAAAAAAGCATCTCTGTCTTCTCTAGCTCTAACTGACATTTAGCATTTCTTTCAGTTATTCAAAACATTCTGAGAAGTCTGCTAAAGTAGTGGATAGCACAAAATAAAGGTTAACTACATAGACTAATGACAAAAGATAATGCTAACAAAAGTTACAAGTTTGTTTACAGTACCCAAAGCCACTTACTAGAATAAAATCAATAAATATTTATTAAACACTTCCTCTGGGTAGAACTTTTTTTTTTTAGGGTTTTTTTTTTGCAAGGCAAATGGGGCCAAGTGGCTTGCCCAAGGCCACACAGCTAGGTGTCTGAGGCTGGATTTGAACTCAGGTACTCCTGACTCTAGGGCCAGTGCTCTATCCACTGCACCATCCAGCTGCCCTGGGTAGAACATTATACTAGGTTCAAGGGGGACCTACAAAGTTTTTATAAGACAAAGGCTTTCTCTTCAAGAATGCTTATAGTCTAGACATGGGATAGTACATATAACTGATACATGGTAACATGATTAGTGCTAGCATTAGTGCCTATAACATGGCAAGCATTTAATAAATGTTTTTTCATTCATGATGTGTGTGTTGAAACACAAAGATGTGTTAAGCACATATGTTGATATTTAACCCAAAATATTTTTGTTATATATATGATAGATATTTGTGTTATTACATATATATATATATATATATACATACATATACATATATATGTTTAACACAAAACAATGTTACATGTAATTGGAGAGTTGAAAGAGAGGAAGGCTTCATGGAACTTGGAACATTTAAATTGATCTTTAAAGGATTATGGGAATTCAATAGATAATGAAGGAATGGAAAGACATCATACATAAAGAAAAGCATGGAAATAACATGGAGGCAGAGAGCCTAGATCTTTTTTTTTTGAGAGCCTAGATCTTTAGAACATCAAGTACTTCAGTTTGTGATTAGTGTATAAGAGTATTTGAAGATCAATTTGGAAAGGTAGGATGGCACCAAGTTTGATTTTCAGGCAGAGGAGTATGCATATTTCTTAGACAATTGGAAACAATTAAAGAATGGGATGACCAAATCTATATGAAAAGAAGGATCAGTCTGACTTATTAAGGATACTGGAACTGGGGGGTTAAATAGGAAAGATCTATTATAAAGCTTTCAGACTGAAGGTGAAAATGAAGATATAATACTATAATATTGATAGTGGAAATAGAAAACTGGCAAATTAGTAACTGATTAAAAATGAAAGGTTAAAATCAAAGGTAACACAAAAGTTTCGAACTTTGTGATACTAGGTAACAGCAAAATAGTGAAACAAGAGACAAAAGCAGTTCAGAGGGGAAAATAATCTCTGATGTGCTGTTTGATGTCTTAGAAGAAATAAGTGGTGATATCCTGAAAATATTTTGGATATGTGGGTCTTTTTTTTTAATTGATGTTTATTTTTCCAATTACATGCTATGAAAGTTTGTCAGCATTCATCCACATGCATATATATATATATATATATATATATATTACACATTTTTCTATCACTCTCTTCCCTTCCCCCTCCCCTAGGCAGCAAACAGTCTGGTAAAAGTTGTACATGTATATTTGTGTTTAACGTATTTACATATTAGTCATTTTGTATAAGAGGAACTAAGACTAAGGGAAAAGAGAAAACTATAGGATAGGAAGGAAAAACATAAGAGAAGTTTTAAAAAAGTGAACATAATACACACTCAAGATTCTGTGGGGGTTTTTTTCCTCTGTATGTGGATGGCATGCCTATTCCCAGAGTTGTCTTAGATCTCTGAACAGCTGAGAGAAACTGCATCCATCTTAGTTGATAACTCAATGTTGTCCTTGTGTACAATATTCTTTTAGTTCTACTCCCTTCACTCAGTATCTGATGCTGTATTTCTTTCTTTGCTTTGCTTCTCTAAAGTCTTATTACTCATGGTTTATTATAGAACAATAGTACTCCATAGCAATCATATACCACAACTTGAACTTGTTAAGCCATTCATTAGTTGATGAGCATCTCCTCAATTTCCAATTCTTTGCCACGACAGAAAAAGATGCCATAAATATTTTTGAACATGAATGGGACTTTTCCCAATTTTTATTATTTCTTTTGGATGTAAGTCTAGTGTTGGTATTGCTAGGTCAAAGGGTATGATCAGTTTTATTGTTTGTTAGGCATAGTTCCAGATTGCTCTCCAAAATGGTTGGATCAGTACACAACTCCACCCTCAATACATTAATGTCCCAATCTTCCCACAACTTCTCCAACATAGATAGTCAATTTGATAATTGTGTGGTTGTATCTCATAGTTGTTTCAATTTACATTCTTCTAATCAAAATGATTTGGAGCATTTTTTCATATGATTTTATATATAGCTTTAATTTCTTCATTTGAAAACTGTCTATACCTATCCTTTAACCATTTATCAATTGGGGAGTGACTTGTAACCTTATCAATTTGATTCAATTCTCTATATATTTTAGAAATGAGACCTTTATCAGAATCACTAGCTGTGCAATTTGTTTCCTAGCTTTCTGCTTTCCTTCTAATTTTGGCTGTATTGGTTTTATTAGTGCCTAAATGTTTTCACTTAATATAGTCAGAATCATCCATTTTTGCAATGTATAATGTTCTCTATTTCTTGTTTGATCATAAATACCCCCCCCCCCAGAGATCCAACAGTTAAGAGTATTTCTTGATCTCTTAATCGGTATATGGTATCAACCTTTATATCTAAATCCCATAATCATTTTGACTTTATTTTGGTATAGCGTGTAAGATATTGGTCTATGCCTAGTTTTTGCCATAATTTCTAGTTTTCCCCAACGATTTTTGTCAAATAGTGGGTTCTTATTCCAGAAGCTGTTATCTTTGAGTTTGTCAACAAGTAGACTGTAGTCATTTACTACTGGGATTTTTTTTTGTACCTACTCTAATCCACTGATCTGTTGCTCTGTTTCTTAACCAGTACCAGTCAGTTTTGATGACTGCTGCTTAAATACATGGATCGTAAAGCTCAAAAGTAACTAAAGGGCTAGAGAGAGCTGGGACTCATTTATCTACGATTAATCATTGTGCAAACCATAGAAATAAATGATATTGTCAAAGAAAATAAGTTTTAGTGAGCAAAAAGAAAAGGATTAAGAATGGAACCATGGGGGCTCAGCTAGGTGGTGCAGTGGATAGAGCACCGGCCCTGAGTCAGGAGTACCTGAGTTCAAATCCAGTCTCAGACACTTAATAATTACCTAGCCGTGTGGCCTTGGGCAAGCCACTTGACCCCATTGCCTTGCAAAAACTAAAAAAAAAAAAAAAAAAAAAGAATGGAACCATGGTAGTTCTCACCTTTTCCAGTCAGGAAGTAGTGAAGAGCCATTGAAAGAGAGAGGAAAACCTGGAAAAATATTAAATTAATATCTCCTTGACCTCTTTGAGTAAAAATGTATTACTGAAAGGAGCCTCAAGTCTCTGACCACACAGACCACAGAGAGCTTCTATTCCATAAGCAGGGCTAAAATGTCATCATATCTTATTAACTGCTGAGGATGAGAAGACAAGTTATGCTACTACCATTCAAGGGTCTCAGACCTATAATCCTGATCAACCCAACCTTCTTTGGATTTAAGACCAATAGAGGATCAAAGTAAATATAGTAATTCCACAGAAATGCCTGTGTTCTATTTCATTTTTTTAATCTGCTTCTTTGCACTAAATTAATAATAGATATTAGAAGTAGCCTCACTTTACAGACAATAAAACTCTTCTTAGCATGTTTTTTTAAATACATGAAATAAAATGAGTAAGATGAAAAGATAAAAGAAACCAATTACATTGAAATCATATTTTTTTTTTTAGATTTTTCAAGGCAATGGGGTCAAGTAGCTTGCCCAAGGCCACACGGCTAGGTAATTATTAAGTGTCTGAGGTCGGATTTGAACCCAGGTACTCCTGACCCCAAGGCCAGTGCTCTATCCACTGCGCCACCTAGCCGCCCCGAAATCATATATTTTTAAAGACAAGTTCACCTGCCTCAAGTTAAGAACCCCCTAAAGAGCAACATGGTAAGGGAGTGTGCCAGATAAGACAATTATTTCCTTTAATTACTAGAACAAATTAAAATTTACATGATGGTATTAAAAAAACAGAATATATTGTGCATTTCTTTTAAGAGGTTATCCTCTAAGACAATTCTGTAGTCATGTGAATTTAGGAAGACTCTAACCTATTTTATTTGGGGCTATTTATAGCTACATGCCTGAAGGCCACACGGCTAGGTAATTATTAAGTGTCTGAAACCGGATTTGAACCCAGGTACTCCTGACTCCAGGGTCGGTGCTTTATCCACTACGCCACCTAGCCGCCCTGACTTAGCATTTTCTAAAATAAAATGCCACCATTATTTTTTTAAAAGTAAATATATTCACAAATATAAATTATAATTATGATTAGAATAATCCTCAAATGTAAATTGTTCATAAATAATAATGGAAGTTCTACATTTAGTAAAATCTTTCTAAAAACTTAGAAAGCTAGTAAGTGGATAAAAATTTGATACTGATATTCAAAAGTTTATTGCAGTTACTTAAAGAAAGTGTATTCAGAGCTTCAGAGCCTTCAGATTCAACATTACAATATTAAAATAAATCTAAAATAATTTATCATTGCTTTCATGGTGAGTATCTGCCTGAGGTAAAAATAAGTCACCAAGTATGTTAATGGAAATTCTAAATGATCTTAGATGAACTTTATTAGTCAATACATTATTGTAGTCTACTCATCAGAATGAGAATTAATTTTAAAAGAAAAGTTTGGATGCTGTGATACTTTAGAATCTGAAAATATGTAATTGAGAGAAATTTAAATTTTTTTTTTCTTCCCCCGCTCAATTTAGAGAGGAGAGATTGAGTTTGAAGTAGTTTATGTTGCTCCTGAAGTAGATTCTGATGATGAAAACGTGGAATATGAGGATGAGAGTGGACACCGTTATCGTTTGTATCTTGATGAATTAGAGGGAAGTGGAAATCCTGTTGCTCATAGGAAAAGTGCAAGTGGGGACATAAAACTGTTACAAGGTAAAAGTGATTCCTAAATATATTTAAGAATAAATTCCTAAAAGTAGACATTTGGTTTTGTTTTTAAAATATTTTATTAATTAATAGTTGTTTGATGGCAAATGTCTTTAGTTTACTATTAGAAAAATCTAAGGAGTAGTGTTTCTTCATATTTTATTTTAAATTATGCTGAATATTATTTTAGTCTTTTTCAGATTGTCATTTTTATAAGTTGTAATATTCCATGAAATGTTATTTCAATCATGCAAAATGTTTGCTAAATCTCATGCCATGATATATCCACAGATTGTCATCTACCACATATTAATTCTTTAAAGGCAGGGGTACATCATGGTTATCTGTGTAGAGAGTATCTCTATTGTAGTTTATCCATCCTCAAATCCTAATATTAACTTGGCTTCCTCTTGCTTCCTCCCAAAATTCTTGACTACCATTTAGGGACTGCTATGTAATTATGAAGTAATTTGAACAACAGAGCATAACCATTTAGCTAAAGTAACAATAGAATGCATTCCAAAGTTTAGTAGAAATTAATTTTGCATTATATATGTTTAGATCATTTGAACTACTTGATTCCATTAATGCAAATAACTGCTTCTATAAATGCTTCTTTACAAAATTTGCATATTGTTAGAAAACTAATGAGAAATCTGTGTTGGTGGTATTTGACATCCTATTCAAAATGGGAGCAGCTCTTGTTAAGAGTAGCAAGCCCTATTAATAATTTAGGGCATGTTATCTCACTTTATAACTAATAATATTTATTATAGTAGATTTTCTTCCCTTCAGTGAACTAAAGCTCTAAAAAATTCTTTTGTTATCTTGTTAATTTGCATTTGTTCTATTTCCACCTCTCTTTTTTCAGGCTTTAATAAGAAGCCAGTAATTGATGGACATGAAAATGGAGACCTGGGAACCTCAAATGAAACTCCTCTTGATGACAGTGCATCCAAGTTAGCTGAGTCAGCAGAATCTTTGTCATAAATGGTTTATTAAATTGACTTTTCTGCAGGCAATATTGTTACTCAGACTGTTATGGATTTTATATATTAGGGGAGGTTGTAAAAAGGACTATCTAAAACTAAAGGGAGACTGTTGTTTATTGCCAAAATAAAAGGCAGTTACCTCAGGGCTTCATTGTGAGCAATTCTAAATGTTTAAAACTCTCTGTTTTCTGTGATAAACCATAATTAGCAATTGCATGTAAAGCAATTTTTATTTTCTTAAAATTGTAAGCACCAAAGCATGTGTTTCCCAAAGGGATATTACTAAGCTTTTAAGGTACAAAATGAAGCATAATTGTTTCATTTGGTTCTTTTTCACGTAACAGAAGGACAGTGTTAACAGAAATCTAATAGGAAATAGCCTTTAATTAAAAAGAGTAAATTAAATTGTTTTAAGTATATCTCTGAATGCTATATGGTGGTGTTTAAATTGCAGAATTTTATTCTGTTAATAGCAGGAAAAATGTGTTTAACTTCAAAAGAAAACACAAATATCCCACATTTAAAATTTTCAAAATTGAAGGAATGATTTAGTTTTCTATTTATTATAGATTTTGATTTCTTAATCATTTCTTAGTGATCATTTAGGTGTAATGAGTATGCCTTTCAGCTTAGTTTAATGCAGTAAAAAAAGTAGTTTAAGCAATCCTTTATAAATCAATGCTGCACTAGAAATAATTTTTAAAAAGTTCTTACACATAATACTTTTTTGGTTTTTTTAAAAAAATTCAAATAAGTGTAAAATATCTGTTCAAAATTATGTTGATGCATGTGCATGGCATTGTTCAGTTCCAAGCTTCCTTTTTTGGTGTCCTTGTGAGATTAGTTTTATACATTTTGAGTTGTTCATATGGTTGGTCATGCCATGATAGTCCTGGTAATTAAAAGTTCAAAATTGTTATTATTAATATGAAATACATTGCCTTTAAAGAATAGTTTTAAAATAGCTGATAATTGATATATGTCTCAAGGCTCAGGGCATACATGAAGTATTAGGAAACTTGATACAGTTATTGTCTTGGTTAATTTTTCCATGTCTGTAGCTATTTTCCTTATTCTTCTTATGCAAACTTTATAAATGTGCTAACTTCTCTTATTCCAGAGCAAAATCTGTTTTGATTGCTCATATACTACTGTGCAAGCCACTATACCTTATTGGACAACATCAAAACGTTATCCTTAAAAGAGATGAGTTTTGCCAACATCATTGTTTAAAAAGACCCTATGTTGATGGAGAAAAATCTAAATGGCCTTTAGAATGATATCAGTTTATTCAATGCCTAATGTTGAAATGTTACATGATGCAGGACAAGATTCCTAGCTTCTACTAGGTGCATTATATATTTGTTTATAGAGAAATCTTTAAAATGTATATACTTTATTCAGTGATTTTGCTATTTATAAATCTCGTTTATACTATTGCTCATTGATAGGTTTTTGTTGTTGTTACTGTTGTTTTGTTTTGGGGGAGCAGTTTAATTCACTCAGCTTGGCTATTTCCATGTTAAATTTTTAATAGTAGTGCACTTCATATTGCATATTGTTACTGATATTAAAATACTTATCACATAACATTGCCTTTAAGCGAAAGCTAGTTAATAGTAGAACTGAGTAAGCAAGCAAGGTGCATATCATCGTTTGCTCTCACATTGTTTTTGGTGGGAGGGTGGGGGAGCATTTGCTTTTTCATGCATGATGAGATCTGCAATTGGATTTCAGTGTGTATTCATTTTTGTGATGCTTCACTGTGAGGTTTTTCATTGTGGCAGATTTTAAAACTATTCCCCTAGGGCATGGAGTTTATTTTTTCCTATTTTTCAAAAAGACAGTGAGTTGTGATGGTGACTATCACATTTTTCAGAGAATATCCTCCTTTTTTCTGTGACTAAAACTTTAAGTATGTTAAGATGGAATCTGTTGATCAGAGAAAACTTAAGTTTTAGCTTTATGAAGTTATTGTGATCCTGAACCTGAGATATCTATGAAGGATGGTGATGTGATTTGGAGGATGTTGTAAAGGATTGGAAATTCCTTCCCCAGAATTTAATCTCCAATCTGAAATGAACAACGTCATTTAAAACACTACTTTTTATTTCTTTGTTATTCCCACAGCCTGCTGCTGTAGTCTTTCAAGGGCTGTTGAAAAGAGAATTATAGAAAGAGGTGAATGCCTCTATGACTGTCTCCCCTTCATCTCTTCTCTACTTTGGTTTTGAAGCCGCTGATTAGAGCACTGTTGCAAGGATATTACTGTGAATAAATCTGCTTCCTACCAATGAGTAGCCCCATACTGGTGCTTTGGTAGCTGTTGCAGTTCAAAATTCACCTAGAATGTGTAGCACTTTGAGAACAAACTAGGAATTATAGAGATGATTTCCCAGTTTCTTTCTGTTTTCTTCATGACTGTACCTCTAAGACTCTGGTCCAAAGAGGAGTTAGATTTAAGAAAAGTTTCCAGTGTAAAACAGTATTGATGTTTTCATTTTTATAAGAAAAAAAAAATCACCAATATATAGCAATTAGGTCAATTACACAATTGCTCCTGAGACAGAATCAGACTTTCAGAAGAAAAAAATTAATTTGGAAGGGTACGTGGTGTGTGTGTGTGTGTGTGTGTGTGTGTGTGTTGAAAAGGCCTAGATAATGACCATAGTATCTATACACATCTAACATCACGACCACATTCTAAAGATTTCTCATCTGTAATGACTCTTTAGAATTTAACATAATATTAAATTTTACAGCATGGGACCATTTTGAGGTAGATTTAAGAAAATTGAAAATTCCTTGAGGTGGAGGTAGTGGAACAGCTGTGTCTTTAGAAATTCAAAAGGTGTTTTCTATACATATGTATGTTAAACATTATTTCACAACATTATTTATTATATAATCCAACATCCTTCTATTCAGGGTTGGGCTCATCAATAAAAGATGTAATATTTGCAACAACTGTATTATAACTAGTCAGTTGGGTTGAATATTTTTTTATTAGCCTGTAAATAAAGATGACATCTTTACATTGAAATGATGTTTTATCTTATTTAATGAAAATAAATTTTTTGTGCTTCTTTGTTTCATAGCAAATATACTAGTTTTTCTGATTACTTCATAATTTTTGCTAATATAAAATATCTGTCATGAAATCCCTATCAGGTTGGCATCATTTAATAGCTTCATTTTGCAGTTAGGCTATTTTATCATGGTTAATGATGTTAGGAATGAAGCATATATTTTAGTTAACAGTATGTCAGAGCAAATTCAACTGTGGAATCAATTATCTATTCCAACAGGTAAAGAGTTCTTGGAGAGATAGGTCTGTTTGGCTTATTTTTACTATTATGAATGTCTGGTGGCTTTTAGCAATGATCAAGTATATATAATTGAAGAACATCTTAAACTACTAAAGAGAATGCATTTGGCTTTTTTACACCTAGTTATTTAACTACTATTTCTCATATGTACCCAATTGCAAAACACTTTAAATTTCATTTGCTTTTGCTATTTCTCTACATTCTGATTAGAAGTACTAATAATAGCACTTTTAAAATGCACATACATACACACAGATATGTCTGAGAAAAATGTGTATTCCATACCATTCAATAAGAAGATAAACTTATCTACAGCATTTTATTCTTATTTCACTAGTTGATATATAATTCAAAATGAGAGCACTATGTATAAACCAGCAAAATACAATATTTTGATACATAGTATTCCTTTTTGTGATATACATCATAGTTCACCTGTATCTGCCCATCTTGTATGACTTTTTATATATGAAATTGTTAAAGGAAACTATCCAAAAGAGAAGCAATAGGAAAAGACAAAAAAATTTTAAATCTTTTTCTCATTTTTATCCTTATATTTTTGTACCACGAGCTGAGAATAGTATAATCCACTAGACTAGAATCTGTATTTACTTAAATTTTATACAATGATTCTATAAAAGGGCAAAACAAATCTTGATTCTCCAAGAGAAGTTAATTCTGGACCTTATTCTGCTAATCATTCTAGAAGACTTAAATTTTTCTCTAGTTCTAGGAATAGCAATATTCAGTTGCAGGGGTTTAGTTATTAGTACAAAAAATCAAATCAAATAGTTGTAGATAAAACATTGAGAATGTTGGTTTCTGCAGTGTTGTGAGTACAATGAGAGGAGTCACTAAAGCATTTCTTCATTATAAAATCTTTAGATATGAATGAGTTTGGCAGGGACTTTCCAGCTAGGTTTGAAGAGGTACTTCATCAGAAGATGATTTTTTTTCTACTGGTTGTTCATAGCAACTTGGTTTTTTTTTTAATTTTAAAAGATTTTTGAGTTTTATAATTTCCCCTAATCCTGCTTCTCTCCCCCCACCACCAGAAGAGACAGTCTGTTAGTCTTTACATTGTTTCCATGATATACATTGATCTAAGTTGAATGTCACAGAAACTTGTTGACCTGCGATCTGTTCCTTTGCAGGTAATAAGTATTCTTAATGACAAAATAATGAATCTTCATTATCATATATAACAAGGGTAGGCTTATAATCAGAAGCCTGGTTGAGACCCAGTTTTACAGGTTGGGGTAAGAAAAGGGAGGGAGTACTTTGTTTCACTTTTAGGAAAGGCAAACAACATGAAAACAAACCTATTGTTGTTATTCCTTTAATCAAAAATATTATATATCCTGGATATAGGTTAGATTCGAATATAAAATTAATATCTGTAATACTAATGTTCAGAATAATGACACTGAGGAGTGCGTGCTAAGATCCTAAAATATCAAAGAAAGATGAATTAACTTTATACTCTTTACTTAGGCAAGCTATCAAGCTAATATTTTAGACTCTAGATAAACTTGAAACAAAATTTGTATTTAAGCTCAAGTTAAAATTAAATTCTAATTAAATCATAAGTCTTATCTTTCCCCTTACCCCATTTTAGTATTTTGCTTTTGGAAGTTTTATTTAAAAAAAAATTGTGAGATGTATATGTATATATATATATACACACATATACATACATATACACATGTAATAATATCCAAAAATTTGATTTCTTGTAATGTTTACTATATATAGTGAAATATAGTGTAGGGTTGTCCAATCTTACTTTTAAAAGTTTTTATTGAAACAAAAGACAATATATTTTGATTTACCATTTTAGTGAGAGCTCTGCGGTAGTTGGCTTCTTTTACTAAAGCATTTAGTAAAACCATAGGGGGCTGCATAAAATTGCACTGCAGTCCCATTTTGGATAGCCCTGGTTTGGTGAAGAGAGGAATAGAGGACTCCCTTTGTAGTCAAGAGTTCATCCTGCCACTCGCAAGATTAGATTCTGACTGGCCAAATTGCTTTGCTTGCCAGTCAATTCTCAAGACTACTTGACATAGAATTTGTAATTTAGTAAAATACCAGAAGGGGGCAGCACATTTCTTCAAAATATGTTAAGGGGGCTGCCACTATCAGAATTCAAGTTATAAAGCAATAATTATCAAAACTATTTGGTACTGATTCTTTTTAAAATAGAAAAGGTCAGCAGACTAGTTTGGATTAGTAATATCTAGAAATAAGTTACAGCAACCTAGTTTGGGATAAAAAAGAAGAACAAACCTACTGGAGGAGGTAAACAACTGGGAATACTAGAAAGCAGTTTGGCAGAAAATAGTTATAGACTAACATTTTTTACCTTATACTGCAATAATGACCAAATGGATTAATTAATGCTCTAAATACGTATAAGTTCATATTCACAACTAATAGAGTTAGATTTATAATCTGTTGAGGGATAGAAAATATGGGAGGAAACAAACTCAATTATATAAGATGCAAATTTTTTTATACGTTCAGGATTCAGTTATAAGGGGGGAAGTCTATCAGCAAAAATATCTTTGCATGACATATATCTGATAAAAGTTTGGCATCCAAAATCTATGAGGAAGTAATAGTACCACCCTTCCAGTTGTGAAAATGAGTCACAATTGGTATGTGGTCAAAGGATATAAACAAAATTTTTAAGTAAAGAAACATGCAAACTAATAACTATATGAAGATATCTAAATATTTAATACTTAAATGAAATTTTATATTTAAATATTTAAAATGAAAATTGGAAACCCTAAATTATATATATATATATATATATATATATATATATATATATATATAAAATTTTAAAATTTTAGGAAACCCTAAAATATCACTTCATACCCATCAAATTGAGGATGGTAAGAATTGGAAACACAAAGTTGAGGTAAGAGTAGAATGATAACATAAAATAATAAACTAGGTGCAACTCTGAAAGTCTGGTGGAATTGTGTGAAAAATCACTAAAATGATCATCTTCTGTGGTCCTACAATTAGGTTTATACCCTTTCCCCAAACCAAAGAATCCAATAACAGAAAACTCCTCTAATCTCAAAATATTTGTAGAAGCTGAGGGAAACTTGGATTTATGACTTGCTAGAAAGAAATGGGTCCATTGATTGGGAAATGTTTAAAAACTGATGTGTCCCAACTGTGGGAATGAAATAGTGTTCCAAAATGAATGACAAATAATTGGAAACCTTTCAATCAACACAGAAGACTTAAGAATTCTGAGTGGAAAAAAAAAACAAAAGAATATACACTGTGACTATGATAATGTAAATGGAAATAAAGAAATTCTAGCTAAAGACAACCAGTGCTGATTCTAGATAACTATTAAAACATACTTCCTTTTGTTTAGATAAAAAGTTACATGTGTTCTCATTAACCGCCCTTGTTAGTTTTATTTTTTTTTAAAGAAAGGTGGCTACAGCATGGGGTTACTATTTATTGGAAAATGTTTTATCAAGGAAAATGTATCAAGAAAAATATGTCAATGTTACTTGAAGGTTTTAAGGAAGAAGCAAATGTAGAATTTAATGTTTTGGGTGAGTGGAATTGTGAAGTGCAAAGACCTGTATTAATTTATTTCAATAATGTGAGATAGGGTAATGGAAGTTTTATTCTCATTTTTGCAGATGAAAAAACAGGCAAAAAATGTAAATGATAGCACTGATATTTAAAATTATGCCCTCTGACTCCAAATCCAGTGTTCTTTACTATATACTATGCCCATTGGTAATGAAATTTTCTAGATTCTTGGAACTTTTGGTATATAATCATTTTGAGAAAAAAAATTTCAGAAAAAATTAACTTTTTTCATTTGTACATGGTTTATGGGTTATTTAGGAGGAAAGATTTATGTGAACATTTTGGAATAAATGCCCATGAAAAGTCAGATCTTGCCATAACACTGTGGTAACAACTATTATATCCTGAAGAAGATGCCAACTAGGGGAAGTTCAGGTCCCTAGGATATGCACTTGCTAATTTCTGGACCAACCCTATGGATCTGCTCAAGTTCTAGTAAAGGTTTGTTGTAGATTTCCCTGAAGCATTTCCATGTTTTCCTGGGATTCTTTCATTTTGGCAGCCTCTTCAGGTTTGCCTTAGGCCTGGAGAAATTGTTATATAGACTAAAGCAAGTTTTTAGTTTTTGCAAGGCAATGGGGTTAAGTGACTTGCACAAGGTCACACAGCTAGGTATTAAGTATCTGAGGTCGGATTTGGACTCAAGTCTTCCTGACTCCAGGGCTAGTGCTCTATCCATTGTGCCACCTAGTTGCCCCCAAATTAGCTGTTTTAAACATTTCCTCAAACCTCCTATAGCATCACCATTCTTGCAGATGAAATTTCATCGTTCTTTATCAAGAAAATTGAGACTATTTACTCCTGGATCCCTTTTCTTTCCCTCTTACAACCTCTCCTCATTTCACAACCTATTTGATTTCATCTCCTATCTAATACTTTATTTCAGTAAGAGGAAGAGATGGACCTTCTTACCATATCCCTTACATGTATCCTTGATCCCATCCCCTTCTGTCTTTTCCAGCAAATTATTCCTACCATTATCCCAGCCTCTTCAGTCTTTAATTTCAACCCATTTACTGGTTCCTCCCTACTGCCAACAAATATATACAACTCTCCTCTATCCTTAGGCAAAAAACATAAATTTAAAAAAAAACCCTTCTCTGTTCTCAATAGCTATCATCCAGACTCCTTTTCAGCCAGACACCTTGAAATAACTGTCTATATTGCTTTCTTCTAAACTCTTTGGTCTGGCTTTCCAACCTCCCCTTTTCTGAAACTTTTTTCCAAAATTACTTGTCAATCCTCATCTTGATCTTTCTGTTGACCATTCTCTTCCTAGATATTTTATCCTCTTATCAGGTTCTCCTTCCTATATAATTGTACCTCAGACTCTTTATTGGATCAGCATGTCATATCCATTGATTGTAGTTAAATTTCAAGACTTTGTCCTAGACCCTCTTTTCTCTCTATACTCGGTGATTATTTGATTATTTGTACCCTGTGGTTTAACCTGAGTTCAAATTGGTCTGATCAGCCATAGTGGGAGATACTGTTAATATTTTCTCTGATATCAGGAAAGTAATGCCATATCATGCCAGTGAATTGGGTTTTAAGTGAGGGAGTATTGTGTAAAATCAGCAACCCCACTTTCTCCTCCAGAGCCATCTGGGTCCAGTGACCAGATTTAGAATAGGTCAACTGGAAATAGCCCTGGATGCAGTGGGAGGGAGACCTTGGCCTTTTAGACCTAGGTGTTTCCCAGGTCACAACTTAACTGAGACAACACCCATTCAGTTAGATGAGAGATGAAGAAAGGAGACAAGTATGACCACTTCCAAAAAAAATGAAACTTGGAGATTGACTCTCAGGGTTTTTCAGTGATTAAGACTGGTAAGAAAGAAAAGAAACAAAAAGATCCCTTTTGGCATAGTCTTCTCCAAAATTTATAATTCATGGAGGTTAACCCCGCTAGGGTTTCTAGCACAAACCAAAACTATTGCCATTTATATTCACTCTGAACCAATCTGGGTCCATACAATGACCAAGTGTGCTTAACTTGAGACCCATTCTTGACCAGAAATGGTCTTTGGATAGAGCACAAATATGGGAAGAAAAGAAGAGAAGAGGAAGAAAGAAAAAAGGAGCTGTGTAATTCTACTTGTTAGCATTGGGACTACTCATCTTAGGTTGATTTTTTTCCTCTGTCCTTGAAGACGACATGGTAATGTCACTTTGGTCCACTTTGAGCAAGTTTGGTGACTTCATTAGCTTTCACTGATGATGTAGTCAATTATCAGTGCTATGCTGATGTTTGCCAAAGTCCCCCAAATGTGCTTATAAACTTCCCTATTTCTGACTAGTCATTGGTCATAGGATTGGTAGTCATCTAAATTCATAATTTCATTTTCATTCTTAACTTCTCACTAACTCGCTAAACTTGTAATTTTCTTACTCCATATCTTTTATAAGTCTCCTTTCTATTCACAAATTCATCATTCTAGTTCAATCTTCTATCATTTCTTGGCCAATTATATAAACCATTTAATCTCCCTGTCCCTTCTTACCCCTCTAGTTCATCCTACATACTGCTGCCAACGTGATTTTCCTAAAATGTATTTCTCATGTCACCTCAGTGGTGCTCCCTTATTTCTAAGATCAAATATAAAAATGCCTCTTGACATTTTTAATGCTCCTTACAGCCTAGCTCCTCCCTCCTTTTCCAAACTTCATTAACATTTCTCCACCTTTCTCCTACTCTGAGATTTAGCCATATTATTTGCTCTCTGCATTTATATGGATGGTCTTCCATGCCAGGACTGCATTTCCTCACCTCTGCCTTTTGAAATTCCCTAGTTTCCTTCAAAACTCAGTTCAAGTGCCATCTTCTGCTTGGTCGTTCCCTATTCTTCCCCAAATACTTGTGTCTTTCCTCTCCCCACACTCCCCACCAAAAATTGTGTTTATTTTGTATATAAATACATTAGATACCTATGCACACACACACACACACATATCTGTGCCATTTTCCCCATTTACATGTAGGCTCCTTCAGGAAAGAACTTTAATTTTTGTCTTCATGTCCTCAGTGATATATTGCTAATTGCTATAAGCTTTTTGATTGATTGATTTTGAATCTGAAGCTTTCCACATCTGAGAGTTTCTACAAAAAACACTTTCTGGTTGTTCAGTATCTGTGGTAGCATGTGGGGGCCTGTTATTGCTTCTATTGTTTTTTAATTCTTGTAGCTAAAATCATATTCTATCCTTTTTCGTTATCAAGAGCATAATAATGTTTTTAAAGTGAGCCATTTTTATTTGAGAGTTTATCTGAAAAAAAAACATGTTTTTAAAAGTTTCTTTATATTTGATGATGATTCATTAGGGAAACCAATTCCTTTTCTATGCAGTGACCATTTAATTCTAGGAAATCCTTTTGGATTTCTTTAGCAGATTTTAAGGTCACTTACCCCAGAATGGAAGGATGAAAGTATGCAGCCTTAAGAATAGCAGAAGTAAGGGGCGGCTAGGTGGCATAGTGGATAAAGCACTGGCCCTGGAGTCAGGAGTACCTGGGTTCAAATCCGGTCTCAGACACTTAATAATTACCTAGCTGTGTGGCCTTGGGCAAGCCACTTAACCCTGTTTGCCTTACCAAAAAAAAAACAATTAAAAAAAAAACCTAATAAGAATAGCAGAAGTTAAAGCTGTCTGAGCACAAAGGGAAAGTTGGCAAAAAAAATTAACAATGACAAATTATGATACATTAGAGCAGTGGAACAAGGGAGAAGGGGCATTATGGAAGCAGTCTCAGCTCCTCTACTTCCTGCTTTTAGAATATTAAGAAAATATCTAAAATTAGTCCAATGACTTTTAGACTGATCTGCAACAGAAATTTTATCAGTAATATCAATTCCAAAACTGTCCTACTCCACTCTTTTCTCATCAGCCCAGGAAGGACTTTCTTGAAGAAGCTGGATTGATAACTAGATAAGAAAAAGGAAAAAGGACTCTAGGTTGAGAGTAGTCAGAGGGATTAAGTGGTTTTAAGAAAAAGATTCTCCAAGATTAAGACAATTCTGGATCAGTAGTCCTCCCTTGTGGTCTCAGTACCCCTTTATACCTAGATTTACTTATCTCTGAACACATGTAATAGGACTGGCCATTTGGTGTCCAGGCCTCAAAGCACATTTAGGGAGCTAATGGAGGGGCCCTATCCAGATTCTGAACATGAGTGGATTATCTGAAGCCCATTTCCTAGCCACTTACTACTCTATATTGATTGCTATGCCAGAATTGAGAATGAATACAAAAAGCTCCAATGGAGAAATTTGAGGTCTCTTCTTGCGGAAGCAAGTGGCATAAGAATTCCTTAACATGGGGCAGCTAGGTGGCACAGTGGATAAAGCACCAGCCCTGGAGTCAGGAGTACCTGAGTTCAAATCTGGTCTCAGACACTTAATAATTACCTAGCTGTGTGGCCTTGGGCAAGCCACTTAACCCCATTGCTTTGCCAAAAAAAAAAAAAATCCTTAACATCTGGGTGCAGAGAGGGGTTGTACCAGCAGTCTGCTCTCCTCACCTAAGATAACATATGGCCTTGAACACCTGCTGTTTCTTCTATCTCTGTTGTATTTCTTCTTATCTGCTCAGTATCAGAGATAGATTGAACCAGACCATAATCTTGTGATCTTCTAAATGTTAGAAGAGCCATCAGAGGTGCAGGAGATGAGGTTTGCCTGAGGATGGACCTGCTTGAACCAGCCAGTGAGATGCCCTTTCTTACAAGCAAAGGTACTCGTCCATCAGCTTAGCCAGGAAATAAATTACGTAATGTTTTGAAGTTACCACTCTAAATATTTGAATTTAGTATTAGTACCCTCAGAAGTTGAGTATATCTATGCATGTACACACACACACACACACACACAGAGGAGACAAGACATTCCCTAATTTCAGAGGTAGTTTTTTATTTTTGCTATAGTTTTTTAAATTAAGATCCTTTTGTTAAAACAAATTGATTTTAGTTCTTAGTGATAGGAGATACTGGCTCAGGAAAATGATATCGAACCATTAATGGTTCGTATTTGGGTGAACACAAGGGTATTGAGGCTCACAGTGACCTAGTAGAAGAACCCCAAAATTCCAGTAGAATTGAGAGACAAACTTTCTCCTAGCTATCTGTAGTCTGTCAGATTTTTCTCCTTCCTCACCTGCTCCTCCTTTTCCAATTACAATATTATAAATTCTGAGGTATGATGAAAAAAAAAGCCCCAGATTTGTTTCTTCCATCATTAGCCCAATGGTATGGCAAAAAAATTTAAAGAATGAGTAGCATAATTCAATAGCAACTTTTTAAGGGCTTTCTTTGAAAAACATAACTTTAAAGTATTCTAGGATAATGAATTGCCAAACTATGAGATACCCAAAGGGAGAGTTGGGGCAAAATGGATAGAGCACTCACTGGATTTGGAATCAGGAGGCCGCCTCTTCAGGAGTTTTAAAAGTCTAGCCTGAGACATTTACTTGTCTGACCCTGGACAAGTCTCTTAACTCTATTTGTCTCAGTTTCCTCATGTATAAAATGAGTTGGAAAGGAAAATGGTAAGCCATTCCAATATCTTTGCCAATAAAACCTGGGGGGGGGGGGGGTTGTGTGAAGACCCAGAAATGACTGAAAAGACCATTATATTTTTAAAACAAAAGCTAATGAGAAGAATGACACTCTTTCACTTTTTCCCCCCAATCTAATACTGTCTGGCCTAATAAGAAGATAGCTAGATTGTCATATATGCTTCTTTATTCAAAGTGATGCAATGTTGTTTTGTAGGTTGAATTAAACTCTTGAATGGGTCTTATAGACTGCCCCACTAATAGCACTCCATGTACCACATTTTGGGAACTGCTGCCTTATACCATAATGCTTTATGGGTTATCCCCTTACTAAATAGTTTATCTGAGTTTGGGGACTGAAAGGGTTTTTTTTTTAGGGCATTCACAACAGGGAAATTTATATATCTGGATTTCAGTAAAGCACTTGACATGTCTCATAACATCCTTGTAGAAAGGATGGATGGATATAAATTGGATAAGCTTATAGTTAGGTGAATTTAGAACTGTCTTGTGAGGTAAATAATTAAAAGTATTATCCTCACTTTATAGATGTCATTAATTGAACTCACAGAGATTAAGTGAGCTCAGGGTCACAGAGATTCCGGGAATCAAAGGCAGCATTTAAGTTCAGGTTCTATGCTATTGGCATTTTACTATATCTTTTTTTTTTTTCCTTTTTGGTGGTAGTGTTGGGAGGAGGAGAGTGAGAGAGGGAAAAGATGATTTCCCTATTGAAATGAAAGAGAAAATGAATTCTATTTGGACCCAAAAAATACACAGACCTATAAGTATGAACTATATTGAGGAAAATTAAAAGGTATACAACTTAAAAAATTAGAGCTGTCCAAAATGGAAAAGGTTGCCTGGTTCCCGTTCAGTGTTCAGGACAAGACTAGATGACCGTATGTTCAAAAGCAATAGAGAGGCTTATACTTTAAGAAGGAATTGCACTAGATGGGAATGGTTATGGTGTAAAGAACACTGGGTTTAATTAAAGGACCTCCATTGTTATCTTGGCTCTATTATTTTTTATGTGAGAGCTTCAGCAATCATATCAATGAATATTTATTTCATTATATAATTTAATATTTAAGTTCCTTCCACACCAGTAATTGTGCTGTATACCATGGATGGAGAGAGACGAAGAAGGAAACTAACCCTCTTTATAAGGAATTTACATTTTGATGGCACCTAAGTAGATAATGGTCTACAGAATGAATAAAATAGCAGTAATAGTAGTTAAATACAAGGTTGTTTGGGGGGAAAGGTGCTAGTATTAGGGAGATCAAGAGAGGCTTCTCATAGATGATAGTGTTTCTTGAAGGAAGAGAGATTCTATAAGGCACTAGTAAAGGAGGGGACAGGCCAGGCATGAGGAATGATCAGTGCAAAGGGAGGGGAAAGGACATGGAAGTGTTGAGTGAAACTGAGACCAGTCTGGGTGGATTACAGAGTGTGGGAGGGTAATGTTGAAAGAGTCTGAAGTATGGATCAGGGGCCAGTTTCTAAAGTGCTTTAAAAGTTAAACAGAAATGTTTCTATTTTATATTAGAGGCACCAAGGAATCCATGGCATTCACTGAGCAGGGAGATGACATGGTCGTATCTGTGCTTAAGGAAAATGCAGTATTAAGGATGGAATGAAGTGGAGAGAAATTAGAGTTAAGGAGACTCAATTAAAAGGCCACCACTGCCATAATCTAGGTGGAAAGTGATGAAGTCCTAAAATAAGGTAGCTAGGTAGCTATGTGAATACAAAGAAGAGGTACACTCAAAGGTCAAATGAATTTTGGTTTGGAAGTTTAATTATTAAAATTAGTATACAGTATTACCACATAAACAACAAAAATGTCAACAACTTAATCCCTCAGTATTGTGAAAATAAGCTGCCATGACATTTCAGCACCCCTCAGTGTTTCTATACATTTCACAGAAATTATGAAAAACTGTACACATCTACAGTTACATCCAGAATTTAAGACTGGATTTTTTTGGTCCAGACTTTCAGCTAATACACCCAAGAAGGTCACAGATGGAGAAAGATCTACTTTCTCTCTTGTATACAGTGTTTACAAATAACTACATTGCACAGTTTTGTTTCATAAAGCCTGCTCAGATTAAAAACCACTTCAAATAATTTAAAAGCTTTTCTGGCCTAATCTAGAATTAGTAATATGTGCAAGAGAAAAAATATATATATTTTCAAAAATACCTCTTTTCCAACCATCTTGGAACAAACAACTATTGAGCCATGTCTTTGTCACTCATTCAGTAGACTCCTTTGAAATAAAAACAAATTAAAACCACTTTTTCATCAGACTCAGTAACATTCTGTTCTTAGAGTCAAATGTGGTTATTTGACCTCAGAATCAATGTTAAGTTGAGATCAGAAATCATACCCAGTAACAGAGTCTGGAATTTACCTTCATCTTTTGTTGGTAAGAGCAGAAATTTTTGTGTTTCATTGTTATTAATTCACATTTTGGTTTCACAGACATTTTGAAAAGGGTAGACACACATAGAAAGAAAGCTCTGTGATATTACCCAGAGTTCAAGTGAAGAGTATATGGGAAGAGAGGAAATGATCAGCTGAGAGAAGGAAAACTAGACCAGTATGAAGTCTTCTGAATTTCACAAAAACTGAAACTATTCTTGAGAAATGACTTAGTATTTCATGTTCTCATTGAAAATGGAACCAATCCCTGGAGTCAGGAGGACCTGAGTTTCAAATCTGGCCTCAGACACTTACTAATAACCTAGATGTATGACCTTGGGCAAGTCACTTAAAAAAAATGGAACTAAGGCAGTTGATCACAAAAGAATAGATGATGTCTGCATTTTAAAAACAATAACAGCAGCACATGTTGCTTAAAAAAAAAAAAGAAAAACCATCACCCTTGTTGGTGTGTTTTTAATGCTTCAAGTAATCTGAGGTGTTCTAGGAAAAAAAAATTTTTTTCATTTTTCACTATCAAAAGAAAGGAAATGAGCCATAATAACAAGATGATTAAGTTTAAACAGGCCTGCTGCTAAGATTATCAGATAAAACAGCTCTTAAAAGTCAATGTAACTATGTTTTTTTAAATAGTTGCACATTCCCACTTCACCTCTGTGCAGATCTAAAATTTGATCAAGAAAATTTAAGTTATTTTAATTCATGTTAAATAAAATTCTGTACAGATTGCACATATTACACCAAGTAGCTTAAGATCACAGTTACAGAAAGAAAACTACCACCTACTCATCTGACAATTTCTGCCAGTCCATGAGAAAAACCATAGCCTTCTATGATCAACATCAACCAACATCAACTGCAATATTGTGTAAACAGTAAAAGAGGTTGTCTTTGAACCTCCCCAGCAAGATCCTATTAGGATACATGCACATACCCCATGTATGTCTATATATCGAAAATAGACATAAAGATATATAGATATACATATCTATATATCCACATACATACATACAATGGGTATGTGTGTGCGTGTATACTAATAAGATACACCTATATCTATGTCAATAAAGATATCCATAGCTATCTATATGTATTAGTAGCTATATTGAAAGGTGTGCTTATCTTTATAGCTAAATCTCTATACATATAGTTATGTATATCAATATACATACAAATAGCTAGAGATAATATCTGTAATGATAGATATAGGTAAAAGTAGATATATACACAGACACATACATATTAAAAAAATCTTTAGGAAGATTCTAATGTTTTCCAGTGACTATACACCAGCATAATGTTCAGTACCACAGCAAGTTTCTTTCATGTTGTGCTTATAAAAGGGCAGTCATTGCAGTCTGGTTTATTGGTTTGAGACAGTCTCTAGGGGCTGAATAACCTTCATTCATTAAGGGATTCATCTGAGGATTCTGATAGTCAGTATCACAGTCTTCTGTGGTTAAGAAGCTTTTGACTTTGGGTTTATCGTAGTCACCATCCCCTGGTTTAAGGACTTGAGGCAATTGATAGTCTCCATGTTTGGCATCCACTCTACCTGAACTGGAGAAGTTGCCAGAGGAAAGGGAATGTTTATGAGCTGGAGCAGTGACGGGCACATTGTAGCCCCCTTCAGGAAAGGCTTGTTCTCTCATTAAGTGCCGCTCTATAATAGGAGTGGCATACTCGGGCTCCTGGTTTGTCAAAGGCAATGCATACTCATGGCGGCTGGTGGGGTGAGGACAGGCATAGTGGTTTTCTGGCTCAGAGTTCTTCCCAGTCTCATTAGTTTCTGTGTCCATTGGTCTGAAGGTGGAACCTTTCCTCATGACTGTCCCGGTTCCGATCATGAGAGGCTGATGATAATCTAAAAGTCAAATAGATTATGAAATCTGATTAGGTAAATGATACTGCAGTATTATTTTAGTCTTGGAGAGGCGGGCTTGTAGTTAATGAACATTTTTCTTTTTTATACCAATACCACCTTGCCCTTCCAATTCTCTACCCCCAAACAATAATGAAAATTTTCAAATTTAGGTACAGTACAGTAATGAATGTGTGTCAATTGTATCTAATTCTCCAGTTAGTCCTCTATATTTGGAATATTTGTTAGTTGACATAGCAACCAAAAAAATTAAATAATTATTATAAACAGCAAAAGTAACTGGGATATCCCCCCCCAAGTTGATATATATCAATCAATCTAGTTTGTGCCAGGCACCAGGCTAGACATTGACCATAAGATGGCAAGATAGTTATGGGTCCTATTCTTAAGGATATGAAAAGATATATGAAGTATATGAAAAGATAGGAGAGTATAATACAAATAGTAATAGTTTAATCAACCAATGAACTACTCATATTCCTTCATCCGTTTCCTTTCCAAACATGGCTTCTATTGACATTGGTCAAGTGCTACATCCCATTCCCCTAAAATCTCCTATCACCTGGCTGCTCCACAGGTGCAGTATTCATTGAACATATTCATCGGCCTTGACCTGGCCACTTGGCTTTGGAGATTGATCATATCTCAGCTATCTGAAGCCCCCAATAATTCACCATGATTCACACTCCCAGCCTTATCTTTTACTTTTACCTTTTCCCTAATGTCCCCCACATAAGACTCCCACTTCTCTCAATTGTTAACTCCTTAGGAAATTATTCTTGACGGATGTCATTACCCATTGTGGCCAATTCCTCTAGACCCACAGAAAATTCCACAAAACTCTCCTTCAGAGAATAAAAATGAGTCAAGAAAGATCATGAGGTGGGGGGGGTATAATATCCACAAATGATAAAGAATAACAGAAGCCAACAAGATAGCCCCTTCAGGTGATGTGTAATTCTAATTTCAACTTTTAATTTTAATAATTTTTTTGGAACTGTATCATTTTACTGTTATAATGCAGCTACATAGCATCACTGAGGATATAGTCACATGAAAAACATGAATATTTTAAAATAAAAGCCTATATGCAGTGTTTTTAATGACTTCACTGTTATCCTTAAAACAATTTCCCAAATACATTCCAGAATACTCTCTATTGTTTAATTATGGGGTCATTTTATTACACATCCTCAGTATCTGCCCAACAAATGAAAGACAGCATCTTACAATGGAAGAATTTGGAACAGAGGCCCTGACATTAAATTGAGGGTCTGTTACCTCTGGGCAAGTACTTCAACTGTCTAGACTTCAGTTTCATGTACATTGATTCTTCCATCAGAATATAAGTTCATGAGGCAGCTAGGTGGTGCAGTGGATAGAGCACCAGTCCTGGAGTCAGGAAGATCTGAGTTCAAATCCAGGTTCAGACATTTAATAATTACCTAGCTGTGTTACCTTGGGCAAGTCACTTAACCCTATTGCCTTAAATAAATAAAAAAATTTTTAAAAAGTTTACAAGTTCATTGAAGGCAAGGACCATTCTGTATTTTTCCTTTAAATCCCCAGTCCTTAAGCATAGAGTTTCATACACAGTGGATAATTATATAAATGCTTGTTGATTGATTCATCCACTTGGATCTTCCTGTGTAGAGAGTTAGACTAAACTATTATATAAGTATGTAAAATAGACTTTCACAATAGCAAGCATCCATGGATCACTGAAAGTACTGCATAATTCTGCAAATGTGATTTCATACTGATTGAATCAGGGACTAGATCACTTTCCATAATCTTCACTAGTTCAGGGTAAAAACATAGACACATATATATCTATGCATGTGGATATTTCTGTATGTGTGTGTGTGTGTATACACATACACACACATACACACACACACATTAGAATATAAGTGTATATGTGTATATGTGTATCTACTAGGTTGTATATTCAGATATGCTCACTGCATATCTGACCTGAAATTCATCTCTGTGAAATCTCACTGCTGCATGGTCACCAAACTGATTTCACCATTCCTCTAGGCTGGTGGAGTAATCACTGATGAAAAAAAAAGAAATCACAAAATTGAGCTGACTTGACCCTACTACATATTCATGGCATATAAATGAAGCCAGGTCCTCTCTGATGCTTCATAATCTCTATGTTCTACCCTTACCAATTCTTTATCTTTTCCCTATAGCAATTATGCCAAACATTTTCTTCTTTCCTCTCACTATCACCTATGCAGATGATCTAGCCTCCTACTTCACTGAAAAAACTGAGGCTGACCAAAGTCTAATCCCCTTGTACATTCTTTATATTTTTTTACCATCACTCCATGACTTACTTTCTTTCTTCTGATCAGAGAAAAAAGAGAAACTCTTATTATTCCCAAAGTCTAATGTAGAACCAAAAAGTCTTAGTATTATACAAATATCACACAATAAGAAAACCAATGATTTGTTTCTAGATGTTTTTTTTCTGTTTTATAGTTCACATTGGCCCAAAATATTTATCACTTTTTGGTAATTTAGTTTTTCTGTTCTTAAGATGGTCCTAAGATAGCAGCCTAGCACTAGGAGGAAGGAAATATACATTTATTAAGCACCAGTTTTATGCTTGGTTCTGAGATATGCACTTTAAATTATTATCTCCTTTGATCCTCATAAGAATTCTAAGAGGGAGGTACTATTGCCATCTCCATTTTTATAGTTGAGGAAATTAAGACAGAGGTCAAATGACTAGCTCAAGGACACACAGTCACTAAGTTTCTGAGGTTATATTTGTACTCAGGTCTTCCTAACTCCAGACCTAGGCAGCACTATTTAGCTACCTATGACAACAATTGAAGTCTTTCCTGAGTTTGATGGAATCTGCTGCAGTTTGCAATCTAGTGACAGTCTCTGGGAATCCAGGTTAACTACCAAATCATCATAAAGCACTTTGCTGTAGGGTTTTAGTGGAGGAAAATGCCAAATGTTATTTTAATGAATGCCAAGTCAGTAATAATCTAATAAATACATTCCTAAACTAGATTCAAATACTAGATCTAAATAAAAGGACATATCCACAATATTAGATACATTTCACTACTTTTCAAACAGGAAAAAATAATGTTCCTTCTTCCTTGGCTTCACTATTCCTAACTTCAACACTTTCAGAAAATCTCTAGAATGGGATAGTCTAGTTGACTATTTTAAGAGTTACTATATAAAGCAGATGCAGAGAATAGTGAAGAAAGAAGCTGTGATACATAAGTATAATGGCATTATTACTATATTATGTCATAAATACAAGCAAACATGGGAAGATTTAGCAAAACTTGATATAGAATAAAATAAGCAAATCAGGTGAGATAATAATATAAAACACTTTGTAAATCTTAAAATTCTATAAAAAATTCTAGCAGTTATTAACATAAAATCAGGAAAATAATATACATAATGCTGATAATATAAATGATTAAAACAATAAAAACTGAAAAAATGTGGTGAAAGAAATCATTATGACCTAGTTTGGTCCCAAAAAAGACATATGAAAAGGTACCTCCCCAAGTTTGTTTGCAGAAATGGGGAACCATGGGTTCAGAGAATTAATTATGTCAGACTTTTTTGATGTTTCATGAGTTTTGCTGACCTTACACTTTTTCCTTCTTTTTTATTCTTTGTAATAAGGGATGGCTTACTGAGAAGGAAAAGAAGGAGAAATATATTGGGAAATATAGGTGGTATGAAAACAATAAAAAGGTAAAAGCTTATACCATCTCAAAACTAACAATTTTTAAAGGAAAAAATACACTCAAATGTTATTAATTGTAGTAACTGTATCATGATACTTGAACTATGGAGAACATAACTATCTTCCTTTGATAATTTAGAATTACTATGAAATCTGATAGTGGCTGAGGGTCAAAATCATGTCTATTAATTATTAGAACTGTTGGCAATTGGGTAAAATCAGTGCTAAACACATGATACAGATTCTCAGTTCTTTAGATATCTTTCTCATAGGGGCTTGTTTACAGCTTCTCTAAAGTAGAGTGCTGAAAAAAAAAATCTTGGGAATGAGAGTTCTCATTTTTAGATTCAACATAAATGAGAGTTGACTAAAATCATGTTTCCCACAGGTCCTATTATTGCCCTAAAACTCCTCAGGTCAAAGGAGATCATTTTCTTCAGAAAATGACATTTACCTGCCATGTCACTTGTGACCAGGTCTAATTTCTGTGTCATCTTATCATTTTCATAACTGATAGTGTATTCTGATGATGGACGTCTAACAAAGGGCTGTTTAAGCAACTTCCAACATCCTGGAAAAAAGATGTAGCAATTAAGAAAAAAGAAAAAATTACATATTTACAATGCATTTTGTTAGAGGAGCTATCAAAGGACAAAAGGACTTTGTTGAGGCTACCAAGTTTTCAAGAAGCTGTAATGCTGGTAGGCTATAGGGAAATACAATAGACTTACAAAGAAGACCACAACAACCAACCAAATCATCAGAGGTATGAATTGCTCAATTATGTTTATTATGGTGAGGGGTATGCTGTGCAAGGCATCTCAGGACCTGATTTTTAGTAAGATGGTCTTGCTACTGCAGGAGTCCGGTCTTTAATGGTTTCAATTTCTTCTTTATCAGTGAGGCAAGTCCAACACTTTAACAATGCCAGGCAAGCACAAGTCCATGTGATGTGGCAATATACTACAACCTGTCTCTCCATGAGCTAATCCTCATTATGGTCTTAAATCTCAGACCTATAGCTATCATTGTGATGGGCATGGGCAGGATTATGACAATATCTAATTGTGTTCTAACCTCAAAGGACAACATGGTACACCCTAACCTGTGTGCATGAAGAAGTATACATGCACACTATATCTTTTACATAAGGTTCTTGCTTTCTTAGATGTAGAATAGCCTCATTTTAGAAGTCAGTTTGAATAAAGGGATTTTCAAAATGCTAAGGAACATAATCATGCTACATTTGTTGACAAATGCAAATAATATTTATAAAGGCTGTTCCTCAAACCTGACAGGTACTCCCTCCCCACTTCCTAGAAATCTAAATTTCTTTCATAGCTCAGTTCAAACACAACCTTCTACATGATGCCTTTCCTGATTTCCTGAGTCCTTAAACTTGCCCTGTAAAATTTTGCATGTATTTATTTATTCATATTCTCATCTATTGACTCCCTCCATTGGTTATATGTTCCTTGAGGGCAAGAATAATTTCATTTTTGTATCTTCACAGTGTTTAGCACATAGTAAACACTTATTGCTTACTGATTGTGATTAATATAGGAAAAAACCCTTAACTATCTTCACTGACTCCATGTTAGTCTTGTTTCATGGCAACCCCCAAACCAAATCTTATCTAGTCTTCAAGGTAAGTAGCTCATTTATAATGAGATCCTGAAAACTGAGTATGATCTCTTCTATGCAATTTCTAGGGTTGTCTGCATTCAGTTTTCAAGCTCTGTGGCAGGGATGGGAAAAGGTTTGAGGATCCCAAGATTTCTTGGTGCCTCTGAGACAACTGAGTTCATTTCAACTCCTTGGTGGCCACTTTAAAATCTTTACTCAAGAATAATAATAATATCATGAAGTGGTGAAGGGGATAATGATGTACTTCAAGAGGAAAATGTTGGTTTCTCTGACACGTAGACATAGGGCACATTTCTGCAATTCCATTGCTACCTTAAAGACACAACAAGGCCCTGCATTAGTACTTGCTGTTCTAACATAACTAAGAGAAAATGAACAATCTTTTTTCATCTGGGAAATCCCACAACTTCACAGAAAGTTATTAAAAACTGCTAATATGGGGACAGAGTCAAGATGGCAGAGTAAAGGCAGGGACTCCCCCAAGCTCTGCCCCAAACCACTCCAAATACCTTTATTTTTTTTATTTTTTAGGTTTTTGCAAGGCAAATGGGGTTAAGTGGCTTGCCCAAAGCCACACAGCTAGGTAATTATTAAGTGTCTGAGACTGGATTTGAACTCAGGTACTCCTGACTCCAAGGCCGGTGCTTTATCCACTATGCCACCTAGCCGCCCCTGCCAAATACCTTTAAATAATGATTCTAACTAAATTCTAGAGTGGTAGAACCCACAAAGACTGAGTAAAACAATTTGTCAACCCAAGACAACTAGGAAGATCTGTAGGAAGAGTCTGTTGCATCAGGGTAAGAAAGGGCCTGCAATGCAGCTGGGGCTTCACTGGAGTGAACTGGCTCTAACCAGCCAGGAAAAGAACACGAGGACCTGGGTCTGTGGCAGCAGTGGTGGTTTCCAGACCTCTCAGCCCAAGGATTGCCAAGGACAATTGGGAAGGTCATCAGGACAACTCTGCTGCACCAGGGTGAGGGAAGCACAGTGCAATGCAGGCCTCAGGGCAGACCTGGCCCCAGGAGACCAGAAGCAGGCCTGGAGAGCCTCCCAACAGCTTCTTCCAGAGCACTCAGACCAGGATGGTAAGGGGATCAGGGGAGATTGCAGAAGTCTCCTTGCTATCCTTAAGGCAAGACTCTACTGCTTAGTCCATATTAAGATTAAGTTGTAATAGGGGGCCCCAATCTCAGGAAAAGGAGCAGAAGCACAACAAAGCTTATTGCCTGCAGCAGAGCAGGGACCCTCCTCACAGTCACAGGTCAGAAAGGATTGCTCAAGATCATCCACATACCAGAGCACAGATCAGAAGAGCAATCATAGCTTCTCTAAGACCTTGGAGGAAGTGAGAACTTGTAGGTCCCTGGGGAGTATTCCTGAAAAGCCCTCAAAAGCTTAGGAGTGTGTCGTCTACCCTGGAAGCAGCCCACCTTAATAAAGAGTTAAAATCAAGTCATAGGTTGGGGAAATGAGCAAACAAGAAAAAATCTCACCACAGATAATAATTTTGTTCCTATGGAGGATCAAAATGCACACTCAGAAGATAACAAAGTAAAAGCCTCTGAATCCAAAGCCTCCAAGAAAAATATGAATTAGTCTTAGGCTATGGAAGAGCTCAAAAGATATTTTGAAAATCTAGTAAGGGAAATAGAGGAAAAATTGGGAAGAGAAATGAGAGCAATATGAGGAAAATCATGAAAAACCAACAGCTTGGTGAAGAAGATACAAAAAAATACTGAAGAAAATAACATCTTAAAAACCAGTTTGATCAAATGGAAAATGCAGCCCAAAAGGCCAATGAGGAAAATTGGGCAAAAGAAAAAGGAAACGCAAAAACGCTCCGAAGGGTGCAGCTAGGTGGCGTAGTGGATAAAGTGCAGGCCCTGGAGTCAGGATTACCTGGGTTCAAATCCGGTCTCAGACACTTAATAATTACCTAGCTGTGTGGCCTTGGGCAAGCCACTTAACCCCGTTTGCCTTGCAAAACCCCCCCAAAAAAAAAACACTCCGAAGAAAATAATTCCTTAAAATGTAGAATGGAGCTAAAGGGAAGCTGATAAATTTGTGAGAAATCAAGAAACAATAAAACAAAACCAAAAGAATGAAAAACTAGAAGAAAATATAAATATCTTATTGGAAAAATAATTGACCTGGAAAACAGATCTAGAAGACATAATTTAGTGGACTACCTGAAAGTGATGACCAAAGAAAGATAGAAGCAGAGGGTAAACTAGAAATTGAAAGAATCTGCCATTCAAGGGGTGGCTAGGTGGTGCAGTGGATAAAGCACCGGCCCTGGAGTCAGGAGTACCTGGGTTCAAATCTGGTCTCAGACACTTAATAATTACCTAGCTGTGTGGCCTTGGGCAAGCTTCTTAACCCCATTCGCCTTGCAAAAATCTAAAAAAAAAAAAAAGAATCTGCCATTCACTTCTAGAAAGAGATCCTAAAATGAAAATTGCCAGGAATATTATAGCCAAATTTCAGAGCTCCAAGAAGAAAATATTGCAAGCAGCCAGAAAGAAACAATTCAAATATCATGAAACTACAATCAGGATAATACAAAGATTTAGCAGCTTCTCCATTACAAACCACAGGGCTTGTAATATGATATTCTGGAAGGTAAAAGAGTTTGATTTGCAGCCAACAATCAACTATCCAACAAAACTGAACATACTCTTTCAGGGGAAAAGATGGACATTCAATGAAATAGGGTGCTTTCATACTTTCTTGATGAAATGACCAGAGCTGAACAGTTTGACCTTCAAGTATAGGACTCAGGTGAAGCATAGAGAGAATGGACAAGGGGAAGGGCAAAACATAAGGACTTAATTATGTTGAACTACTTCTATTCCTTCATGGGAAGATGATACTGATAAGTCATATGAACTTTTTCATTTATTAGAGCAGTTGGAAGGATCATATATAGATAACATAGAAAGGAGCTGAATTTGAAAGTATAATATATTTAAAAAGATGGAGTTAATGGGTGAGAATGAAATGTACTAGGAGAAAGGAAAAGGAGAGGTAAATGGGGTAAGTTATTTCACATAAAAGAAGCAAGAAACAACTTTTGCAGTAGAGTGGAAGAGGGGGATGGTGAGGGGTAGTAAATAAAACATGCTGTTATCAGAATTGGCTCAGAGAGGGGAATAACATTCACACTCATTTGGGTATAAAAATATATCTTACCCTAAAGGAAAACAGGAGAGAAAATGGATGGGAGAAAGGGAACAGTTGGGTGTAGGTGACAAAGGGAGGGAAAATCTTGGGAGAGCATTCACAGAGGAGTCAGATGCAATACACTTTTGAGGAGAGACAGGGTAAAAGGAGAGAGAGATAATAGAATAAATGGGGGTGGGAGGAATAGAGTGGAGGAAAATACAGCTGGTAATAGCAATTGTGGGAAAAAATATTGAAACAAGTTTCTCCGATAAGGATCTCATTTCTCAAACAGAACTGAGTCAAATTTATAAAAAAAAAAAAGAGTCATTCCTTAATTGATAAATGATCAAGAGATATGAACAATTTTCAGATGAGGTTATCAATGCAACCTATTTAAATTTTTTTTAATGTCCAGCCTCACTATTGATAGGAGAAATGTGGGTTGGAACAATTCTGAGGTACTACCTTATACCTACTGGATTGACTAAGAGGACAGAAGGAGAAAAATACCAAATGTGGGAGGGAAGGAAATTGAGATAGGGAAATTGAGATGTTGATGCACATTGAGAGGAGCTGTGAAATGTTTTAACAATTCTGTAGCACAATCTGGAACTATGGCCAAAACTATAAAACCATGCCTACCCTTTGGCCTAACTGTGACACCTGCTAGGTCTATATTCCAACAGAGGAAAAAATATGGGAAGAATTTATATGTATAGGGATACTTATAGTAGCTCTCTTCTATTGGCAGGGAACTGGAATTTGAGAGCTGCCCAGCAGATGGGGAATAACTGAACAAATTGTGGTATGATTCAGATGAAATGCTGATCTGTTATGGGAAATGATGAACAGGATGCTCTCAATAAAAAAACAGAAGCAAAAACAATGGGAAATGTATCTTATACAAATAACAGCAATAGTACAGGATGATCAGCTGTGAATGACCTACGTTTTCTCAACAATGCTGTGACCCAAGAGAACTCTGAAGGATTTATGATAAAGAATGCTATCCATCCCAAAGACAGAGTTGTTAGTGTCTGAATACAGACTGAAGCATACATTTTTTCAGCTTTATTTTTCATGAGGTTTCTCTTTTTTTGTGGGGGAGAGGGTTATGTTTACTTTTACAACATGACTATCATAGTAATTTTTTCATGACTACACATTTTTAACCTACACCAAGTAGCTTGCTTTCTCAATAAGGGGGAATGGAATGGGAGAAAGGGAGAGAATTTGGAACTCAAAAGGTTTTGGAAATAAAGGTTGAAACTTGTTTTTAAATGTAGCTGGGGGGGGATTTTTCAAAAAATAGGTGAAGATGACACACACAAATAAAAAACATGATTAATGTGGAAATATGTTTCCATGATTGCAGATATATAGCCTAATCTATGTTGGATTGCTTACTGTCTTGGGAAAGGATAAGGAAGGAATAGAGGGAGAAATATTTGGAACAACAAAATGAATGTTAAAAATACATGTAATTAGAAAAAAATACTATTTACAAAAAAAAGGAAAAAGAAAAACTGTTAATATTTTTGATCAACCTGTTTTCTGTGCCTCAGCAGATCCATACAGATTTCCTTTCGTCTTCCATCTAGAGGGATTAAACAAAAAGAAAAGAAAAAGAAGCTATAAAGCATGTTTTTTCTCCTATATCTCAAATACAATTTGCATTTAGCTAGAAGAAAGTAATTGTTCTTTATGTTTTGGAAATTGGCATCTATAAATGTATTTTTCATCACCATCTATTTTACTGCATTACTTAGAAAAACTTAGCTATAAAAGTAGTTGGGGGGGAAGGTATCCAGTTAGAATGCAATCTTAGAAAGATTAAAATGTAACTCAAAGTCAGCTCTGCAGAGTAAAGGTTTTCATTGTAGTCTGCTATGCGCCAGTCTCAAATAATTGGCTCTTTAAAAGTATAAAACTAAAGTACACAATTGTTTTAAGCAAATAACAAGTCTGGAGCTCTAAGCTCCAGACATTTTTTATCCCATATCAGCTTCTAATCAGAAAGTTACTCATCATTTTGTTTGCACTAACATGCAGAGAACATTCCCCCCATACCAGAAGACAAAGCTTTTTATATCATGGCAAGAAATTATAGTAAAGTATATGTTAATTAACGATAAATCTTAGTCTTGATCCTACTCACTGTAACCCAGGATTGGAATCATAACATTTTTGAGGGACCTTGTTTAACATTTTATATTGTTGTTGAATTGTTTCAAAAACTGGGACCCAGAGAGTTCTAAGGTCATATAAGTAAATTGAACCCAAATCTCTAGACACCTAGTTTAATTTTTATGTTCTAACACATGCTTCCAGGAGATGTCTTTTGTCCCACAGATCAAAAAAAAAAAAAGCACTTGAAGGTGTCAATAAGGAAGATTTAATATAGTTCAAGATCCTGACATTAAATGAACAATGTCATTTCCAGAATATGCATCTTCAACAAGGTACTAAATCCTTATTTAAAGCTTCTATATTACAAAAAAATTATTATCTCCCAAACTTAAAACTCAAAATAATGTTATTTTGAATGATTTCCATGCATCAGTGGAGGAAGCCAATGAATCACCCTTTTAAGTTCTAATACTATTTTGCTTTAATAATTAATAATTAAAAAGTCACATACTTTTTTCTAGCAGCAAAGATACCCATTCCAACTACGAAAATGACCACAAAGAGCACCAATGGAATGATTATAGTCCTCAGTTTTATATCTAAAAAAAAAACAAACAAATTCTGACATCAAATTGAACAGATTCCATTTATTTGAAACAATATAATTTGACTTGAGCCAATAAAAATATAAAGACATTTATATGACATTGTAGAAATCAAGGCTCAACCACTATTATTTGCAGACTTTGTGCATTAAGTGGATGAATTTTATTGGTGAGGAATGAAAATACCAGAAACTCAGGAAACTTAGGAAAACAACATCTAAAGTAAATGTTAATTAAAAATGGGCTTAGTTCCTATGCTTCCAAAGGATTTTAATCTGCTCTCTCAGATGGTTACTTGGTCTACACTATGTGTTCTCCTCTGTGGGTAAAACGGAATACAAGGAAAGATTTGAAATGGGACATCTCAGAATTTCTTCTAGCTAGCTGACCACAGTTCAAAATGGAATCTTACATAATAGGTTAGCACCACTGGAAGTAGGCAGTCCCAACCAAGGGACCCCAGGATGTACTATTCATTTGAATTTGGAGTATGTAGATTAGAAAAGGAGGAAAAGATAAGGAATGCAGATCCCTTTTATCCTCCAGCCTGCCCCAATAGAATATGAGTTCCTTGAAATCTGGGACCATATTTCTTTTTTATCTTTTATATCTCATCATCTAGAAAAGTACATAAGAAGCACTTAATAAATTTTGTCAAATAAGTCAATTCTGAAGGTTGATAATACCAAATAGTACTTGGCTTAGGCTTCAGGGAATCTTTTAAATCACAGTGAAAATATTATAATGTAAGACATATTAAGGAGGAAGCAAATTGAATGGGTTGGATATGTTTTTGGTTCAACTCTGCTTAATGAAACAGTGAATGATTTTAAGTAGCTATGGGTACAGGTCCCAAACTGTTTGCTCTTTCTACAACCTATGAAAACAAAGAAAAGGAGACCCTCTTTACTCCTGAGCTCCTTGACCTTTAATCCCAGAAAGTATCCTGAAAGCCACAACAGAAAGAAACTCTAGGAAAGTAAGAACTCCACAAAAGTGCCTTTGTTAAATAAAGGAAGGAAAAGAGGGATGGCTAGGATTGTGAAAGAAAGATGAACAGAAACATTGTTCCTGTGATGCCCTCTTATATGTTTAAAAAAATGGAGAGGGAATACAATAAGAATAACAAATCAGCATCTTAACTCACAAAACACCTGTATTCAGAGCATCTCTATTACTGATAATATTCATTCCATTTTGTCTCTAATCAGTGGGTGTCTGTTTTCATGATGCACTACAGTTCCCCTGGAGGTTCTATCAGGAACTTGGAACAGTGGAATTCACCCTCAGCTATAAAAAAGAACTTACATTTAAGCAGAGTTTTAATATATACAATATGCTCCTTTCCTCAAAACAATCTTCTGGGATAGGTAATTCACCTACTATACAGATGTCCTTATTTCAACACTAAAAAGCTCCAATGATGCTGCCATCTTATAAAGGGGACTATGACAAAAGCAAGATCTTTGGCATGTCAGTAATTAAGGTAGATATTATGCTGAATTCCTCTTGGGTTATAATATAGAATAGCTGAATGTTGGTTGTTATACTTAGAATCCAAATGTCTTGCTGAAGTAATACACATATGCACATATTTAAATTTATTTTTAAAAAATTATATATACTATTACATATATTGTATAATTATATATTACAACATGCTATGTTATATAATTACAACATACTATGTCTATATGTATATGTGTATATATACACATAAATAGATAGGTATATAATAATTTGTTTAAACAGTCTCCACGCTCTGAATGGAAATGATAAAGTTTACAAGTTTGGCTTCGTATTCAAAGACCACTTCCACTAAGCAAAGTGAATGGAGAAGAGACTCTCTAGTCCTTTATAAATAGTCTCAGTGCCAAAGGGTAATTGCCAATAATGAATATGTTATTATTAAATAAATATTGTAATCATTGGACTGGTTTCACAGGACCCTAAAAGATCCCTACTAGCTGCCAACTAAATAGAAAGATGATGGATTCAGAGTGTTTCAGAGTATAGATTGAACCACCCTTTTATTGTACACAACCAATGAGGAATGAGACTTTACTCTACTTGATTATACATGCTATCTGTGGGGTTTTGTTTTTTCTCTTTTCCCAGTGGGGCTGAGTGGTATAAAGGAGAGACACAGATTTTCTTTTAACAACAACAACAAAACCACTTTATTTTTAAAAGTATGTAAAAAACAGGTACAAGGCAACTAATTTTTTAAATAAGAAATTGTTGGCCTAGAAGCTTGGAATAGGTCAGTAAGAAGACAAAACTCAGCTTTTCTCGAAGGTAGTAGGAAATTAGAGAAAAGAGTCTGCTCAGAAGACAGTCAATTCTGAAATGAGTGGCAGTCTTTCTTGGTGGAGAGGCAACACAGTATAATGGAAAGAAACGATGTTTTTAGATTTAAAAGTTCTGAGTTTGAATTCTAAACTTAGTACTTTTTCAGCTCAGAGAACTCCGGATTTACTTTAGGGAGCCACAGATCCTCTCTTTTTAAAAATAGATAGTAATTTGAGTCTCTATTTTATAGAATCATTTTGAAGAAATTACTTTGAAAACCTTAAAGTTTATATAAGTGCAAGTTATTATTATCACCATCATCATTGCTATCTTTGGTTACCTCATCTGTAAAAAGGAAATAATAGTAAGTGACTACTTTTGAGAATCAAATGAAATAATAAATATAGAGTTCTTTGCAAACTTTATCAAACTCTATAAATGTTAGCTATTATTGTGATTAAAGTAGCCAAGATGCAAAACAAACAGTAAGTGATGTTTACCTCTTAATTCTTCAGATGATGGGATGGGCTTTGTGAGAGTTTTATCTTCTTTTCCAATCGAGACACCTGTACTTGGACTTGGCTTGTGCCAAATAAATGAATTATTACCTGTCAAGGGGGAATGGAGAAAGGGGAAGGGAGAAGGTTAAAAAAATTTTATGTTTGAAGGACAAGAAACAGTGGTGCTCAAAGGAAACATCAGGAATCTATATATTCATGAATTTACATGAATCCTACCTGGTGTGATCTGACAACCAATCAATTCCACTTTCAGAGCAATTCTCTGGTGCCAGGTCTTTGGAATAATTCTCACATATCTGGCCACAATGGGAGGGATGAAATTGTTCCGAACTGGGTCTCTAAAGTTAGAATTACCTTGAAATATCTGTAAGAACAAAATTATTATTTTTTTAACCTAGAAAGAATATTTATTAGTATATATACATATACATAGTGTATATACATATACATAACTTGTGTGTTTATCTATAATTATACACACACACACACACACAAGCACAAATAGTGCACAAATTTAGTCATGAAACTTGCTTGCATAAAACTAAGATAACTTGTGTTATTAGAAACTCCAGTGATTGTTGAAAAAGTCACAAATTTTCCAAGTTCAATCTATTTCACATAGCTTCTGTCTAGAATTTTTTTGGAATAATGAAGAGAAAACTGCACAGTTTAATTTTGATTACCTGGAATTAATGTTGGTTTGATGTATATAAAAACACAGAATTTAGTTTATATCCTATCATTAAATCTTCAAGTATTAATCATCTCCTTCCTACTTAATGTACCCACCAATCTCTGCCAATAAATTCCCAAGAACAGTTCTCTACATTTCATTTCCTCTTGAATTTGAGTTTTTATGGCTCTCAATAGTAGACAGTTTTTACTTTCCAGATCCACAACTCATTTCTGGTGTTTTGACAAAGCATAAGCCATCTCACCATTTCTACCACCACCCCTCCATATACCATATACCAACTTTAGTTTGTTTGGGTTTTTTTGCCTGAGAGTCACTGGGTTTCATGATAATTTGTTGTGGTGGTGGTGGTGGTCATTGTTTTTCAGTTAATATTTATATTTAAGTGACTTCTAACTCTTCTTATAATCTGGGTACCACCCTAAGAATTAACACAATTTCCTCTCACACTGCTTTAGGGAGTCGAACCTAATAAGATTTTTCAATTACTTCATTTATAAGAGCACTTAAATGTTCAGAGGAAGTCAACATGAAGATAAAGGTTGAGATATCTTTAAAAATTTCAAATCTCATCTTTGATCACTCTATTAGTGCAATGTGCTTGGTTACTTTTCAAAAAAGTTAAAGCTAAAGATAATGCCAAAAAAATCAAGCATCTCAAGTAAAGATTCAATCTTACTGTTTTGTAGCTATTTGTATCCAAAATCAATTCCTATAATAGACCATAGATTGTAAATTCTTTGAGGGTAGGAGCTGCATCTTAACTATTTTAGGATATCCCACTGGCCCTAGCAAAATAGATTTCAAAAGTTCTCCATAAATACAGGTCTTTTAAAGACAGAAAATTGAAGTAGCATGATTGTTAGTAGTGAAACCAGGTGTCAAGTCCTGGCTTTGATACACACTAGCTCTATGATCCTATATAAGTCACTTAATTTCTTAGTACCCCAGGCAACTCACTAAGACTGAAAATTATGTACAAATTGCTAATCTGAATTGGGAATTCCCTAGATGTTTGAAATCTATACTGTAATTTTTTAAAAGGGTATTATAACTAGGTAGGGATGAGAAATTTATCTTAAAATTCAGATATTTCAGACTATGGAGCAGTTCTTAATTTGAAGTCTAAGAACTTTTTAAAAATTGATAATTATATTTTATTATAGTTTCCTTTGTAATTCTACATATTTTATTATCCCAGGGAAGGAGTCTACTAGCTTTATCAGACTACCAAGGGGGTCCATGACATAAAAAAGGTTATGTGAGTTTTGCAGCTACTTTTCTCATTCATATGCAATCAATAAATATATCTAATTTCTCTTTATTGAAATAAAATATTGGAAAGTATGTTTTTTTTTTGTCAAGGCAATAGGATTAAGTGACTTGCCCAAGGTCACACAACTAGGTAATTAGTAAGTGTCAGGCTAGATTTGAACTCAGGTCCTGTGCTCTATCCACTGCACCACCTAGCAGCCCCAAAAAGTTAATGGTTCATACCATTTGAAAACTAGCTTCCCAAAAATGTGTATATCTTTTCGCTCAGAGATTATACTACTAGGTGTATATTCACAGTGGTTAATAAAAAGAGGAAAGGGCCTAAATATAGCAAATTTTTGGTAGCAGCAATTTTTGCAGTAGCAAGGAATTAGGAAACAAAATTGATTCCTATCATTTGGGGATTATATAGACAAATTATGGGAAATAAATATGATGGAAAACTATTTCATTATGAGAATTAAATAATATGAGGAATACAGAGTATAAGCAGATCTAGAAACTAATATACACAATGACTACAACAACATAAGCAGATAAAAAATTGAAATGAATACGGTGAAATCATAATGGTCAAAATGATTAAACTGTGAATATCTATTTATGCAAACAGTCAAGGATCCATAGCTCTTTTTTGTGGGAGCAACAATTTGGAAACTATAAGGGGATGACTATCTAAATGGACAAATTAAGCAGAATGGCTTAAAAAGTTCTGGTAAATGGGCGGCTAGGTAGTGCAGTAGATAAAGCACTGGCCCTGGAGTCAGGAGTACCTGGGTTCAAATCTGGTCTCAGACACTTAATAATGACCTAGCTGTGTGGCCTTGGGCAAGCCACTTAACCCCATTTGCAAAAACCTAAAAAAAAAAAAAAGTTCTGGTAAATGAATCTGATGGAAAATGATTTTATATCTGCAGAGGAAAAAGTGAGGCTGGTGACTTTGCATTGCCACACACACACACACACACACACACACACACACACACACACACACAAACACACAGACACTCTTAAATACAAGCTGATTGCATATCATGGCTTGACAACCTTGATGTCAAGCTCTTCTTTGAAAACAAAGGACAAACAACAACCTATGTGAGTAGTCATTGCTGCTCACTGCTGGCCAGTTATGTAACAATCCTATCTTCCTTCACTTTTCCCTTCTTCCCTTTCTTTGCTTCATTTCTTTCTGAAGGAGTATTGCTTCAGTCAAACAGAGACCCATTAAAGACTTTAGCTTAAAAAGATTCACTGAATCCAGAGCCATCTTCAGTTGTCTTAATCCAGATCTGGCCACTGGACCCAGATGGCTCCAGAGGAGAAAGTAAAGCTAGTGACTTTGCACAACCCCCTCCCTCCCTCAAGTCCAATTTATTTGCATGTCATGGCAACACCTCCTCTGAAAATGAAGGACAGGGGGTGGCTGGGTTGCACAGTGGATAGAGCACCAGCCCTGGAGTCAGGAGTACCTGGGTTCAAATCTGGTCTCAGACACTTAATAATTACCTAGCTGTGTGGCCTTGGGCAAGCCACTTAACACCATTTGCCTTGCAAAATCCTAAAAAAAAAAAATGAAGGACAGGGGCATCTAGGGGGCACAGTGGATAGAGCACCTGCCCTGGAGTCAGGAGGACCTGAGTTCAAATCTAGTCTCAGACACTTAATTGCCTAGCTGTGTGATCTTGAGCAAATCATGTAACCTCATTACCTTGCAAAAACTAAAAAAAAAAAAAAAAAAAAAAACCAGCAACAACAATACTACACTATAAATATGATAAAGGGGCCAAGCACATGAAGAATTGTATGAATTTATGCTGCAGAGTGAAGTATAACAAGGAAAACAATGTATACAATAACAGCAACATTAAGACAAACAACTTTGAAAATTTAAGAACAGTGATTGACACAATTGCCAACCACAATTCCAGCTGATCAAGATGAAAACTCGCTACATGAAAGAAAAGTGATGGACTAAGATAATAGATTGAGAAATGATTTTTTTTTGTTTTGTTTCTGGCACAATCAATATAGAGGTTTATTTGCAGACTTTTCATATCTGTAAAAAAGGCCTTGTTTTTCTTGCTTATTGATGAAGAGGGCAGAAGGAAGATAAAACATATTTGAAAATATAAAAAATTTAATTTAAAAATCAGAAAGACCAAGCTTGGTCCCAGGGACAGTAAATGGAACATGGGTATGCAAGACTTCATTTAACGTGAGACTTTTTTTGATGTGTTGGTTAGTGTTGCAAAACATTTTTATTTTCTTTTTTGCTTTGGTGTTGTAAGCAATAGTTCTCCTGAGAGGGAAAGGGGACGTAAATTGTAAAATGCTGGTAATTTAAAAACAAAAGATGACACTGAAAATGAATTAAAAAAATGAAGAATAACCTCCCCAGGTCAGATTCTTCACCTCAATCATTCTTCTTACCTTTTCTTCATTGTTCACAATTCCTGTGTAGGTCTTCCACTTGGAGTTCATACTTTTGAAATGCATCACAAAAGACTTAACATAAAAGTTGAAATTTGTTTGGGTGGATCCTGCAGTCCTAATCCCTTGTAACAAGACAGTTTCTCTTGGTTAGTTTTCTTTTTAAACATGTCCCCCATTTTTAGGTACACATGACACATTCAAAATCTTCTGAAACTTCCAATTTTATTTTTTTCCATAATAAAGTACAGATTTCTAAACTATATTAACATGTTTCTTTCTATTAACTTCATTTTTCTGTTCAAGAAAGGAATAATTCCATAACTAATGGAATATTTTATTTCAGAACTGTGACTAATATTCTTCTAATTCTTGGAAAAAACTTCATTTCACGTATTTTTATATAAAGCTTCACACAGAAAAGGAAAAAATCCTATCAGTCTAAAACATTTGCAACTGAAGATCTGCTGAATTATCTTCTCATGCTCATCTACAAATAAATGTTGGTTATGGAAAACAAATGGAACCAACTCAATATGTGCCATTCATTCTCTCATACATTGAAGTCCTGAAGAGTCATTTAATTTAAAAAAAAATTTTTTTAAGTGTTTTGTCAATCAGTAGTCTGTCAATAAGTATTTGTTAAGTACCTATTTTGTGCCAAACACTGGGCTATGGATATAAGGAAAAGCAAATGAGAGTCCCTGCTCTTAGGGAGCTTGCAGTGCCAATGTGGGAAACAAGATGTCAACAACTATGTATAAACAATACATATACAGGATAAACTGAAGCTATTGAGAGAAGGAAAGCTCTAGCATTAAGCAGTATTGGAAGCTTTAAACTCTTTAAAGAAAAACACTTATAAACCAAAAGTATTATATTAATGTAGCCTGTTGAAAATGAATTCCTAAATGCAGTCCTCTATACTCATAAATTAATTTTTTAGTGCTTAGATACCTGTTATTTTCTTTGTCTTGCCCAAATCTATTTCCAGCCATTCCCCAGATTTGTGGTTGGTGCTGGTGTCTCCTGAAGCCCACGATGGTCCTTGGTCTTGGAGGCGTGCCTGGCCAGGAGACCAGTGAATTTCTTCTCCATTTTCATTGATCCAGTGCCAAGAGGAAGAAGCTTTGATTTGCCTGGCAGGTTCTAAACTCAGGGTTTTATTGCACCCTATAGTAAAGGAATAATACAATCCAGGTACAGATCTAGTCATGAATAGTTAAAGAAAGCAAAGTAAAGATGATTGGCCTCAAATCACTCAGCTGATTTACCTGGTTATTAATATGATAAGGATGAAGCAAAAGATTTGGATAAACATGGAAGAATTAGGAGTTTGTTTGCCTGAACTAATGTTATTTTTAATATATGAATACTGGAGTGATTTAAAGATCTTATGCACTTGTGTTTTTCAGCTTCTACATGTCCATTTGGAAGCCTAGTAATTTGTTCACTATAATCATATCCAACTTGGGTTTCACCTTACACCCCTGTAGATTTCTTTTGTGTCCTCTTAACTTAACCCTGATTCCCAATGCAATAAGGACTCAAATCTGACAGGGTCAGGATTTAGAAAATTAAAAGAATAATCTTACAAGTTGAAGAATGTAAAGTTGCCATGCCCTTAGGACTGGTAAATCATTCCACTAAGTCCTCTCTGTGGGGAAATTAAGGGAACACGAATGGTTAATTATAGTAACAGTGAACCGCATTGACTCTATCTATTGACTCAATTCTGGAGCTAACCCAGGTACCTTTCTATTCAGTTATGGTTTTGTCTAACTTCTGTCTTATTAAAAATCTTCATTTAATTGTGAAAATAGGGATAAAATCTTATTGTATTGTTTGAAGCTACTCTATGTGACTAGGAAGCTGGATTACCTCTACCTATTATTTAAAGACTGTTAACTGAGGTTATGCTGACCAGAAATACTGTCAGACCCAAAGACTGATGCAAGGAATTTTCTCACATTTCAAGCAGCTTATATGTCATTAGTTAAATGGCATAAAAGATACCATCAGAAAGATGTGCAACTGGAAAATAAGGTGTGTTGGTCATACAGAGGGAAAGAAGATGTCCCACTGAACATCTCATGTATTTCTATTTTTTTTTTTAGGTTTTTTGCAAGACAATGGGGTTAAGTGGCTTGCCCAAGGCCACACAGCTAGGTAATTATTAAGTGTCTGAGGCACATTTGAACTCAGGTCCTCCTGACTCATGAGCCCGTGCTCTATCCGCTGTGCCACCTAGCCACCCCCATCTTGTATATTTCAATGAAATTAACAGTACAAGAAGAAGGATTCATTATTGATTGTTTCTGCTTTTGATGACTGAAGAAAATGGGCAAGAAAAGTTAAGGATGAGAAGGTGTCAATAAAGAATATTCACATTGATAAAACCAGAGATTCAGTAAAGTATTAAAGTAATAAGTTCATTGAATTTACTTTAATTAACTAATGATAATTTATTTATATAGTGTTTTAAGATTACAAATTAATGTATTATCTCATTTGATCCTCATAACAACTTTGTAAGAAAGGGGATATTATTATCTCCATTTTACAGGTAAGGAAACAGGTTGAGAACAGCTAAATAACTGCTCAAGATCACTGTCAGAAAGTGCCTGAAGCAAGGATTGGAACCTTAATATCCAGTACTTTACCCAGAGGACCACCTAGCTGCTTATAAAATTTAAATGGCAATGTTGAAACTATCTTTACCATTTTTTTTCCAGCTATAGTTTGGTAGGATATGAATTCCACTGACTTCAGAATTGTATCATTTTTCATTTTGCTGTGAGAGGTGGGGAAAGGAGAAGGAGGAGGATGGAGTACAGAAACAGCTTTGGTATGTTTAGCTTATAATTTTCACTCTATCTATTCTATCATAGTGATTCACTGGGATTATTAACAATAGCTTTTTTTCTTTTATAATTATTTCCCCAATTTTCTCTTCCAACCATCATAAAAGAAGCATGTTACTTAGCTCTGTTCAACATCTTATTTAAAAAAAAATTTTATTGGGGGGGTACAGGGCAAATGGGGCTGGGTGGCCTGCCTGGGGCTGCATAGCAGGGTGATCATTCGGTGTCTGAGGCTGGATTTGGACCCGGGTGCTCCTGGCTCAAGGGCCAATGCTCTGTCTGCCACCCAGCCACCCCTACTATTATTATTACTATTTTATTTTATTTTGGGTCTTTTTTTTTCTTTTGGGGGGGGGTTGCAGGGCAGTGGGGTTTGGGTGGCTTGCATGTCACATGGCTGGGTGATTGTTGGGTGTATGGGGCCGGATGTGGGTTCGGGTGCTCATGGCTCCAGGGCTGGTGTTCCGTCCATTGTGCCACCTAGCCATGCCTACAATTATTACTATTATTTTTTTAATTTTAATTTTTTCTCTCCCCTTTATCACTCAAGCGAGTCTATATTTATTGGGGGGGAGGGGGTATTTCGTTTGCTCTTAAACAAGAATATTTTATTAATGTATAAAAAACATTATTTGTACAAAATTAAAATAAATATTAAATTAAAAAAAATTTTAACATCTAATTTTTACAGAATATTTGATTTCAAAAGGTAAAGAAGGCATGACATAGTAACTAATGGGGAACTATAAACATTCATAATTTCCAAGAGATTAATTCATTATTTCTTACCATTGGATGCAAACACAAATCGCCTTTCTGACAGAGAACCACTGAGGAAAAAAAGTAGATAGTACTTATTGTTAGTTGAGTTTTCCGAAGGCAAATAAATAAATATAAGGTATATTATATAAAATATGGACATTTTTAGTGTTTTAATTTTTAGTGCTTAGACAATACCTGGCATTACACACATGATAAAATATATCTATGGTCTATGGGTCATGAAATGACATTTGCACAAGATATATTGAAGTACAGGAAATAGTGGATAGAAATCTGTTTTATAATTAATCAAAGTCCCTGCCATAGTCTGAAAGGATTAAGTATTTGAGCAGCTGCCCAACATCATTACTTCATCCTCTGTTCTTTGAGCCACCCACCCCCACCTATGTCTCCCTACATCTCCCTAAAAAAAGCTCACTCACTGGGACAGCAAGGTGGTGCAGTGGATAGAATACCAGCCCTGGAGTCAAGAGGACTTGAGTTCAAATCAGACACTTAATAATTATCTAGCTGTGTGATCTTAGGCAAGTCACTTAACCCTATTGCCTTACAAAAACCAAAAAAGAAAAAAAAAAGCTCTCAGTTGAGTTGCTCATCTTCCTTTGGGAGGGCACCCTGCTCTTGGGGAGAGCAATTCCCACATAACCTCTCTTGCTTCTCTATTTTCCTTATTGCTCTCCTCTCATGTTGGCTTATGTTGCTATATTGATCCTATATTTCCCTTACTGCTCTATCTTCAATAGTGGCTTTGGAGCTTAGGTTGTTTAGGGATCAGTGGTTTCCTGCCTTTAGTCTCCTTTTCCCTTAGCTTCTGCTAACTATAGCAATATTTAAATAAATCTTTTTGTCCCTAAAATTTCTTGCGTCAGACTTGGTCTTTTATGTGAATTTTTCATGTTCCATCTGAAACTTTAAGTCAGATACATTTTCCCTGGCATCAATACCATACTCCAAACTGAGAATTTTCTCCTATACCTTGGATTCTCTTCCTCACCTCTGTCTTCTGTCCATACAAGTTTCTTTCAAATCCCACCTCATCTAAGAAACTTTTCCAGATCTCCCTTAAAAGTAGTGCCTTCTCTCTATAGATTATCTACAATTTATCCTGTACATACCTTGTTTGTATGTGGAATTAGGAAATTTCTTGAGCAAGAGCTGTTTCTTTACCTTTCCATGTTATCTTTAATGCTTAGACAATAACTGGCATCTAACAGAAGCTTAAGAAATACTTGTTGACTGACTGATATGCTTTCGAAAGCAACAGTATTACTGAAAAAGAGTACTTTTCTTTTAGTAGAGACCTGTTTTCCATTTATTCTGGACACTAAAATCTCATTAACAGAACAAAAAAGTCTCACTTGCCTCTACCTGCTACAATGCATTTTCATTTTTTTTTGCAATCTTTTGTTGACTTGAGAGTCAACATATGTGCCACAGTTATTGCCATTCAATATCGAACCTTGGGATCAAAACCTAATATCTACTTTCCCTTCTGTTGTTGGCTCCTGAACTTGTTTTATTTTTTTATTTTACCTTTTTTCTTTTTTTTTTTTTAGGTTTTTGCAAGGCAAATGGGATTAAGTGGCTTGCCCAAGGCCACACAGCTAGGTAATTATTAAGTGTCTGAAACCGGACTTGAACCCAGGTACTCCTGACTCCAGGGCCACCTAGCTGCCCCTGAATTTGTTTTATTTCATGAGGTGTCCCAGCTATAATCTCTTCACTTCTGGTTCAATTCACTCTCTAGACTTACATGCCACTTTGCTTTCACAAAGGTTACACAAACTTTCTCTTTAAGGTAGTAGGTATCACTCTAAGATTTGAGTACTGAAAAACTAAACAAAATGAAACACTTTGAAACTGGATTTCAACATAATTAGCTTCTTTAATAATGATATATATTTTATTTTTTGCATTCAAAAAATTATTCTGAGAAAGGGCCAATAGGCTTCAAAAGACGGACGTCCAAAGGAGCGTCTTTCCCCCACCGCTCCATTTTTCTTTTCCCCCACTACATGTTATGACAGTTTTCAATAATCATTTTTCCTCCTCTTTCCCTTCCCTTCCCCTAACTGAAAGTAATATAATATAGGACCTGTATCCATAACCATGTTAAACACAGATTCATATTATTCATGTTGTAAAAGAAGAATCTCATCCAAAGAAAAAAATCAGAAAAAATGACAATTCATAAGCCAACTTTTAAAAAAAAAAAATTAAGATAGTAAACTTCGGTCTGCATTTAAACCCCACAATTCCTTCTCTGGATATGGATGATATTATCCATCACAAGTCATTTAGTGTCATCTTTGATTTTTCTACTACTGCAGAAATGATCAAATCCATCATAGTTGATCATCACCCCATGTTGCTGTTAGTGTGTATAATGTTCTTCTGGGTCTGCTCACTTTGCAAAAGGTACAATCAAAAAATTTAAGAACCTCTGCCTTAAGACCTACTATCCAGACCCTTTCCTGAATTCTGGGTATGTGCTTTTCATCCTACCCTAGTGAGAAAAATCAAGATGCTCAAACAAGAAGCAATCAGTATTCTAATTCCTGTCTGCATGCCTTTTTATAGGTTGTTCCCATGTTTGGTTCGCACTTTCTCCTCAACTCATCTCTAAGATTCTCTAGCTTCCTTCAAAGCTAGGTGTTAATTATCTCTAGGAAATCTACCCTGGTCTGTTCAATTGCTATGAATTTCTTCCTCAGAAAAATTATTCTCACATACATACATACACACATATGATTTTTATTTATATATGTATATATGTAGACATATGGTTTACATATTTGGTAGCCTGGACAGTCTACCAGCGCCATGTCAGGAAACTGAATCGCTTCCATTTAAATTATCTTAGGAAGATTCTGAAGATCACTGGTGAGAGAAGATACCAGACACTGAGGTCGTTTCTTGAGCTAAACTGCCTGGAATTCCAAAAGAAAGTGCAACTATGATGAGCTGGACACATTGTTAGAATGCCAGACATATACTTGTCAAATGGAGAACTCACACAGGGTGGGTGTTCACAAAGGGGTCAGGAGAAACAATACCAAGCGACCCTGAAGGTCTCATTAAAGAACTTCAGAATTAACTGTAGTATGGGAGACACTGATACAGGACCAGCCAGCATGGCATGCCCTCATCAGTGATGGTGCTGCACTCTATAAGAAAGGCAGAATTGAAGCAGCTCAAAGGAAACATGCCAAACATAAGTTTAGAATACCAACCTCAGGTATTCACATGGATTATTTGTGCCCAACTTGTGGTAGAGCATTCCAAGCTTGTATTGGTCTGATTAGCCACAGTCAGACACACTGTAATTTTTCTCAAACACTGATGTCATTTTGGTCTTCTTTGATAACAAAAGACAAGAAACAACCATTTTGCATATTTATACTTACTTATCTGTACACATATTTTCCCCAATAGAATACCAATTCCTTGAGAGTAAGGATTATCTCTCTCTCTCTCTTTTGTTATTTGTATCCCCAGTGTCTAGTATTTATTACTAAATGCTTCTAAAACTCCTGTGCTAATCTTACTAAATCCCATCAATTCATCTTCACATAATCTGTTGCATTCATCTATTTTTCTTTATTTCAACTAGTTCAGATCCTGTTAATCTCATATCTGGACAACCTTGTACTCTAAGAACCATGAGATCTTTCTATCTGACTCAAAGCTGAAACCTTTTTCTGAGTTTTCTTTCCCATTACATGAGCTTCTTGAGAACAGAACTATCTTATTTTTCTATACTGCTTTGTAGATAAGAGGTGCTTAATAAACATTCTCTTAGTCATAAATTCACTATACTAAGACCCTAAATCATTTCCCTACCTTTAGTCTTTCTTGTTCTAATTTTTCTTGTACAGAACTGCCAAACTAATTATTCTAAATGTCAATCTATTGTTCAAAAACCTTTAGAGGCTTCCTCCAGTCTATAAAGTCTAAAGACTGATGACTCATCTGTGAATAAACACTTTCCAATTCTGGCCTCAACCAAAATTTCCAGCCTTATTTCCTGCTAATTTTCTATGCAAATCTACTGCTTGTCAACCTGTTCTACTTACAGATGCCAAATACACACTGCTTTTTCTTGGCTCAAGACTTACTATCTTATCTACAACACTCCGTCTCCCATATTCTTCCAGGAAAAAGAGATTTCTTTGTCCTCTGAATTCATAGAACAGTTATTGTCTATATAACTTATATTCCATGCTTGTTGACTTAGCATGTCGACATGCTATTTATAATGTTTTGTGCTGAAGTTTGGGTTTATATTGTAGTTCTCTGCATATACATACTGCCTTCCTAACACTGTAGGGTCCTGAATGATGAAGTAATTTTATTTTTCTTTTTGGTGTCCGTCCTCAACTTTCTATTGTCTGCCCATTTTATCACAATCAATCAACAGTCATCTACTAAGCCTTCTTATGCACCAGGCCCTGTGCTAAGTAGAGAAACTCTCTTTTTGTATCATTGGATATTAGTGAAGGGACTGGCCTTGGAGTCAGGAGTACCTGGGTTCAAATCCGGCCTCAGACACTTAATAATTACCTAGCTGTGTGGCCTTGGGCAAGCCACTTAACCCCATTGCCTTGAAAAAAATCTAAAAAAAAAATTGAGTAAATGTGAGTAAATTTCACAACATTGTATTTCAAATAGGGAATTTTTTTCAAGATTATATGACATTGTCTCTCCTTCCAAGAAAATTATCTCAGACTCAGAAAAGTGGATCTGCAGAAAAAGCATGATAGCTTACTTTAAACATCACAAGGATTGATTCAAGGAAGAAAGGTTAGATTTTCTTTGTTTAGCCTCGGAGGAAAGAACTAAGACCCAAAAGATAGACACTACTGAAAGGTATATTTTCACTCAAGATAAAAAACAAACACTTCCTCAACATTTTGAATAATCCAAGTTCAAAAGGCTAGGCCATTCCATGAGGCACTAAGTTTCCCATCAATGAATGACCACTTGTTGGTAATTCTGTAGAAAGGATTCCTGATTCAGATGGACTAGAGAATCTCCAGTTCCCTTCCAGACTCTAGTATCTAATGATAACAATAAATAATTTGAATATGTTTACTCTCAACTATTCACAGCAATAGAGGACAAGGATGAGGTAATACTCAAATCTCCAGTTAATCAAAATACATTTCATTTTGTCAATAGTTGCAGTACATCTCATTAAATATTTTAAAGCACTTATTCTTATGAGTGTAAAATTCATCTTTCATTTCCCCTGTCCCATATCTGGAATAGGTTCTAAAGTTGTTATAAAGGGTCAAATGGAGGAGGATATGAAATAAGTCTTAAAAAATCCACACATTTCATAATTATCCCTTGAATGATTGTATGTTACCTAAAACAGAAGAAATTTCTTTATTGTGCCTCTGTCTGCTCTTGAAAGATTGATTTTAATAATTATTTATAATCAAGACAAACTATCAGCACTAACTCAACCACCCTCAAACCTAAATCTGCAATATCACATTTATAAAGCACCTACTATGTCCTGGGCACTGTCCTAGATATTGGGGATACAAGTGTAACAAAGGAAATAATTCCCTGCTCTAATAAAGGAGAAAACAAGTACATATAAAAATAAGTACAACAAAGTAAATCAATACTTATGTACATCCTATCTAGATAAGCATATATGCATATACACATATATATGTATACATACAAAGCAGTTAAATATAAATTACTATAGGAAGGAGAGCACTAGAACTTAGGAAAATAGGAGAAGCATCACACAAAAAATGTCTGAATCTTAAAGGAAATGAGTGGTTGTGAGGCAGAGGTTGAAGTCGGTATGCATTTCAACAATGGGAGAGGGTCACTGCAAAGGAACAAACTCTGGGTGTGGAGTATCATGAATGAAAATAGAGACAAGCCCAGTTTGACTGGATTACAAAGTATAAGTAATAGTATTATTCAATGAGACTGGTAAGGTAGGGTGAAGTCAGATTGTGTAACACTTTAAAATCTATTCAAAGTTATTAATTTTATTCTAGTGGCAACAGAAAGCCTTTAGAGTTGGCTGAGTAGACATCAAATGGTCAGATTTACTCTTGAGGAAAATTACTTTGGCAGAAGGTTATATAATGGACTGGACTTGAGGCAGGAAGACTAACTAGGAAGTACTGAAATAATTTAGGTGAGAGGTGATAAGGGTCTGAATGAAGGTGAAAGCTGTGTAAATGAAAAGAAGACATCAAATGAGAAAGAGGTTATCAAGGTAGAAATGGAAAGATTTGATATGTAGGCAGAGGGAAAGTAAGGGATGATAATGTCAAGATTACAAACCAGAAACACTGGAAATATGGTAGTTCCTTCAAAAGAAATAGGGAATTTTGGAAAAAGAGAGGGTTTTGAGGTAAATAGAATGAGTTCAGTTTTAGACCTTCTAAGTTTGCATTACCTTTGCAAATGCTGGCAGTTCTCTTTTGTCTAGCATTGGTATAAGTTGCAAAAGGGTATGGGATTTGGCATCAAGCTACATGTATTCTTCCAATTTTGTCACCAACTATAATCTTGATCAAATTGTTTAAATATATATGTGACTTGTTCCCCCACTCCAAAACTTAAGTCACCTGCTCATTTGCTCATTCCTTCAGTACAACAATCAGGAACAATTTGGGGGTATCTGTGATGGAGAATTCCATCTGTATCCAGAGAAAGAATTGCGGAATTTGAACAAAGACCAAAGCTATTACTTTTAATTTTAAATAAAATGTTATCTTACTATGTAATTTTGCTATCTCTTATACTTTATTTTTCTTCCTTAAGGATATGATTTCTCTCTCTCTCATCATATTCAACTTAGATCAATGTATACCATGGAAACAATGTAAACACTAACAGACTGCTTTCTGTGGGGGGGTGGGAGGGGGGAAGAAGCAAGATTAGGGGGGAAAATTGTAAAATTCAAAATAAATAAAATATTTCTTTTATAAACAAATTAAAAATTAAAAAAAATCTGAAAAGTCTTTTATCCCTTATTCATTATAAACATATTCTGGGAACTTTAGGAAATAACAACTAATGCAACATTTCTGAAATTTGGAGGAAAAAACAAAAACAACCTCCCCTCCAAAAAACAAACAAGCAAACAAAAACCTCAGGCCTGGACACTAACTATAGTTCTGCTACATGATTACTATTCCACCCTAGACCAGTCTTATTCCCTTTCTTAGTCTCTGCATCTTATCTTGAAAATGGAGATAATTCTTGTACTTTGCACCCCTCAGAGGGTGGCCATAAAGAGCAAATGAAGTAGCCTTTGGGAACTTTATATAGAAGAGACAGTGTAGTAGAGTGGATAGAAGACCAAACTTGATGTTAGGAAGATCTGAATTGAAAATCCTGACTGTTGGATACATAGGCTCATAGATCTAGAGATTATCAAGTCCAACTCCCTCATTTTGCAGATGAGGAAAATGAAGACAAGAGTAATTAAGTACTTTTTCTAAAGTCACACATATAGGTATGTGGCAGAAGCAGAATTCAAAATCAAGTCCTTTTATTCCATATTCAACACTCTTTCTACTGTACTATGCTACCTCTCCCATACTAGCAGGATGCTAGTTACCCTTTCATACACTCACACCATCCCCACATCTCTAAGACCCTAAATTACATAGCAATTGTTGATCTGTAATAAGGCAGGGGGAAGATCTTACACTGACTTCCTCCACCAATCACCATGTCTTACCTGCTACCCCTCCAAAGAGAAACACCTAATTCATATGTAACCTATTATATTTCTACTACACAAAAATCCAAATGGCAAAGGCTATTTCTTTAATAAAGAATAAAATGTGAGGATGTTTCTGCTAAAAGCTGACAGAGACATGTATTTGGCAACATTATATTTCCATAGTATAAAAGAACTTGCTTTTATAAACTGTGATCATTGAGGGAAACTATAAGTAAGATAATGATAGTAGTTTGGGGATCAAATAAAACTCACAGCTCTGCTAACTGAGATTTCTTGAATAGAAGCTTCTTGACATTTTTCAATTAGTGTGAATTATCTATTAATAATAATAACTGGCATTTACACAGTTATGTAAGTTTTACAAAGTGCTAATCTAAAATATATCATCTCATATGATCTTTGTAACTTCCCTGGTATTAAGTAATATTATTTTCATTTTAGAGAAGAAGACACTCAGGATGATGGTTAAGTGACTTAACCAAGCTCACATAATTAATAAATTCTTAAGGTAGTATTAGAATTCAGGTCTTTTTGATGTCCTGTTCCACTCTGACGATAAAATTTATCAAGCTAGTTTTAGTTATGAGTCATACCAAAGGCCGAATATAATTATTCAGCTATATCAAAATAAATTGTACTACAAGAATGATCCAATGGTGTGAATGTCTGTTGGTAGGCATTTTCTTTTGTCATATGATTGTCATTCTAGAACTGATAACACAAAGAGCAATAAAAAGCAGTATGGATAGAGAGTCAGTTTTTTTTAATTCCCTTCTGGCTTTGGTAAGATAACTTGTTTGTTTTCTTTTTTAAAACATTCAAAGGCATTATATTAAGTAAATTTCCTGAAGAATCATTTAAGGTTTTTCTCAAATTTTTTTTCCTGAATATAGTATTGTCCTTGTAATGACCTCAGATCCCTGCTTTCTTCTGATTTTTTCTGATAGCTCTCAAAAAGAATAAATCCTCAGGAACTTCCTTCCTGGTCTGCATTCTCCCCTTTTTCCTACTACTCCAGGGGAGTAGATTGCAACAAAATGTTCCTCAAATGTATTTAAGATTTCAAGTACTCTTCAGTGGAAATGTTCTCTCTGTGTAGAATTGGGTCAAGAGGTTCTTAGCCCATTCCAAACTTTTATTAATCAGCATGAGATTTCATTTTACAAAGAAATCGGGCAATTAAACAAAGGCTGAGACCAAGATTAATTGTGTAAGATTGTCCTCTGACTTTTGGTTTAAGGGGCATGGATGCTTAAAAATTCTATTGGAAATAGTAGGACTTTGGGAAATATCCCTTCTGCTTCTTTCTGAAATTGTAGAAGGGTTGAGGAATTGATTAAAAGTGATGATTTATGCCCAATGGCTAATAAAACATTCTGAAAGATTTCATTTGATTTAATGTACCTTAAACCTTTTTAAAACCTGAATAAATGTAAATAGGAGACTCACATTTTGATAAAATATATTGCTCTTTATATTTCATCAAAATGTGAGTCTCTTACTTTACTTTATTTAGGTTTTAAAAAGACTTAAGGTACACATACACACACACACACACACACACACATTCACACATATATATTTTGGGGGTGGGGAAATTCGGTTAAGTAAATTGCCAAAAGTCACATATTTTTAAGTATCAAATGTCTGTGGTCAAATCTGAAGTCAGGTCTTTCTGATTTCAGGGATGGTGCTATATACACCATACTACCATGCTACCTAGCTGTTCCTTGGTAGTATATATATGTATGAAAAGCAAAACACACACACACACACACACACACACACACACACACACACACACATTTTTTTAAGACTCAGAGTCAAAAGATCTAGGCTCAAATTGCAGCATCACTCCATTCAGCCACTAAGTAGTAATAGCAACAAATCACAACTTGTATTTGTGTACCACATCATGGTTGTAGCATGTTTTATTTGCATTATCAATTTTGATTCTCATGATAGTGCCCAGGAAGCAGGTCATAAAGCTGAGAAGAGGAAATATTGAGTTCAAAGAAACTGATAAAGTGGAATTATCACACAGTTAGTAAATAGAAAGGTCAGAAATCAATTTCAGTCAATAGGTCTCCAAGTCCAATCCTTTTTTCATTATGCTACCTTGCAAAAAAAAAAGAAAAAGGAAGAAACTGTAAAAGGAAGGGATGGCTTAGAGGAGTTGAGCCTAGGAAGCAGCCTTGCCAGGAGGCATTGTTTACCCATATTGTGACCTCCGAGAGTTCCCAACTTTCTTCTCCCATATTCCCTTCAATATTTTTTCACTTCTCTTTCTTACAATGCCTGAAAATTTTCCAATATGAGTTAATGAGGATGCATATTCTTTTCAAAGATGGTATACCTGTGTTGTGCAGTGGATAGAGCAGCAGGTCTGGACTTTAGACACTTACTAGGTATGTGGCCCTGGGCAAGTCACATCATCCTGTTTGCCTCAGTTTCCTCATCTGTGAAATGAGCTAGATAAGGAAATGGCACACTATTCTAGTATCTTTGCCAAGTAACCCAAAATGGATTCACAAAGACTCAGAAATGACTGAACAACAAGCAACACTCTTTCATGTTTTGTTTGTTTGTTGGGTTTTTTTAGGTTTTTGGAGAGCAAATGGGGTTAAGTGGCTTGCCCAAGGCCACACAGCTAGGTAATTATTAAGTGTCTGAGACCAAATTTGAACCCAGGTACTCCTGACTCCAGGGCTGGTGCTTTATCCACTTCGCCACCTAGCCGCCCCAAACAACACTCTTTTAAAAGTGCAAATACTTCTGGGAAGGTTATGGGACTATTATTCATGAATTTGAATCAGTTCAGTTTTAAAAAAAAGAGTGGCTAACCTAAAAAGCCTCCTGGAATAACACAAATAGCCTAGTGTAAGAAAACAAGATTTTCCTTTCTATTTTCCTCTTACTGGGTTGATGCAGCATCTCCAGGATGTATTCCCACTTCCTGAGTCTATTCTTGTCTCCTTAAATCAAGGAAGTGAATTGAACTTGCTTCAAGCTAAATATAGGGTCTTTACTTTAGGGACTAAAAAGTACCAGTTATACATTTTCATTGTTTTCCCCCAGACCCAACAAAGGAATAGATTTGTTTTACTTAACTATATTTATTTGTTCAAAAAGAGAAGGGTTTTGTCTAGAGAGGAAAGGGACAGGGAATTAGTGGGAGGGATGACAGTAATACAAAAATAAAAAAAAGAATTATTCAATCATAGCTGACGCTTTGTGACTCCTACTGGGGATTTCTTGGCAAAGATACTGCTCCAATTCCTTCTCGGTTCATTTTATAGAGAAGGAAACTGAAGGAAATGGGGTTAAATGACTTTACCAGGGTCACACAGCTAGTAAGTGTCTGAAGCTGTGTTGGGCTCTGGAATATAAATCTTCCTGATTTTAAGCCCAGAACTCTAGCTATTACACCAAATAGAATCAATGAAACATTAAAAAAAATACACAGACGAGAGCAGAAGGAAATTCAGAAGTGGACAGAAACAAGTAGGACACTGTTTGGCAAGACTGAATTAAATCTAATATCTACTTTTTTTAAAAAATCAAGTTATATGTGATAGAAATTCATTGTGTCATTCAACCTCTTTCTTCTGTGTATGGGATAAGAAAATGTTCATGTCTACCAGGTTCAAAACTATAAAAAAGAAAAATTCTTAAGAAGGCAATGTCTTTATATAGGGAGAGCATTCACACACTTATTATTTTTTTTTTTTAGGTTTTTGCAAGGCAAACGGAGTTAAGTGGCTTGCCCAAGGCCCAGCTAGGTAATTATTAAGTATCTGAGACCGGATTTGAACCCAGGTACTCCTGACTCCAGGGCTGGTGCTTTATCCACTACGCCACCTAGCCGCCCCCATTCACACACTTATGAATATAAACAGGTAACTCCCTAGTTAACTAGATGTGGTTTTTTTTTAAAAAGTCTTTTTGCTCAGATTGGTATTAATTAGCAGTATCTAATAAATTTATACCGAAATTCACTCTAATTTCCTAACTAATATATTAATGTACATAAATCTGTATTTAGACTATGACAACTGCAGTCTGGTACTAAGGGACCATGTAAAACTAAATAGACCCAGGAAGGTCAAGGTCACATCTGACATTTAAAGGCTCAATGCACATAAGCAACAGCATTTGATGGAGATAATTTTATTACAAATCATAAAATGACATGAAGTCTTAATGTACCAAATCACCATAAACTGGTTCATGACTCCATCTACATATCTATCTATGAAATGTTTCAGTTCAAGAAAGATTTAGACCTTAAAGCATGCAACTTAAATTATGAGAAAATGGGAGGCTGTTGGTTAACATGCCTCCAATAGAGTTAATGTGAAAAGTCCACGATCTTTTTGAACCTTTAGGGTTAAATAAAATCCTAAATGTCAAATGAAAGGAATGTGAAAATCAAAAAGGCTGGGGAAAAGATAGATAGTCTCTGTTTCAAACTATGTTTAAACAAGATAGGATAAACTGGGGATAATCTTAGAGGAAATGCACTACACAGTAATGGGGATTCTGAAAAGTACTTTGCAGGTGAGATTTTATTTGGGACCTAAAGGAAGTAAGAAAAAAGAGAGAGATGAGAAAAGAATACCAGGCACTGGAGACAGCCAGTTTAGACTGTCCCTTACTAACAATATGACCTTTGACAAATTATCCAATTTCTTTGGGTCTCAGTTTCTTCATTTAAAAAGTAAGAGAGTTAGATTAGAAAATCTCTAACATGTCCTTGTTGATGTTAAGTCATTTAATCATTTCTGACTTTCCATGACCCAATTTGGAGTTTTCTTGGTAAGATACTGGAAGGCAATTCAGAACTATTCAGAACTTAAATTATAACAAAAAAAATTTTAAAGAAATAAAATGTATATTTTGATAAACTTTTGATAGATAACAAGGAGAACAAGGCAAACAGGGTTTAGTGACTTGGTCAGTGTTACACAGCTAGTGTCTGAGGTAACATTTGAACTCAGAAAGATGAGTCTTGTTGAAGCCAGATCTGGTGTTCTATCCACTCAACCACTTATAGCTCTATATCTATGACTTTATGATCTTATTGCATGTCATATATTTGGTAGATCTTGAAATGTCAATCAATGACAGACAAAGCTATATGGAATTGTTTATACTCATTTGTAAAGAACTAGACTACAAATCTATTTACCAGTTGTCTCTAGGATCTAGCTCTTCTCCTTTCCAGGAGTCTTCCTCGGTTTATCTACTGGTGTCAATTCAGTAATCATTTATTAAATGATTTTTATTATATTCCAGATGCTAAGCTAGGTATTGAAATAAAAGGACAAAAAAAGCAAACAAACCAACCCTCAAGAAGCTTATTGGGACAAATCCATGGTTTTCATCACAACACACATACACATGTATGATGATGATGATGATGATGATGATGATGATGATGATTTTATTATTTGTTTGTCCTTCATTCTCTCTCTTTTTTTTTTTTTTTAGGTTTTTGCAAGGCAAATGGGGTTAAGTGGCTTGCCCAAGGCCACACGGCTAGGGAATTATTAAGTGTCTGAGACCGGATTTGAACCCAGGTACTCCTGACTCCAGGGCCAGTGCTTTATCCACTGCGCCACCTAGCCACCCCTTGTCCTTCATTCTCAGAGAAGAACATGACATCACAGGAGATGATGCCATGACAAGCACATGAATTAGATTTGAGTGAGAGAGTGTTGTATTTAGTCAGTCTCACTTTCTCCTCCAGAGTTATCTGGGTCCCAGTGCCCAGATAATGAATCAGGATGATTGGAGATGGCCCTGGTGATCATCATCATCATCACATATATGAATATACAAATATACATAGAAATATATATATATCCAGTTATCTTCAATAGAGCTTAGAATATACATAAAATACAGTATACAGTAACTGTATACAATAATAATGTTCAAAGAATGTGAAATGACCAAGTCATTCTGAGTTACATTCAAAACAATTATAAAGAACTTATGAAGGAAGATGCTATCCACTTCTAAAGAAAGAACTACAAAATAGAAGTATGCACAGTATGGTTTTATATACATTTATATATCTTTGTCTAATGATGCCCATCCTAGTGCAGGGTAGGGAGGAAGGGAGGAAATTCAGAACTTAAAAATCTAATAAAAAAAAGAAAAACATGTTTTGTTTTTTAGGCTTTTGCAAGGCAAACGGGGTTAAGTGGCTTGCCCAAGGCCACACAGCTAGGTAATTATTAAGTGTCTGAGACTGGATTTGAACCCAGGTACTCCTGACTTCAAGGCCGGTGCTCTATCCACTACGCCACCTAGCCACCCCAATAAAACATATTTTGATAGACTTTCTACTTCAACACCTTGTACACATTCTGGGATAACTAATAATTTTCCAAATATGTAAAACCAGTAAGAGAACAAAGCTTCATTCTCTCTCATTGAAGTAGCTGAGATTAGGAAAACTCCCCATGCCCTGAAGGTGGGGGTCACCTGAACCACCTTAATTTAAATGCCAGCATTGCCAATGCACCCTTTTATAAGCTGCATTTATCTTCCACAGGGAAATCATCAGAACTCATTATGAGCATACACATTTTCCCTCAAATGATAAACAGTAAACATCACATTCCTTCTGCTCACTCTGGCTAATTATGCCTTCAGGGTTAACTTCTATGGATGGAGATGGGGGAGAGGAAAGGCAGAGTGGTGACACTTACTCCTTGGAAAAGATGCCATTAGCCAAGATTCCTTCATATCTGCTGATTCCTTCTGACTGAAGCACATTGATCTGGCCCCCCAATTCATCTGCAATCACTCCTGCATGCACTGCTGCTTTGCATAATAAGGAGGTCTGAAATACAGAAGAAATAGTACTATGATTCATAGTAAAACTATTCCTCACAAGCTCGTTTTACTTTTTAATAAACAGCAGTTTTTCACAATACAGACAGAGCCTGTAGCCAGCCAGACAAAATAAAGAAGCAGGTGAAGCTTACAGAGATACCCTGAATCCCTTAAAGGTCCTGTAGTACAATAGAAAGAACAAGTAATCTGAGAGTTCATGAAACCTAACTTTACCACTAAGATAGTATATAGAAAGCCTCTTAACCTCTTGGGGTACTAGATTGCTTATCTATAAATGGAAGCAGCTGGATTAGCCTATCACTAAAGCCCCTCTGATGTTCTATAATGTTCTATGAGGTGATGTATCAATGCAGCACAATGTCTAACCATGATTCAATGAACTGTTGATATACATGCTACTCACACCTCCAGTGAGCTGATGGCATCTGAGTGCAGAATGAGATACATATTTTTTCAACACATCTAATGTAGAAATTTGGTTTTGTTTGACCATGCATATGTTACAAGGGTTGTATTTTTTTTCTTCAGTTTGAGGGGATGGAAAGGAAAATGATTTTTTAATTAAAAATATAAAATGTAATAACAACAGGAAAGAAGAAAAGCATAGGATGCTATAGCCCAAAGCTTAGTTTATCAGACTATCCCTTGAAATTAGCCTGACTGGTTTCAGAGACTCAATCTGGGACTGAGTTATACTGAATCCCAAACCAGGTTAAGTCCTCAGGATAACCTTTCTTTCATAGGCCTGGAAATATTGGTGAGACATATCGATCTCTGTAGGTGCTGGACTTTCACAAGCATTCAGTTGGTACCTGGGTATGGAACATGTTGAACTCTGCCATTGCACATGGTTACTCCATGTTCTGGACAAGTAACCAACTGTAACTTTCTAGAACTTGCTGAAACATCCCAGTTACTAAAGAGATTTAACATCTTCTATTTCATGAAAATCCATTAGTATAAGGGACTGTATCATAAGAATTTTGAGGGTAACTTGTAACTGGTAAGTTAATGTACTGAATCATTAACCCATTTCATAGTCCGTCCTTCCAGAAAACTTCTATTTTCCTCAAAAAAAAAACCTTTCCACCCAAAAATGAGCTTCTAGCTTTTTCCAGTTCTCACTGAAAAAGAACATTCCAACAAAAAAAATTACATCATTAAAATATGAGTTGTGATGATCTTTTTTGAAAGTTGTTTTATTGTTTGAGCAATTTCACTTTTAGTGAACTAGCAATACCATGAAACAAATAGATAGACCATGCTCTTGAAGTCTGTCTTGTCCCACCAATGAGTGGATTTCCTTAATTCTAATTTAATCACTTTACAGATCAAACATCCCAGGAGAACCAGAGAATGTCTTAGTCAATTTTAAGTGGAACCAATGACATTATCTACAATAAACAAGTCTCAAATATACCAATTACCTACAGAATACTGCCAAATGTCAGAGATTAGTCATAAGGCTTACAAGCATGTAAATAGAAAATAATTACCCATGAAGTATCCCTTTTAAAAGCAAAGCAAAACATAATATAACTAAGTGTAAGCCACTCAGGAAAAATAAGCTTATAGTAAAATGTTATAAGATTGATACTACTATGAGATCAACTAAATTAATGTATAAAATACTTAGTAACTACAAAATACTAGAGAAATGTGGGAAAGTAGATAGGGTGTAGACTTGGAATTGGAAAGACCTAAGTTTGAATTCTAATTAGTTGTGTGATCTTGGAAAAGTCACAGGTCCTTTTAGGGACCTAGTTTCATTCCCTTCTGTTTTTTAATCTACAAACCTATGATGATATTATTATTAGAACTTGAACACTTCAAAAGGTTCCTAATTTCATTACAGATCTCCTCAGGCTATATTAAATCTTTATGTTGAACACTTAAGACCAGATTCTAAGAATATAAAATTGTAAACTGGGATGAGAAATATTTGTACATCCTTAAGGCTCTTTTTATGTGCATCATATTCCAAATGTTTTAAAGGAGGAATTCTCCAAAGTATTTTTTTTCTGGGAAGAACACATAATGAGGGTTACTAAGGGACTAGAATTAGGGTGAAAGGGTGGGAAAATAACTTATGAACAGAAAGGAAATGACTAGTTATTTGGACAGAATGGTACCGTCTATAAAAAATTTTCATGGCTGAGTATATTCTGTACTCTTTGTATTTTGTGTGTGTGTGTGTGTGTGTGCACACACAACTAGGTGGTACAAGGGAAAGAGAACCTGGTCATCCAGGCTTAGACATTTACTGTGTGTTGACCTTGAGCAATGCTGTTGTCTCAGTTTCTTCATCTACAAAATGAACTGAGAAATGGCAACTTACTCTATTCTCTTTGCTAAGAAAATTCCAAATAAGGTCACAAAGAGTTGGATACAACTGAAATAAATGAATGACAAATATTTAAACACACATAAATATATGTATGTATGCTATGTGTTTATATGTTTATGTGTATGTATATGCAAAATATAAAATCTAGAACATAATTAAATCAAGTGGTAGGCTGAACAATCTATATAAGCTGTCACCTAAAATAGAAAATTAGTTACTAGCTTGCTCTTTTGTGTTAGAAAGGTTTCCCTACCAACATGTGTGTTTTTTTAAGTTTTACAAATAGTAAAGAAAGTGAGAAACCTAAAGGGTCTTATTTATACTTATTATATCATCTTAATTGTAAAAAAATTTACTAATTTTAGGTTTGACTCTCCCTTGTGTTGAATTTACGCAAACAATGTCAACCATTCATTTTTCTTTTCTAAGTCCCTTCTCATATTGCCTTGATTACTTACATCTCTGTATCCGTCTACCACATTCCCAGAGATATCACCTACTATATCTCTGCAGCCAGCTGGACAGAATTTGCTGTAGCAAAAGGAAATAGAGCTGGTTAAGGTAAGAGGATGCAAATGTATCTTACATTATGCAATCTTGATCTAGGAAACCCTGAATTTACACAAAAGAAAAATTAGTTTGTGAATCTTTGAAAAAGTAGTCTCTTTTATATAAGTATTCATCATTTGAGTTCCTTTACAAACCGGGAGCTCAAGTAATGTATTTAAAAATGGATATGGTGGAATTGCAGTGCAGTTAATGGTTGTCAAAGAATCAGGAGACTGGATTTTAGTTTCACTGTTAACAAGAGGGTGTTTGACTTTAAGTCTATCACTTTGTAGGGTCTCTATGTGCCTTCCATCTATAAAATGAAGAGATTCAACCTTTAAAATTCTATTATTTTGTGATATAAAATGAGAAGCTGCTATAAGCATTATGAAACAGAAACCCTTGAAAAATTAAATATTGGAAGAAAAATTCTGAGAGCTTTAGGAAGTTGATTTCACTTTTGCTAGTTTTTAAAGCCATAATTGCTTGGTATACAAGGTGTTTCCAAAGTGTTGGTGTAGTTTTAAGCTTTAGCAATTTAAATGCATTTTAATGCAAATGCAATTTGTGGTTGAACATAAACCACTAGGATTTGGAGACAGATAAACTAGGCATTTTAAAGCAATAGGCAATAGTCCAAAGAGATAACCAAAATAGTATTTCTTCTTGTATTTCCTTAAGGCTTTCTCTATGCTGTGTCTACAATGATATTGGCCAAATAAACAAACTCCACAGTACTTCAACATTAATCCAATATTATCACAGTATCAACTCGAGAATTAAAGATACAAGAAACAAACAACCTATATGAACTGAGATTTACATTAATTAATAGTACACATCTTCTGGCCACTTTGTATTCTTACGTGAACCAATAGACACATCCATGTTTGGGAAAGCTCCTCTCTAGGAAAGAATTGGGTTCATATCAACAATTCTAACTCACCTAGCTACCTTGACCTTCATAATTTGCAATTTCATTAGGCACATTACACTTATTTCTATAGCTTGGATCAATAACCATAACAGTATAATAGTCCAACTGTAACATTTTTCAAATGGACCTGTTCTTCTTTTAAGAGTAAGTAAAATTGGGGCGGCTAGGTGGCACAGTGGTTAAAGCACCGGCCCTGGAGTCAGGAGTACCTGGGTTCAAATCTGGTCTCAGACACTTAATGATTACCTAGCTGTGTGGCCTTGGGCAAGCCACTTAACCCCATTTGCCTTGCAAAAAAAAAAGAGTAAGTAAAATGAATACCTACTGTTCAGAGTATTCATTACCATTAGGCTGCTAAAACAGATTGGACCAGGTCACAAAGAGATTTACAAACCTTGTACTAATAACAATGTGTATATGCCTACACAGACTTTACTGCAGACTAGGGAATCATAAAAAAAAATCAAAAGAATAAAGAAGCATTATAAAGATTACCTCAAATCTTTTCCAGGATAATTCTTTTTTTGTTGTTTATTTTTGCAGGGCAATGGGGTTAAGTGACTTCCCCAAGTTCACACAGCTAAGGTAATCATTAAGTGTCTGAGACCACACTTAAACTCAGATCCTCCTGACTTCAGGGCTGGTGCTCCATCCACTGCCACAGGTTAACTCTTAGAACAAAAGTTTACTTCTTTTATTCAGTTAGTGGGTGACTTTTGCTATTGTGATGCTGTTTTGGAAAGGTGATTACAACAGCACCTGGGATGGTTTCAAGAATAACCAAATATCCACTTAGACATGACTATGGCACATCTGAGGATACTTGAAAACACCTATAATTTACCTGTATTCAGTCTCTTCAAAATGGTTAGCACGATCCAAGCATGTTATTAAATCTGTCATAAGAAAAGAAAGACTCAATTAACTGCCTAAACTGTGATTAGGATTCACCCATCTTTAATATTTACAGTCTATAAAAAAAAAGAACAAAATTTCTTAACCTTGCATGCAAGATACTAATCTGATTTTTTTCATTAAAAAAAAAACAAAGGAACCCTTCCCCAAAGAAGTATCCATCTACTTTTTCATCCTCTCTCTTTTCAGCTTGGATTTCCTGAGAATATACAGGATCTAAGTTCAATACAAAAACTGACATGTACTCCATGTCTACAATGGTCACATTGTCTTCACAGTAGGAAAACAATTTAAGAAACCAGCTATGGCTCATGAAGAAGGTTGCCATAAATATTATATATTAATGCTCCAGATTCAATGTGACAGTATGTGATAGACATGAACATTCTATTCTGTACAGGACAGCAAAAGGATGTTAAATATAAGGAACAAGAAAGAGCTAAAAGATGGAAGTTTCTATGCTTTCCATTTCTGTGCCTCAATTTCCTTATCTATAAAATAAGGGAATAGATAGATCAGAAGTTCTGAACTAGGGGTCCATGAACTTTAAAAATATATGTATTTATATATATATAGATATAGATACTGTAATTATGTTTCACAATTAGATTCCTCTATTGTTTCTATATATCTTATTTTACACAGGGGGTTCATAAGTTTCACTAGACTGTCATAGAGATTCATGATACAAAAAAAAAAGGTTAAGAACCCCTAGATTAGATGATCTTATCAGTCTAAATCAAACACCTTTTCTATGTATTTGTGTACATTGTTAGTGTTGACAGGGAATTGGGCAGTGCTGCCAAGGCATGCTGGAACTCATGATTCTGACCCCAGAGGTATAAAAAGGCTCAGGTTTTTATTCACAGACCTGCAAAGTTCTTCACAGGCCTGAAAAGAAGAAGCAGTTCACAGACTAAACTTCATCTGGAGAGATAGTTACTTGGGGACAGACTGAATAGTTTCATTGAAAGAAAGAAAGAGACGCTTAGATTAACATAGGCCTAGGAAGGAATTTAGTTACAAGCTCAAAAACAACATAGGCCTAGGAAAGAATTTGGAGAAAAGAAGGGAGAAGAAAATGACAGGGAACCCGGGAGAGGAGAAAAACTTAGATCAACCCAAATCTAGCCACATGAAGCTAGAACCATATTGCTCCAGTGGCACATAGTTCTACTTTAGAGAGAAATGGGGGAAGAGATGCCTAGAATCCAGAAGAAAGGAAAAAGAGCTCCACCCTGGAAGACTTTGCTTAAATGCATTTCCAGGGTGGGTGGGAGTTTGGGGAGTGGTCTAACACCTGGCTCCAGGTATTCTCCAATGGGCATGGGAGGGGCGTCCCCAAGGAATGGCTAAGACAGCCCTCATCACTCATGAGTGGCATTCTACACACTAGTCTTTTCTGTCCCAAAGGGTGTGACCTTCAAGTTCAGCATGTCAACAGATTACATCATTTCCCAGGGTCCTGCTTCACTAGCATGCAACAAATGAAGGGCCTCAGCATTTAACAGAGCCTAATCAGTGGCAACACTTCCTAAACATATGTAGAAACAATTATGATCAATTTTCAGGAAACTCAATTTTGCAGTTTTCTTCCTCTATCAACTTTCCAAATGTTTCTTACCTAGGTACTTTGAAATCATTCAATTACTCTTCTTTCTTTTCTGATGTGAGCACAATTAAAAAGGAGATGATCCTTTTTTTTTCTTATTCACTAATTAAATACCTTGGATTAAGCTCCCAATTACTGTTATGTGTGATCAGATGAATATTTAGATAGTTATGAGAGTACAGCTTTGCACAAATCATTTAGTCTTGCACCATACCTGGATGATCACTACTGGCATAGGAAAACAAAAATCCACGCCCAGAAATGTGGGATGCACTCTCAAAGCAAACAGTCACTTCATTTGTGTCCAGAAAGAATTTTGTGGGAAAAGTCATACTTCCACAATATGGTCCTGAAAAAAAAAACAACAAATTTTTTTGAGATCTCAAAATTTTCATGAGTATAAATAATGAGAGGGCAGTTAGATGATATAGTTGATAAAGTGCCTGGCCTGAAGTTGGAAGACTCACCTTTGTGAGTTCAAATCTGGTTTCAGAAACTTACTAGATGTGTGACCCTGGGCAAGTCACTTAACCCTGTTTGCCTCGGTTTCCTCATCTATAAAATGAATTGGAAAAGTAAATGGCAAACCACTCCAGTATCTTTGCCAAGAAAACCCCAAATGGGACCATGAAGAATTGGACGTGATGTAAAAATAACTGAATGACAACAATAAATAATGAGTAGGAGGTGATTTTTTCTTAAAGGTCAAATATATCTGAGAACACCCTTATTGAAAATTCCAGTCTTCATCAAATGAAATCCTGTTTAATAAGGAGAACTGGATGATTGCTGCCTATTTATACATTCAAACAAATATCCATTGAGCATTTGTGTTGGGAAAGGCAAGGATGCCCCAATGATCTAAGAAAAAAATGACTTCTGGAATATATAAATGGACTTACAACTAGAAGGGTCTTTAGTCTGGTCCAATTCTTCATTTTACAAATGAGCAAACTACTATTGTATATAATTGGAAACCAAATAAAATATTAATAAAAATAAAATAAACCAAAAGAAAAAAGAAAAGCATATTGAGATAAATAATTTGAGAAGATATAGACCAATGAGGCAACAGGATTGTTTTTGTAAGATGCAATTTAAAGAATGAGAGAAACTAGAAAGCAAATACAAGACGCCATTATGAACAGAAGCTATTATGAACTCATTAGAACAGGTGATCTGACACAATTCTTCAACATTTTCCAAGGATCTCCTGGGTTTCCTTAAATAGTACCTATCGATCGATTAACATTACTTAAACACTTCTATTCAAAGCCCTGTGTCCAGAGGTAAAAAGTTATATTCCCAGCTTTCCAAGAGCTAACTTTATATTAGAAGAGGTAACTCACATGCACATAAAAAAAAATGTGTGTGTGTGTGTATGTATGTGTGTGTCATGATAAGGAGGCAACATGGGAGTTGGAATACTTCTTATAGTCCATTCCTGCCACCATCACTGACTATCTTCTCCTCCTCTGAGATTCATTCAATCCAAATTTATGACCCTATCAAGACTCTGTAAGCTGTTTCCTGCTTACTCTCAGAACATTCCTGGTCAGTGCCTGCTTACATACAGTCTTTTCACTCCATCCCAAACATGGCCCTCATAATAGGAGACCACAATATATAGACTCCCACAAATATCCTAAGCTCCAGTTTCTCAGTCTCCTTATTTCTCATGATCTATTCCTCTACTTCACCACTTGTGACCAGTGAGAATGAAGTCTAGCTAGTGACAAAAAAAAAGGCAGGCAATAACGTATATACATCTTCTTGTATATATCCCACAGAGTCCTTGGGAATATTCTAAAATTTAAATCTTTAATCCTCTTCGTCAAAAATCTTCAAACTAACAGTGAGACAAAAGAGGTGACCATGGCTGCCAGCCCCAATGCAGGTTTGGTTTTATTGTTTATCTGTCTTTCTATGTTACTTGATACTGCTTAGTAAGCTATAGGACCATTAACAGCCATTTTGTCTGATTCCTTATATGTACGACTCAAGGCTGAAAGAAGAAACTATCCCAAGATAACAGAGTTCCTCATTTTACTTTAGAATGAGGGCCAAGGCAAGTTTATAATCTTGGTAATTGTTGAGATTATTACAAAGCATCTCTGCTATACTGTCTTTGAACTAAGAGAGAATGAATAAAGAATAATAATAACACTTAACCAATATCAGAGAGGGATATAGGTGGGGGTTGGTTGAATTATCCCCAATTGCATATGAAAGGCACTGACTCATACTTCCGTAAGAGCTAAAGAAGTAATGGAAGCGGGTGAGATGAATGAAATGAAAAGACCTAGTTTAAGAATGAATTTCTCAGGGAGGGAGGAGGGGAAGCAAGATGGGGGGGGGGGATTGTAAAATTCAAAATAAATGAAATCTTTCTAAAAAAAAAGAATGAATTTCTCTGAAAGGGAACAGAAAGCAATAAATTATATCATCAATACAACTTCAATCAGTTTTTAAGCTAACATGATGAGAGTTGGAGCTTTAAAAACAACCAATACTATATGCATAACACTGTCAGTAAGTTCCATTCAACAATGTTTAAAATGGATAAGGCTCCTTCATTATGTGGTGTGGAGGTATTAAAAAAAAGAAACATTGTTTTCATGGAGTTTACAGCTTAGTAGGAGGGAATGAGATAAATATATAAATCACTAGGGTGGATGGTTGTGTTGGTAAATGTTTAACAAGAGGCTCTCCAGAAGAAAAAAAAGTGTCTACAACATACTTTTTAACTTAACCTTCCATTATTAACATTTTCTAAGTGCAGGTTGAATCAGATTAAAATGTAATTTTAGAATATTTAACAAAATAAATAAAAATACAATCAAATGCAGATGGTTAAAATATGGATTTTCTCAGTCAGTATATGACTGTAGGTATCCTTTTGAGTTTGACACTGCTGGTATAGATGATCAAAAATAGAATAAATTACACTCATATTTGTCAATGTATAAATGTCTGCACTGAAAATTTAACAATCAATTTTCCCAAGGCAGTATGAGTTTGATATGACACTCCTATATAAAACTTTTATGTAAGTCAGAGCATAAACACCACAAGAAAAATGCAAACAAATATAGAAGTTTAGAGGAGAAGTTGCATTCAAATAAGGGTGAGAAGGATCTAGACTCACTCAGAGCAGGTTTCAGGGAGGAGGCAGCTGGGTCTCGAAAAATAAATAGGATCAATGTTAAAATGTGAGATGAAGGAACAAATAAGTATAAAGAGCCAGAAATGAGAAAGATTTGTTCAAGAATGGTCAACAGACAAATCTGACAAGAGTTGGGGTGTTAAGCAACCAACCAATAGTGGGAGATATGGCTGGGAAGTGAGATTAAGGTCTGATTTCAGAGATTCTTAGATGCCAGATTAATGAGCTTGAACATTATCCTGTAGGCAATAGAGAGTTAAAAGATTTCTGAACAGAGAATATCATCAGGGCTTGAAATATCAAATATATACTATACTAACAGACTGTATAAATGAATGAACTTTTAAAGTTGGCTTTCTCTACCCACAAAATATGAAAAGGAAGTAGGATCATTCTGAGGATACGGTTAACTAAACTATGAAGTCAAATTAAAACAAAACAAATAAACAACCACCAGATATGAACCAGGGCCAGAATGAATCATAATTAGACTTCCCCTGTACTTAACTTCACATATTGAAGTAGAATGTGCTTAGTGTCAAATTCACCTACTCAACATTCTCTTTCTGTAATTTATTGTTATTTTGGTGAAACCCACAGATAAAATTAAAATGCTTTCTTGATTTTAGGCATCTTTTAAAAATTAAATCTTTCCATATATGTACAATAAAGACATTTTTGATTTTTCTGTAATTTGAAGGTGTTATGAAAGAAAGCAGATGGGAAGGACAGAGAAAAAAAGAATTATCAAATATATTACATAGCATATGTACTCTTTATGATAGATGCCCCAAATTTATCCTAAGCACTATGCTGAAAGATCTATAAAACTGCGCTTACCCTTTGATCCAGAAATATCACTGTGTCCCCAATATAAAAAAGGGGAGAAGGACCTATTTTGAAAATATTTATAGTAACCCTTTTTTGTGATGGCAAAGAATTGGAAGTTGAAGGTTATCCATCAATTAAATAATTACTGAACAAGTTGTGGCTTATGATTAATGGAATATGATTTATTGAATGATTTCAAAAACACTTGGGCTTAGATGAACTGATGTAAAGTCAAGTAAGCAGAATCAGGAGAACATTGTGCACAGTAACAGTGATATTGTATGATGATGAACTGTGACTGATTTAGCTATTCTCATCAATAAAATCATCCAAGATAATTCCAAAGGACTCATGATGAAAAATGCTATCCATTTCCAGGGAAAGAACCGATAGAGTTTGAAAGCAGATCAAAGCAAATTGTTTTTCACTTCATTTTTTTGTACAGTTTTTTTTAATCTATCTTCTTTTACAACATGACTAACATGGAAATGTGTTTTACATGTCTGTACATGTAAAAACTATATCAAATTGTTTACCAAAGGATGTGGGAGGGGTGAGAGAATTTCAAGAATTTGAAACTCAAAATTTTAAAAAACAAATGTTAAAAATTGTTTTGTCATGCAATTAGGAAAATCCATCATAAGCTTGATATTATTAGTGCTATTTTCATGCTGGTGAATAGAAATAACACTGCATCTGGAGTCTCAGGATTCGGTTCAAATATTACCTTTGATATTCACTACCTGTACTACCATTGACAAATCATTAACCTTCCTATCTAGACCTCAGTTTCCTCATCTGATGAAAGGGATTTGAACTATATTACTTCAAGTCTCTTCTCAGCTTTAAATTTGAAATCCAATGATCCTAGGCATAACAATAAGAAACCACAAGAGTGAATCAGTCAAGAGCAAAGTAGAAACCATATTTTAGGTGATCAGACCTGTCTTTTCTCCTAATTGAGTTCTAGAGAAACAAAAATGAAGGCCTAGCCCATTTTTCTGCCAGCACATGTGGAAATTATTATTATTATCTTTCATTTAAATTTGGCATCCATGAAAGTAATACTACTTTAATAAAATGTTTTCCTTCTCTCACTAGCCTTTACCAGGTTAAAAGTTATATCTACAATATTATCTGAACAACCACTATCTATCTCAACATTATAGCTCTTTTCAATATTCATTTGAAAACACATCTGAGAAACCACCTTTAGCAATGGTTTAATTTGGTTTTTGGTGAGAATGCATCTGAACAATTGGCTGGACTATGTGATATAAAGTAACGTAAATATTATGATACCTTAAAGAGTTTGAGTAGAAAACAGTGCTTTTCAACTCACTAAATTAAGGGGGTATCTGTTTCTGTGTGTGTGTGTGTGTGTGTGTGTGTGTGTGTGTGTGTGTATAAATTATTTGTGTTATCTCAAAAATTGAGGGTTTCATAAGGGACACAACTTCTTAATTTTTTTGACAGAGGTTCAAAAAAAATAAAATTTGAAAATATTTTGTCCTTATCCTACAGGAATCCAACTCTCTATACTATTATAAAATGTCAGAAGAACCTAAGGATGTAGAATAAAGGTCCTCTCTACCCACCCTTCTGTCTTACTCTCTCTCTCTCTCACTGACAATCACACATAGATGATGCACATTTATTTGAAAAAGTTAATCACAGTCATGATAGTAGGGTGGGTCTTTGCCATTTTTTTGCCCAGGGTAAAATAGTTTAATCAATGACTGTTAACAAATATTCTCAAAGTTTCCAACTTGTAATAATAAATATTTAATGACTATGAACTCAGAGTTGTGGGAGAAAATGGACAGGCCATATGAAGTAAAAACAAATTAACGTGAAGCCGCAGAAAGCTTATCTAGAAGTTTGATATTTTGAAACTTCTTATAATTTAGTTTTGATTTTTTTCCTACTCTGTACTCCATCCTTGAGCATTTTCAACTACCATCAAACTACTTATTACTACAAGAATTTATTTTTTCAGAAAAAAAATGGATCCAAATAGCCTGTTGATTATGTAAATGGTGTATACATATATGTATGCATGTATGTATGTGTGTGTGTATGTTTACATAAATTTATACCGCCAGTATTCTTGGCTTTCTTCAAAACTCAGTTCAAATTCTACTTTCTGCCACAGATCTTTACTGGTTCACCATCTGTGCCTTTCCCACTGAAATTATCTTCCATCCACTTTGTATATCTTGAATGAACCTAGTTATTTACGTTTTTTCCTTCCAGAAGAAATTAGTTGCTACAGTAAATAAAGCACTGGATCCAGAGTCAGGAAGACTTGAGTTCAAATCCGGATCAGATACTCACTATATGAACCTACACAAGTCACTTACCCTCTGGCTGCCTCAATTTCTTAACTGTAAAATGGGGATAATAATAACATATACTTTCCAGGGCTGTTGTGAGGATCACATAAAAAAAATTTGTAAAGCCCTTAGCATTGGAATGTAGAAGTACTAATATATGGAAGGTGTTTAAAAATACTTATTCTTCTCCCTCCCTTCTTCCCTTCCTTCTATTAAAATGGGAGCTCTTAGAAGGCAAGGGCTGTTTTTGCATCTCTTTGTATTCCTAACAATTAGCATTATGTTTGGAAGATAATGCTTGATGACATAATTCTGCATATTAACATGTTTAAAGGGAAATCTAGCAGGGACCCCAATAACTAATTTACATGGTCACCTGTTTTTGTTTTCATTTTTTTAGGTTTTTGAAAGGCAAATGGGGTTAAGTGGTTTGCCCAAGGCCACACGGCTAGGTAATTATTAAGTGTCTGAGACCAGATTTGAACCCAGGTACTTATCCACTGCACCACCTAGCCGCCCCGGTCACCTATTTTAAAAAGGATTCTGTTCAAATCAAGCTGGATAACCTCTGACCCACCTTCTGAGGTTCTGCAAGTCTACGAACCATATGCTGAAAGATGAATCTCCAGACCTCATAAGATTGAACCCAAACACAGAGGGAAATATCCATGTGCAACTAATGCCTAAGAGGTTTCAAGATTAGACCAATATGACTCTGGGCATGTCTGTGCATCTCACAAGGCTAGACTTGTTGTATTTCTCCATTTATAACTTCAAGCCAGCTTGACAGCTAACCCAACTCTTATTTCACAGGCATGCATTCTTTTCTGCTTAGCCAACAAACTGTTCCAACTCCTGTGGCTGGTCAGCAATTAGACAAGAACACCCAGGGCTTGGATTGAAGGCAAGTGAGAATCCCTGGGTCACTGGAAGGGTCAGCTGGGAATTCCATTTGCAGTATAGTTCTAAGGATCATTGTAATATCAAGTCCAGGACATAGCAACCAATTGGCTAACTGCACAATGGAAGAATGTAGTGAGCACCTAGAAGTGAGAGAGAAATCAGGGTTTGAGACCTACATTCATGTTTACTTAACTACATGATCATAGCCAAATTACAAGTTATTCCTCCCATAGTTTCTAATCTTTCAAACTGAAATAATACTATGGTTAGTAGAAATTTATTCACAAGGATGCCCTAGGGATCAAATGAGGTGATATGGATATAAGCATATAAATGGATATAAGAATATGTAAATTATATATATATATATATATATATATATATATATATATATATAAATATATAATGCTATTTGCAAAGCATGTATATGTGTGTGTGTGTGCATGCAAACAGGGGGGCTATATAAATACTCTTTGATCAAATCTCCATGAAGATAGCAGAGAAAATTCATGACCCTACTTAAGGAACAGCAGGAGCCTCCACAATCTAGAGGAAGTGAGCAGGAGCATTTCTTAGCTATAGTAAAGCAGAGAAATGCAGCTTTTCCAAGTGAAGTCTAGAAGTTCAGTTATACTAACAGCCAAAAAAGATCCTCAAAGCAGACAGTAGCAATGGGGATATACCAGCAACTGCTGGGGGCAAGAGGAGTGGGGAAATACCTCACTTTTCAGAACTAGACAAAAGTTAGATGGAGAACAAAGTCTAGGAATTCTTTAGCCACTAAGCTTCTTCCTAATGTCCTTTAGGGTCAATGCGATTCAAGGGAAAAGATCCAATGCTTAATTTTATTCACTTCAAAGAAATTTTCCAGGTCTTTAAGGGGTACATGTCTACCCTTAGATAAGACTTACACAGCATCTGATACATAGAAGACATTTAATAATTCAATAAATGCTTGTTGATTGGCTGGTTGTTGGCTCAAACCCTGTATATTCAACCCTGAATCTGGGGATCATGTTTAGGGCTCTTGATTCCCAAGCCTCAGTCCACAAAGGGCAATAAATCCAAAATTCTGAATATCAGTTCTGGAATCTTGCTCACCTCCACAAAGGCACATTGTCTATTTACCTCTGCCTCATAAGGTATGCCTTTCATATTGTAGAATCACAGAATCAGCTGGATAGGACCCAAAAGATCAACTCCTTCAAACTCCTTACTTTACAAATAAAAGAGGCCCTAAAAAAGTAATTTTGCTAGTGTTATGCAGGTAATGAAATAGCTGAGCTAGGGTTCAAACAAAGATTGACTAACTTCAGACCCACTGTTGTTTAGAAGATATCTTCCACTAGAAAACTTTCACAATCCATAGTAAGAAAGAATAGAGGGTGGGGATGACAGAGTTGGAGAATCTATGTTCAATGCTATTTCTGTCACATACTACCTCCATAAGGTCAGACAAATCACTTAACCTCCCTGGGTGTTAGGCTTTTCATTTGTAAAATCTGAGGGTTAGACTGGATGAGTCTGAGGTTCCTTCTGATTTTAGATCTATAACCTTTATAATATAGAGGGTGTGCTGTGTAGCCAAATGAAAATGAAAATGCTCAGCTGATAGAAATTCACTCATCTTCCAGCTTCCTGCTATAGAAGACAATTCTACTTGACATCAGATCTTCCCCAATTCCATTTCCCACCCAACCCTCCATTTTCCCAATATAAATCATCCCAACTCTGTCAGAACCAGGTCCTGGTGAGTCACAGTCAAACCACAAGGGTACTTCCCTTTGGCAAGGACACTGGTTTTGAAGGTAGCTCTAAAAACAGGACTAGGGCCGTGGAGAGAGCTACAGAGGCAGAAGGTGAGCTTTGTTCTCTTCAAAACTAGAAAAGCATCAATTTCATTCCAAGCAGTGCAAATTTTCAAGGGGCCAAAACTTTATAAAGCATTAAAGTCAATCAGTTGTGGCATTATTAGTAGGAAAAGAGAAAATTATAATACCTGACATCTATATAGCACTTACTAATTATCAGGCTAACCATTTTACAATGATCTCATTTGAGCCTCATAACAGCCCTGGAAGATAAGTGCTATCAATATCATCCTCACTTTTTAGATATGGGAAGTGAGGCAGGTGCTATTATTATCATTCTCATTTTAAAGATATGGAAACTGAGGCAGACAGGTTAAGTGACTTGCCTGAAGTCATACAACTAGGCAGTGTCAGAGATCACATTTGAACTCAGGTCTTCCCAACTCTAGGTCTGGTATGTTGAGCCATGGAATCACCTAACTGCCATATGTGTATAAATGTTATATGTCTATGTTATATATGAATGTCTATTTGCCTTCAGAGTTTAGGCAAGCAGTTTTCAAAAAGAGCTGAAAATGCAAAAGCCTATCGACTTGAGTCAGCCTCTCTGCCCCACTAGATCTTCAGTACTGTCAGGAGGCAGAGCTGGTAACTCTGAATAGCAATAAGGGTGAAAAGGAGAGCAGTTTGTCCAGAATTATCAAGTCCATTGCTTTTCTTCTCTCTTTTTATCTTAAAAATAAAAGTTTCCATGTAATATCACAAAAACTAGCTGCACCAAGAATCTAGGGGTAGTATTTAGGCCTCTTGATTCCCAGGTCTCCATCCATAAAGGACAACCTCACTGTCAGTGCTAGAATCCTACTCACCTCCAACAAAGGTACAACTTTCCTTTTTAGTCAAAAGCTCTTAATTTATTTTGAATCATGGACCATTTGGCAATCTGAACCCTTTTGTTTTTAAATGAAAAAATTAAAATATTTGGGGCCACAAAGAAAAGCAATTATACTGAAAGACAATTATAAAAATAGTTTTAAAATGGAGAATATTTTTCTTCCTGGAAATTGCATTTATGTTAATAGTAACCAGCTGTAGAGTCTGCAAACATTTGGCTCAGCTCCCTTTGAAAAGCAATTTAAATATTAAACTGTTCATATCTTTTGTATCAGTAATATTGCTACTAAGAAAAGAAATAAGAGGAAAAGGACCAATGTGTACCAAAAAATATGTAACAGTTATTTTTGCAGTGACAAAGACTTGAAAACTGAGGGGTAACACATCAACTTATGAAATGACTGGATAGTCATGGATGTGATGGTGTACTATTGTGTTGCATGAAATGATGAAGTGGTTGATTTCAGAGAAATTTGAGAATACACATGAATCATTGTAGATGAAGTGAGAACCACAATAATAATAATTTCTCTAATCATAACAATATTGTTAAGACACTCAACTTTGAAAGTCTGATTTCTGATCAACACCATGATCAACCATCATGATTCCTAAAGACTCAGCATGAAGTAGGCTGCTCACCTCCAAATAGAGAGGTGATGGATTCAAGAGTACAAAATGAGACATATTAAAATTTGGGGGTTAAAGGGACATGGCCAATGTGGGAATTTGTTGATTTTGCATGTTTGTAACAAAGAGAATTTTTTTTCTTGCTTTCTGAGAAGAAGGTGAAGGAAGAGAATGTAAATCTGCTTTTTTAAAAAAAAATTAGTTTAGGGGGTGGCTAGGTGGCACAGTGGATAAAGCACTGGCCCTGGAGTCAGGAGTACCTGGGTTCAAATCCTGTCTCAGACACTTAATAATTACCTAGCTGTGTGGCCTTGGACAAGCCACTTAACCCCATTTGCCTTGCAAAAAAAAAAAAAAAAGAATGAAAGCAACTTAGGTTGTTTCCACCTTCCCCTAATACCATCCTTGTCAGAGTAGGAGAAACACAGCAAAGACGTACAATGCAGATGTCACTAATTTATAATTGCTAGACTTATTCAATGTTCCTTAATGCAAGCAAGGACTGATGCATTGCCCAAACTTGGATCTGGGTTGCAGTCTAGGATCTCAATCTCAGGGCAATGAGGAGCACTAGCACACCAGAGTTTGCAGTTATAGGGGAAAAGGAAATCTGGTCACAGTTCCAGGGCAGAAAAAAGTGCTTGCAGTGATTCACAGATCAGTGCATAGTACAGGAAAGTAATAAGCATACCTCTTCCTAGATATATCATTTTGTAAGAGCCAAAAACTCACAGGTCCCCAGAATTACCTCAGAAAATAGCTGTACAAAAAATTTAAAACTTGCATCAGTGCCCCCTCCATTTCAGAAGTTAAAGCCTCACTATAACTGAGTTAAAAATCAATAAATAGGCTAGAAAATGAGCAAGCAGCAGGAAAAGATTCTGATTATAGAAAGTTACTATGATAGGGAAGATCAAAATACTAACTCAGAAGAAGACAATTTCTACATCTAGAGCCTCAAAAAATTATGAATTGGCCCCAAGCATGAGAGTGCTCAAAAAGTATTTTAAAAACCAAGTAAGAGAGGTAGAGAGAATCAGGAAGAGAAACAAGAGTGATGAAATGATGGGGGGGGGGGGGATTTAGTAGATTGGCAAAAAATACTGAAAAAAGTGCCTTAAAAACCAGAATAGGTCATATGGTAACAGAGGCACAAACATACAATGAAGAGAAGAATGCTTTGATAAGCAGAGTTGGCCAAATGGAAAAAGGTACACAAAAATTCACTGAAGAGAAGAACTTCTTAAAAAATAGAACTAAAGGGGTGGCTAGGTGGTGCAGTGGATAGAGTACTGGCCCTGGAGTCAGGAGTACCTGAATTCAAATCTGACCTCAGACACTTAATAATTACCTAGCTGTGTGGCCTTGGACAAGACACTTAAACTTAACCCCCATTGCCTTGCAAAGACTAAAAAAAAAAAAAAAAATAGAACTGACCAAATGCAAAGAGGTATAAAAATCCACTGAAGAAAATAATTCTTCAAAATTAGAATTGTACAAGTAAAAACTAAAGACTTTAAGACAACAAGAAAAAATCAAAAGAATGAAAAAATACAAGAAAATGTGTTCATTGGAAAAATACTTGACCTAGAAAATAGATCTAGAAGAGATCATTTTAAAATTATTGAACTACCTGAAAGTCATGATCAAAAAGAACCTAAATATCATCTTTCAAGAAAGTATCAAGAAAAATTGCCCCAATATTCTAGAACCAGATGATAAAATGAAAAAAAAAAATCCATCACTTCCTGAAAGAGATCCCTAAATGAAAACTCCAGGATTATAGTACATTCCAGAGCTCCCAGGTCAAAGAGAAAATACTGCAAACAGTCAAAAAGAAATACTATTCCTGAAGGCAAAAGAACTAGGATTACAACCAAGAGAGACACCTACCCAAGAAAATTGAGTATAATCCTTCAGGGATAAAAATGGATATTTAATGAATTAGGGGACTTTTAAATATTCCTGATGAGAAAACCAGAACTGAATAGAAAATTTGACTTCCAAATACAAGACTCAAAGGAGGCATAACAAGAAAAATAGATAAAAGAAATCCTAAGAGATTTAATAAGTTTCAACCATTTACATATCTATATGGGAAAGTTATAACTGTAATTCCTAAAAACTTTTTCATTATTAGGGCAGTTAGGAGAATACAAAGACAGAAAACAGGGGTGTAAGTTGAATGTGATAGTATGATTATCTAAAAAAGTAAAATTAAGGGATGAGAAAGAATGCACTGGAAATGGAGAGGTAGATTGAGGCAAATTATCTGAAATTAAAGAGGTAAAAAAAAGCTTTTATAGTAGAGGGAAAATAAGGGGGAGGGAGCATGTGAACCTTATTATCATTGGAACTGACTCAAAGAGGAAATGACACACTCAATTGGGTCTAGAGATCTCTTATCATATAGAAAATTAGGATATAAAAGAAATAAGAGAAAGGGGGATAGCTGATAGTAGGGAGGGCTATTGGGGGAGGAAAAAGAAGCAAAACTTTTGGAGGGTGGAGGGTACAGGATGGAAATAAATAAATAATTGATTATCATTACTGTGGAAAAAATGCTTGCAGCAAGTTTCTCTGACTAAGACTTCATTTCTTAGCTATATAGAAAACTGAGTCAAATTTATAGAAATAAGAGTCATTCCTCAATTGAAATTTGCTCAAAGGGTATGAACAGGCAGCTCTAGATAAAGTAATCAAAACTATCTATGGTCATATTTTAAAAACCCTCTGGTCATATTCTTAAAAAACCCTCTAAATCACTATTGATTAGATGAATATAAATTTAAACAACTTTGATCTACCATCATCATATTCCTATTAGATTGCCTAATATGACAGAAAAAAAAGAAAATGATAAATGTTGGCAACAACTTACACCCCTGTTTTCTGTCTTTTCACTTAATGTGGAAAAATTAAACCACTAAAAAATTTTATACTAATTCAATCATTCTGGAGAACAATAGGGAACTCGCCCAAAGGAGTATAAAACTATGTATGTACTTTAATCAAAAAAAATACCATTACTAGATCTATATCCCAAAGAGATCAGGAACAAAAATGAAAATGTCTTATATGTATAAAAAAATATTTAGAGCTGCTCTTTTAGTGATAACAAAGAATTGCAAATTGAGGGGATGTCCATCAATTGGGAATGGTTGAACATGTTCTATATATGATTGTGATAAAAGATTTTAAGAAAGGTCAAGTAAGATGCTCTCAGAAAAACCTGGAAAGACTTAACATGAACTAGCATGTCATCTGAAAGAACACATTAAGGAGAGAAATAATAAATAAATCTAGAAAGATAAGTGGAAACCAAATTTCAGGAATTTTAAAAAGTCAGGCTAAGAATATTTTATTCTAGATCCAATAGAGAGCCATTAAAGATTTCTTAGTAAAGTGATAAAATCAGATCTGTTTTAGGAATAACAGTCTCCTATCTGTGGAAAAATGGATTGGAAAGGGCAAAGGCCAGGAGATTATTTTTGAAAGGTCAGTGCAATAGTGTAGGTAATAGTTGACAAGGTCTTGAACTAGGGGTAGAAGTGAGAGTAAAAAGGAGATAAATGTAGGAAATATGTGGAGGTAGTATTCATAGGATATGGCAACTGATGGGATATGGGAGAGAAAATAGTTAAAAGGATTCCAAGGTTGCAAACTCAGATGATTAGAAGAATGGGGTTATCTTCAATGGGAATCCCAAACAGATTAGAGCAAGAATGGCTCTGGAAGAAAATATGATCTGGATTAAAATCCTGCCTCTTACTTAGTTGTGTAACTTTAAGCAAATCACTGAAACTCCCTGGGACTTTGTTTCCTAAAGTATAAAATGAAGGTATTAGATTATATGGTCTCTGTGGTCCCTTCAAGGTCTAGATCTATGAAACAATAAGAGATCAAGGAGGATTAGATAAGTGCTTAGACTTGCATGGAAGTTTAATCACCACAGCCTTTTTTTTTTTGAAAGATTTTATTTATATGGTTTCCATGGTATGCATTGATCTAAGTTGAATGTGATGAGAGAGAAATCATATCCTTAAGAAAGTATGAGATATAGCAGAGTTACATAAGGTAACTTTTTTTTAAATTAAAGGTAATAAGGGGGCAGCCAAGTGGCACAGTGGACAGAGCACCAGCCCTGGAGTCAGGAGTGCCTGAGTTCAAATCTGACCATAGACACTTAATAATTGCCTAGCTGTGTGACCTTGGGCAAGTCACTTAACCCCATTGCCTTGAATAAAAATAAAAATAAAATTAAAGGTAATAGTCTTTGGTCTTTGTTCAAACTCCACAATTCTTTCTCAGGATACAGATGGCATTCTCCATCACAGATATCCCAAAATTGTGCCTGATTGTTGCCCTGCTGGTATGAGCAAGTCCATTAATACTGATCATCACTCTCATGTTGCTGTTAGGGTGTACAATATGCTTCTGGTTCTTCTCATCTCACTCAACATCAGTTCATGCAAATCCTTCCAGGCTTTCCTGAATTCCCATCCCTTCTGGTTTCTAATAGAGCAATAGCATTCCATCACATACATATACCACAATTTATTACGCCATTCCCCAATTGATGACATCCCCTCAATTTCCAATTCTTTGCCACCATAAACAGAGCTGACATGAATATTTTTGTACAGGTGATGTTTTAACCCTTTTTCATAATCTCTTTAGGGTATAGCCCCAGTAGTGGTCTTGCTGGATCAAAGGGTATGCACATTTTTATTGCCTTTTGGGCATAATTCCAAACTGTTCTCCAGAAAGGTTGGATGAGTTCACAGCTCCACCAACAATGTATTAGTGTCCCAGATTTCCCACATCCCTTCCAACATTGATCATTGCCCTTTCTAATCATATTGGCCAGTCTGAGAGGTGTGAGCTGTTACAGACATTATTTCTATAAGAAAATTTTACTGCTTTTAAAGCTAACATTTTCAAAGAGACTTTTGGTATTCAGTCCACTTTGAAAGTAGGGACCACATAAACTAGCCGTCCATACTACTCCCTTTTCATCAGATTTTTCTCTACCCAATCTATAGGGCACCATCATTAGACTTAGTCTTAGGGTGCTCATTAATTTAGCATTAGGAAAACTTTCATTTGCATCAAAATTTTTAGCAGTATTTCCTACTTTTCCCATTACAATTGTTTCATTTGCAAAATAAAAATCAATAGTAATACTTACACTTCTGAGGTAAAGACAAGATTTATAATGGAAAAATGTTGGTGGGATGAAAAGTACAGGAAATTCATGGGAAATGTTACTAGTTGTCCTGATTTCAAAGGTGTGCAAATAATTTAGCAGACTGTAAATTAATGTGTAATAGTAATACAATTAGGATTCCCACATAAATTATTTTCTTTCTATCATTATCCACCTTTTCCACATCTTTTGTATGAAAATTTTAAATTTTAAAGCATACTTCTATCTTTAATTTATATATGTCTCAAAACTCTTCTGACCAAGATGTTTGCCTGAAAGGAAAGCAGGCTATCCAACTTCAATCCTTAACATTTACATCAGATAAAATAATGATCTAGAGATCTAATGAGAAACTAGAATAACTTCTACTTCTGGACTGTCTTATTATCTGTTCTCCTCTCCATTCCTTTCACCTACTAGCAAAAACCAGTCTCAGTTCTGGGTAGTTTTGTGACTAGAAATGGGACAAAAGATGGAACATATATAGTCTACAAGTCTATTAGAATTATGAGAGGTGGACACTGCTGAGAAAGTTAAAGGTGGGTGGGGAGGGGAGAATACCTGGGAAACATTAGCAGTTATCAACCAACCTGGTATAGTGCTTAGGACAGAATATCTAATATCCCTAATATTTTATTCTCACACACTTGAAAGAACCCTGAAGATATGGTACTCTGAAACTTTGAGAAGTAAATATCTGGGCAAGAAGCCAAAGCAAGATCAACAGGAACCACTAACCCTACCCTAGAGTATAACAGCCTGACCCTGGCATGAGGTCCAAATTCTGAAACTAAAGCTGAAAAGATAAGTAAGTCAAAGAAAAGAGCTGTAAGCAGAGATTTAAAAGGAAAAAAAAAAGGATTTTCCACAAATACCACACAAACATGTTGACTGTACACCCACTTACACCCAAACACTCATAAAGAAACCTTAGGGCTGTACAGGACCACAGAGATCCTCTAGATTAGTCTAATCATTTTTAGAAATCAATTAATAATCCAGAGAAAGAATTGATGGAGTCTGAATGCAATAAACATTATATGTTTTACTTTAATATGACTAACATGGAAATGTTTTGCAATACTGCACATGTATAATCTATAATAAATTGCTTGCCATGTCATTGTAAAGGGCAGAGGAAGGAGAAAGAAAATTTGGAACTCAATTTAAAAAAAATGTTAAAATTTTTGTTCACATGTACTTGAGAAAAGTTTAAGTATTTAGTGAATTTGGATTAGAAAATTATTTCAGGCACCATTAGAGAGGTTACAATACAAAACCATTTAGACACAAAGTGACATTTATCACATTTATAAGTACATTAGGGTTTCGGGTCTACAATGCCTCAATTAAATGTAAGCATCTTGAGGGCAGGGACTGTACTTCTTTTTGCTTGTATTTAGAGATCAGTACATATCACAGTGCGGATTTCATAACAGACAACTAAACTTTATAGAATGGTTAGCAGACTGACCTGATGATAGAAATCAAGCCCTGAACTAATTTTGATTTAAACCTAGAGCTCTCTGTTGGTCAGCAATCAATCAAAAAGGTTTTTATTAGGCACGTCCTTTGTGTACTATGCCCTGAGGATAAACCACAACAAAACAAAACCCACCAACAATTCCTGTTCTAATAAGCTTTCAATAGAAAAAAGAGATGATGATAGTTGAAAAGAATAAAAGGAAAAGAGATATGGAAAAGAGAAGATAGATTAGGGAGTTCCAGATGACTTGAGGGAGAACCAGAAAACCGAGGGTGAGCTAATGGAGTGCTAATAGAAAAGATTATGAAGAGCAGTGAAGGGTTTTAAGGAGAGGGTGATGGATATGGAGTGTCAAGCAAAAAAAGATAATTTAGCTAACAGCACTTTGGCTATCTGCAAAGGAAGAAAAATGAGAGCTACCTGAGGCAGAGATGAGAAAATGAGGGAGAATAAGGGTCAATTACGTTAGAGTTAGAAAGTAAAACCTGGAGAGAATATTCTAGAGAGGCAGAGACTGGTGATAATTGGTTGCTGTAACGAGCTGTGAGGTAAAATTGAATGTAAGACAAGGTGAAATTTGCTCAGATGCATATATGTATAGCTCATTAGAAAACTGATATTTTGGCAAGCATATGTCTCTATGCATATGGACCATATGTCTTCAGTGCCTTCTTTTCAGCATTCTAAAAATTATTACTATGTTCCTGAAAACATGTACTATAAGAAAGTTAAATCCTTGTTTGCTACCTCATCTATGCCAAAAAAGAATTATAGGGAGCTACAGGGTGGTCCTCTCCTGTAGCAAACCTGTGGCATCTTCTAATTTCCCTGATATATACAGTCAAGTACTTATTATTTTTTGTTGGGTTTTTTTTTTTTTGCAAGGCAGTGGGGTTAAGTGGCTTGCCCAAGGCCACACCAGCTAGGTAATTATTAAGTGTCTGAGGCCGGATTTTAATTCAGGTCCTCCTGACTCCAAGGCCGGTGCTCTATCCACTGCACCACACCTAGCCGCCCCCAGTCAAGTATTTATAACACATTCTTTGTTTGAAAGAGCAAGAAGAAATGACCGACAATTACTTCCTGAAGGTGGACTACTATTTAGCTGTTCGTTTGCTATCTGATTGGCTTCACATAAACGCTGTGATTCTTTAAAATGTCTGATATGATTTTAAACTTCTTCAAAATGTTATATGATTCACATACATTAAATCTTCAAGAGATCAGAGGCCAAAACACCAATATGATGAACAGTATTATCTTTAAGAGCTGATAGTCTTCCAAGAAGTGACAGTGCCACTCATCAATATCTCATTTTAAGTATTTTAATATCTTCAATGTAAAAACATAGTAATGTGCACAAAGAGAAATGAGTTGGGAATCAATACTATCCAAGTCAATATTAGATCACTTGCAAGAATGGATTTCAAAATGAAATTTATATCCTTGGTTTTATTCTTTAGAATCCTGGAGGCAGCTAAGTGGTATAGTGGAGAGAGCATTGACCCTGGAGTCAGGAGGACCTTAGTTCAAATCTGGCCTCAGATTCTTAATAATTACCTAGCTATGTGTCCTTGGGCAAGTCACTTAACCTACTTCCTTGCAACCCTCCACAATAAAAAGAATTTCAAAATCCTGATGAATTTGATCAGTTAGTTAAGAGCTTTGGATGGCTAAATCAGATTTCTTATTCTCTCGTTGTTAACCTATATATAATGCTCTTCATCTATAGCCATGAAGCCTTCATATATATTATTTGGATACAGAGCTCAAAGCAAAATTAGATGAAATCATTTATAATGAATGGTTTTGACTCATCTGCTTAAAATTCTGCTGCCCTATCTCTCTTTCATCTTGATCTCTTAAAAAAAATCACCCACAGAATGAGTTCCATACTTTCAAATGCTTTTGAAGTTAATTTTAGATGAATTAAAAAATTGGCTTATTCTACTTCAGCACTTCCTCAGAAAGGAATCCAATATATAACTGATGAATTCAAATGTGAGAAGTTTCTTCGTTGTCTTTTTGAATAAAATTATTCCATCACACTTGAAACATATTGGTTTTTTACTGCCAGCTGCAAAAATTATCACACCTAAAAAATTAGAATGTAATTATAGCCATACCTCAGAAAGGTAGTAAGGCAACACACAATTAGAATATTTCTTTGTATAACTAATGCACATATAAACAATGTTATTTGATTTGATAATGAATAAAGAAAGATCATTGTATTCGTTTGGTTATGCTATCCTCAAAAACAGTGAAATAATCTTCCAGATGTCCCTTTCTTTTGAGGGTTGTCTCTTAAATAAGAACCAAGATTCATTTAGCTGTGGTAAAAAGGCACTCACTACCAAGCCAAAGAAAAATGTCTGTGTACCCCTGGCTTTAGGCACTGGATTTGTATGAGACACAAACATCCTCTCAAATATCTATTTTCTTGGCAGTATATTAATTGATATGATTTAAAAAGCTACTGTTCAATACTGTTTGACTCAGAGATATACTACTAGGCCTCAGCTCCAAAGAATTCAAAGAAAGAGAAAAAGGACTCATGCATAAAAAAGATTTATAGCAGCTCTTTTAGAAGTGGCAAAGGATGGGAATCTAAGAGGCTATCCATTAATTGCAGAATGACTGAATAAGGGGCTGCTAGGTGGCACAGTGAATAGAGCACCAGTCCTGGAGTCAGGAGTACCTGAATTCAAGTCTGGCCTCAGACATTTAATAATTACCTAGCTGTGTGGCCTTGGGCAAGCCACTTAACCCCATTTGCCTTGCAAAATCCTAAAGAAAAAAAAAAGAATGACTGAATAAATTATGGTATATGAATGAGTAAAATAAAATAATATTATGATGTAAGAAATGATGAAGTAGATGGTTTCAGAGGGAAGATTTGTATGAACAAATGCAGAGTGAAATGAGCAGAACCAGAAAAACAATTCTTATAGTTCAACACTGTAGAAATAGACTACCTAGAGGTTATAATAATAATTAATAATAATAATAATAATAGAGGTTATAATAATAAGAATAATGTTGCAGTCCTCTTTGAAAATGAAAGATAAACATCATCATTAATATTATTATTTGCTTCTCTATCATCGCTACTCAACAGCATTATTAGTCCCAAAGATATGCCTGGCTGAATTCATCTACTTAGCTTGGAATTCTTACCCAAATCTGAGTTTAAATGACCAGTGAATGAGTACAAACTCCCCTAACTTTATATGACTGACCCAGTCCATACTTCACATCTATCCACCCCTGTTATCTTGGGACTTCCTGACATGGGATTTGCTTCAGTCATATACACTCCCTGGCCTCTGTTCTCCCATTCCCTTCTCTGCAATTTATGTTTAATTTCTTTCTCTGGGTAAAGGGTCAAATTCAAATCGAAGCTACCATTGCTTGTGGGGAGGGCATTATGTCCTTATGACTCTCTTCAGCAATTCTATGACTCTTTCTTCACCCACTCCCCAGCCCCAAATTCTCTTCCCCAGCTACCCCTCTCCATTTCCTTCTATCAGAATGTAAGTTCTGGGGGCAGCTAGGTAGCACAGTGGATAGAGCATCAGCTTTGGAGTCAGGAGGACCTGAGTTCAAATCCAAACACTTAATACTTGCCTGGCTGTGTGACCTTGGGCAAGTCACTTAACCCCATTGCCTTACATAAAATTTAAAAAAAAGAAATTTTTCTTTTTTTTTTTTTTCAAGACAACAGGGTTAAGTGGCTTGCCCAAGGCTGCACAGCTAGGTAATTATTAAGTGTTTGAGGTTGGATTTGAACTCAGGCACTCCTGACTCCAGGGTCGGTGCTGTATCCACTGTGCCACCTAGCCAGCCCCAAAAAAGAAATTTTAAAAAAAAATGTAAGTTCCATGAAGACAAGTACTCTTATCATACTCCTCTGTCATTTTGTGAACCAGATAATTGCTCTTCTTTTTGTTCCTCACTCAGAAAGCTGTTATTGATCCTGTTAGTACCTTCTTTTCCAAGCTACTCTGTATATATTTGTATTGATTCACTTTATATTTATGCTGTGTATATTTTTATATGTATCTGCTGTCTCCAGATTATATATTTGTATCTCAGGTACTTAACAGAATCTGGCACAGAGGAGACACAATAAAAAATAGCATCTATATTGCACTTTAAGATTTACAAAGAATAAAATGTAAACTCACAATAGTCATAGGAAGTGGCTATTATTATTATTATTATTATTATTACTATCCCTATCTTAAAGATGAGGAAACTGAGATCAGGAGAGGCTAAATGATTTATTCAAGGTCACACAGATTTAAATTTTTGCTGAGGCATGATTTAATCTCGAATCTTCCAGACTCCAAGTCTAGTCCTCTATCCACTGCATTGCCTAATCCCCGATCTTTGTCTTTGTACCCCTAGTGCCTAGAACATAGTAGAAACTTAACAAAACTATTTTTTTCATTCACTCATTCATTCATTCACTGTCATCCTATTTATCTCTTATCTATTTCCTCGGTAAATTCTACAGGAAATTGCTCTTTTGACAATGCATGGGTATAAATGAAAGCTATGCATCTGTTATCCACCGTGCAAACTACATGACTGGCTCCTCTCTTTTCTGGGCATATATTTGATGATATTGTTTATGCTACCTCTCATTTAATTTATTGATAATTTTGGAGGTCCTAGACTCTACCTTGATACTTAGCAAAGTACTTAATATACAGTTAGCACTTAATAAATGCTTGCTATTTGACGTATCTCTTCATTACCCTTTGAGAGACTTATTAATTTAATTTTTTAGAGAATAGGACTCGACTCAGCCATAGGACACTACTGGAAAAATTCTGATCTTTAAAAAAATGGAAACTTTGTTATTGTTCAGTTGTGTTCAACTCTTCATGATTTCATTTGGAGTATTCTTGGCAAAGATACTGAGAGTGGTTTGCCATTTCATTCTCCAGTTCATTTAACAGATGATAATCTAATTTAATAATAATAGAGGCAAAAAGGTTAGATGATTTGCCCAGGGGCACACAGCTAGTGTCTGAAGCCAAATTTGAAATCAGGGAGATGAATCTTCCTGACTCTAGGCCCAGCATTCTATCCACTGTGGTACCTACCAACCTAGGGAAAAAATTTAGGATCATTGAAAGTACAATTTCTAAAAAGCAATCTTAGCCTGTTCTCTTCCTGTTTAAGCCTGGACTTGAATCACTAACTATCCAAGAAATATGTACTGATGGACCAGCTTCATGGATTATGCACTTATCTATCCATCCATCCATCCATAGTCTGGACAAGAAATTCATCACCAACTTGGTTTCTCATGTGGATAGTTAGACATGATTCCATACGGAAAGTTGTGCAATATTCTGGGACTTAAACCAATTAGCACAATGCATCCACAAATAGGATTATAACAATAATTTTTAAGATCAACTGGACAGTGATATGGTTAAAAAAATACCTCTTTTCAGTGTACTCCCTAATGAAACTTTGTTGAGTTTAGTTAATAATAATAAAAGTATTTTGTATATAAGAAATTGCTTTTTAATTTGAATGTTGAGCAGGACTTCCTCCATGACAGTGGCAAACAACTTCAATAAGCATTCATGTTATAAAATTATAAATTATAACTTTTGATATCAATAAATCAGAGGGTAATTGAACAAGGTGTTTTCTGTTGTTAGATCTTTCAAGAAATTTTAATAAACACATGGAAATAACTTAATGGATGAAGACCTTTAATGGTAAGAACACTGACCCTGGGGTCAGAGGTCATTGGTTCAAATCCCACCTCTTTCACATTTATTATAAATGTAACCTTCAGCAAATTATTTAGCTTGCCTGGGGTTCAGTTTACTCAACTATGAAATGAGGGGAGTTTAAGATTAGCTAACCTTAAAGTCTTCTAGCTCTGTAACTATGATCCTTTGATCATCCTGCTCTACTAACAGAAATGCTTTTTTCATTGTCAACAAAAAATAAGTACAATGGGAGCTTATACCTTCTGTATAGACAGTAAGTCAGGAAGACTCAATTTTTGTGAATTCAGATCTGGCCTCAGACATTCACTAGTTATATGACCCTGGGCAAGTCACTTAACTCTGTTTACCTCAGTTTTTTCATGTGTAAAATGAACCAAAGGGGAAAAAAATGACAAAACACTCCAGTATCTTTGCCAAGAAAAACCTCAAATAGGATTATGAAAAGATAGATAAGACTGAAATGATTGAACAAGCATAAGAATAATTATAATGATGGGATCCGTTGTAGAAAAGCATTTACTAAAGGTTGGCTATTCCTTCTTGTCATAAAGTTTTATCAAGGATCATCTCAATACATGCAAAAATTATTCTCCGTGGGAATAAAGGCTTATAGGTTATTGATACTTTCTTAGCATCCTTCTCTAATTTGTTCCAAGTATTTTATTTCCTCTCCTCTTTCAGATATTAAAGATGATCCATCTGGTAGTTTTGTAAGAAATAGCAAATAATGAAATGGCAACATTCCATAGTGTCTACATTATACTCCCCTCTGTTCCCAATAACATGAGAGAGCAAATACAATTTCTGACTGCCTGCTGTGAAGCCTGTGTGGGTGGTCAAATTTGTTGATGGTGCATTCTGTTGATAGGAATGTGAAATACAAAAGTGCCTTCAGTAAGTGAGCCAAGGGTTATAAAACAATGCTGATGTGGGGGAGAAAATTTTAAAAAATCAACTGTCATATGGTTCAAAAAAATGCCTCTTTTCCATGTCTTCTTTGATGAACTTTTGCAGAGTTTTGTTAATAAAATTATGACGTATACATACATGTCTAGAAAAAAAAACTGATCAGATCCCACATGTAATAGCTCTCTTAATTTTTTCAAAATGTCAGTGGATTCAAAATATCAAAATTATATCAAATAAAGATTAGGAACTGGTTGACAAAAAAATCAAACACAATAATTCTTCTAATTAACAAAAAAAGACATGTTATAACACCTTTCTTTGTTGTCACAAAGTGTTACTGAAGTAGATATTCTGTGAAACATGGTGATAAATTCTAGAAGATGAATTATTTCTCTCCTCTCTCCAAGTGAAGTATGCTACCTCTACAGGCACTCTGGCTCTAAAACCTCCCTCAGGACAATTGTCTATTCAGTGATATGAAGCTGTATACTGCTATAGCCTGGAGAGTGCTGATCCTGCTACCAGGTGAAAGTCAAGCAACTAGTGATACAATGAATAGCACTGGTCCTGAATGCCAAAAAATTTGATCTTATTAGTTATGTGATCTTGAGCAAAAATTTCATTTAGCCTGTTTCCCCCAGTTTTCCTTAACTCTAAAGTGGGAAGAATAAGAGCACCTATCTCCCAGGGTTGTTGTGAGAATAAAATAAAATATTATTTGTAAAGCACTAAGCAAATGTCTACAGTAGGTATTATGTAAAAATGCTTACTCTTGTTGTTATTATTTTTATTTATTAGATAACAGAGGCATGTGAGTTCCAGGAATGAGGAGTAAGGTCCTTGTTCTGAGCTACCCCCAAGAACTATCCAAACTTGGGGTGGCTAGGTGGCATAGTGGATAAAGCACTGGCCTTGGAGTCAGGAGTACCTGGGTTCAAATCCGGTCTCAGACACTTCATAATTACCCAGCTGTGTGGCCTTGGGCAAGCCACTTAACCCCATTTGCCTTGCAAAAAAAAACCCCAAAAAAAAAAAAGAAAAAAAAAGAACTATCCATACCTGAGACAGTAACACTATTGTTTCCCCCTGGGATACAGTGCCTCTGAGAATGCAGTACTAACCCTCCCCCCACCCCAGCCATGACTGTCTAAAGCTCTGAACTCAGAGAATTTGTCAATTAAGATTCTTTATTGTGTAGCACACACCAATAATAGATATTTTGCCAAAAGAGTTATATACTGGTGAAATTAATCTTTGATACAAAGGTGGCCTTTGTAGTAGCCACCAAAATGGAAGAGTTTTAAAAAATGCTGAATATTTTCTTCTGTAAAAGATAGAAAATCTAAGCTTAACTCTCAGTTCAAGCAAAAACCTACTATCCCCTTCTTTAATGACAAAGTTTTGAAGCTTTGGAACCTGAAAAAGATTAATAATTAATTTACTAGCTTTTATTGCTATAAGTGAATCATAGTCCTATTACATAGTCCTAGATTTACTAGAAGCATCTTGGGCCCAACTATAGGAATTCAGAAATTTTACCAAGTTCATCATAAGATGAATATGTATTTTGAAACCTGGAGTGAATGATAAATCATTAATCTTTCCCTATTCACATAGAGTATTTCCCACCATCTTTATCCACATAACTCAAAAGTTCCCAAAGTCATTACTCACCTCAGAAACCTGCCTAACAGTGAATGACCTGGCCATTCTGGTTACTCTCATCCACCCACACTGCCTTGGGCAATATGATGGCAGCAAAGGAAGACTATACCTGCCACTTTGTCAGCAAGTGAAAATTAATTAATTACTCATGGCTGGAAAAGAAAGGGAAGAGGCTTTCCCAAAGGAAACATGATCTGACCCTGAGGCACCCTACCTTCCCATTTTCTGCTTCCATTTAAGCTCTGACATGCAAACACTTCTCCAGAATAGGAGCTATTTTCCTAGCTAATGTTGTTCTTAGAGCCCTTCTTAGTAAGCTCATAAACATTTGATGATTAGAAGTACTAAATAGCAAATTGGCCCAGAAGCCTGAAGCATTCCCAGATTTCTGAGTTTTCAACTTAACATAAATGGGAGATGCAGTCCAAAAGAAAACAGAATCATCCTTATAAGTTTCCAACTACTTGAAGCTCTTTGTAGGAGTAATTAAGCAGCTTGTCATTAACAGAGACAGAAAGTACCCTGGGATAAAAATCTTAAAGGATTCTTTTTCCCATGGTGTCTGTCTGGGAAAGTTTCAGTAACTAAATATGATCATCACTGGTCTGGGCCTGCAGAGTGTAGGAGAACTCAACAGTATGAAAATCAAGTTTCTGGGCCAAGAACGAAAGGAAGGCTGGACAAGTTTTATTAGTAAATATGAAGTTCCCATATCTGAGAATAAGGATTGTTAACAGCCTCTACATAACAGCCAATGAGAGTTTTACAGAACTGAGTACAACTCTGTAAAAGTAACATAAAATATAGTTTCATATTAATTATGTAAATGTAAAAAAGAATTTCCTTAAATCTTTAAATTTAAATTCAGCAAACATTTGTCAAGTACCTTTAGATTACCATAAGACTCCTAGGAACCTGTCTAAAGGATGTGGATTGGAGTTTCAAATTGAATTATAGTATTTCTCACCATTTTCTCAAGAAGACTTTATTAGCAACTACATTCCACACACTGGCAATACAAAGACAAGAACAAAATAACAGAATTCTTGAGGGTTCTCCCAAAGGGAGGTAGGGAATGGTGGGAGGAGGGAAGCAGATAGAAAAATAAACATAAAAAGTATGTTTTTTGCGGGGAGGGCACAGGTTTAATATGAAGAATGGTTTATTATCAATAGGGCCGGCATTCCAGGGGTAAAGTAGAGTGGAGTGAGAACACAGGAGGAATGAAGTAGGTAAGGATAGATATGAGAAATCAAGGAATGGTGATCAGGGAAAGGAGCTTTGCTCTAAGCAGACTGCAACTTAGAATCACAGGAATTCTTAATTGAACAATTGTCATACTCCACAATAAAAGTTGGAGAAGGAAAGAAAGGTAGGTAGCTGCAGATATTTGGGTAATGGTCAAGTCAGGGATCTGTGGAGTCCTGGGGCCTGGCTGATTATAGAGGGATGAGGTTGATTTCATCCAAAAGACAAAGGTTACATATCTAGTTCTTTTTAGCATTTTTTTTAGGTTTTTGCAAGGCAAACAGGGTTAAGTGGCTTGCCCAAGGCCACACAGCTAGGTAATGATTAAGTGTCTGAGACTGGATTTGAACGCAGGTACTCCTGACTCCAGGGCCGGTGCTTTATCCACTATGCCACCTAGCTGCCCCTTTTTGGCATCATTCTTGGAGCTTTCACAAAGATCACAGGAATAAGACTTAAATCTGAGGTTTATAAAAAATGCAAATTTGTGAAGTTTCTATATTTACAGATTGCAACCAAATTCTCTTACACAAGTAATAATCACAAAATAAAGTAACTGAGAAACACTTTAGGGTATTGTTTTATTGCATTTTTCCCTCTCACCCTATGAATTATGTGTTTCTAGTTCAGGTATTCATATATCTTGCTAAATGACTCAACTTAGGACACTTGGAAGGATTTCAAGGGAGATTTATGTATCCAAATGGGAAAAAAATGATATTTTTAAGTGACCTTTATTTTTCTTTAGAATCTTATGAATTTTATGCATCTAAAAATATTATTCTAAGAAGGGGTACATGACAAAAATATAGTTCAGAACCCTGGCTTTTTTCACCTTTTTATATCCTACTGGGAGAATGGAAGCTCCTGGCAGTCAAGCCTTGTTTTGTTTTTGTCTTTGTGAAGGAAAAATAGAAACCACAATCATTTTTACACACTTTGATGGACTAATATTGTAGAAATCCCTCAACCTCCTGGTAATCTAATGGTAGAAAGTTACAAGAAATAACATATAATAAATTATGTAAAGTAAGTGATCTCATACACAATTGTAATGAAAATATTCTTTGAATAAGAGTCACATGCAATTTTGTCTAAATGACTACCTCAATTCTATATTTTGTTTAAAAGGACTTCCTTCACAATTGTAAGAGAATTTGGTCACTTTCCTTTGCCTCCTGCCCTTGAACACGGAATGTCTTCTCATTTAGATAATGTACCCTCCCAATTCCATGAGAAATATTCCTATAGAATCCCCCTTCTTTCTTACTTGAATGATTTCTTCTTTTTCTACTCTCCTTTCTCCTGTGAAAATGTTATTCATCTATCCTAAGTTGCTGCAGAATACTGTTGATTGACTGTATACTCTAAGTGAGCTCTCAAAGTTATAAAAACTGAACATGTATTCTAAGAAGTAGAAACTGCTATCAGCAGTTTCCTTGGCAGGCTAATACATTTCTCTGCCTTCAATTTACCCTCCTATCTCTGACCCACAATCATGACTTCTGCTCCCAGGTACCCTTTCCAAGAGGTCCCATTAGAGAAATGCTCAACATCTCCATGTATATCCCTACCACCTAAAATGATTTGAATTGAATTAAGCTGTTGATGATATTCTGTCCCCTTGTTCTTTTCTCACAACATATCAATCCAGATTTAATTTACATACCATATTGAGCTGAGGAACTGTTGAAGCGTAAGTAGTTAGATTTACATGTCTGAGATTCAATATTCACATCTGCAAGTTTCAAAATCAGTCTTTTCCCCTGGGGGACTTTAATGGTCTTTTCACATATGGTATGATTGGGGTAAGTCCCTGGATAATTCTTAGATGACAATGTGCCACTGTCTTGATAAGTCACCATGTGTCCACATCCATCACCTGTATGAAAAAAGAAAAGGATTAGAAGAGTGAGGAAGCTGTAAATTTCTTGAAGTACAAATTCCTCACTCATGAACTTCTTGCTAAGGGCTTATAGGTTAAGCCACCATTTAAAAAAAAATTTTTTTAATTGGAAGTTAAGTATCAAATAGAATGAGCATTTATTTACCTCATGAAGAGGACTTTACATGAAACTGTAGATCTCCATTATATCATTTGTCTTTGCTTTTTAAGTACATAATAAGTTTAATTTTCAATTTTCAATGCTATCCTGGCCTTTCTCTTTGTCTCTTCATTAAAAAAAAAGATGCCTCAATGACCCTCTTTTCTATTTCATTTTTACTAGCATTCTCTCCAGGTGACAGGTGTCACTCCAATTTTAGACATTAAATAACTAAAGTTGGATCTCCTTTTCCTCAATTTAGTTCTTTTGATCAAAAGAGAAGAGGGTGGCATGATAAAGGATGGCTATCTAAGACCAAAAGAACAGAGATCAAGACTGGTCTCTGACATGTTCAGATTCTGAGATCCAGTCAAGTTACCAAATCTCTTCAGTGCTTCAGGAATTTCTCTAAACTGCAGATCAGTCATTGATCTGCTTTGGTAGAAAGAACTTATAAGGGGTTCCTTACATGCAATGATGCAACCCCTAGCCCAGACAAAAAGTCCTCTAGCTGCAATTAACCTTAAAGGCTTTGTATCTGAACATGGAAATTCCCTGGTGAATTACATTTAATTACATTATTTTATTTAAAAAGATAATTTGTTATTTGTCCTTTGTTCTTGAAGAGGACCATGACAGCAAAGGAGATGATACCATGACATGCAAGTGAATTTAAGTGAAGGAGAGTCATTAGCCTCACTTTCTTCTCCAGAGTTATCTGGGTCCAGTGACCAGATATGGATCAGGATGATTAGAGATGGTCTTGAATGCAGTGGAAGATTTTAGCCTTTTTTTTGTTTGTTTTTGCAAGGCAATGGGGTTGAATGACTTGCAGAAGGTCACACACCTAGGTAATTATTAAGTGTCTGAGGTCAGATTTGAATTCAGGTACTCCTGATGACTCCGGGGTCAGTGCTCTATCCACTACGCCATCTAGCTGCCCCAGGATCTTAGCCTTTTTAAACTAAGGTCTTTAACAGGCCTCAGTTTGACTGAAACAATGCCCATTCACTGATTAAGGCAGGTAAGAAAGAAATGAATCAAAGTATAATCTTTTTTTGCTTGGACGTGTATACAAGAATATGTTTAGCTGAGAAGAAGGGCCACTTCTTGTGAAACAGGGTTGAAGAAGGAATCAGTGGAGGAAGGCATCCGGGTGATGTCAGATGAAGAAGAGGGGGGGGAAGAGAGAGAGTTCTTAGAGAATGGCCTCTTGTTTTTAGTGATGTATGAAGCCAGGTTCTTAGCTGAGAGAAGTGAGGGAGGTGATATGGGAAATCTGAGGAGATATGAAAATATTTAGAAAAGATGCTGTGTTGAGTAAGAAAGTCAATAAATTAAAGAAGTGTAAAGGGCTTGTCTTGCTTCCATAAGGTTCCAATTGAGATTTATGTAACATAAATTTATAGTGGCCCCAGTTAGCATATGTTCATGATTTTTCTTTAGCTTGGCTCATTAGCATCTGAACAGAAGCAAATACAGTGGATGTTTGGAGTAATCAAAGGCTATTCTTTGACAGGACAATGATAAGGAAGACAAAGGATTTGAGAAATGACTTTAGTATGAAGTTGAACAGGCTTAACAGTTTAGAAGTCAAGATGGAGAAGAGGGTGTGATTCAGTCAATGTAGAGCTGATGCCTGGGAAAGAAGTGATTGATTAGTGGAGGGATTAGAGGTTGAGAAGATGATGAAGAAAAAGGCTAGGAGCTGCAAGGCAGAGGGAAAGACTGAATGATAAAAGATTATGATTGGATAATGAATTTTCAGCATTGGATTTTTTAAAGGAAAAATAATAACTAACAAAAGGGGAAATGGTTTTTAAAGAATTATACTAATAAATAAATAAATCCCAATGGTTAGCTAAATAGTTTTCATCTATTTTAATACCTTTGTCCCCCCTCCAATTAGCCATCAACATTTCTTTGAATTATCAAATAGGTTGGCATTTCCTAAAAGGTAACATAGTAGGGTGATGAGAAGATGAATATTAATTGTATAACTAGGTGTGCATCACTCAACTTCTAAGTATCTCATCTATTCCAAATATAAAATAGGGAGAATAATTCTAGGAAGATCTACCTAACACAAAGTTATGAGAAAAACATTCTATGGATGTCATCTATGTTTATTTTCTTTACATAGCTCCTGGACAAATCATTTAATAAGATATTATTGATCTATGTGTCCAGCACTATGCAATATTCTATGATGGACGCACAAGTATGAGATCTTCTTTGCCATCCAGGAGTTTTTTCACAACCTAGTTGATGACATACATATGTTATGTGTACAAGGAAAAAACAAAAACACAGGTTTCCATTAATTTTTTCTGAGGAGTTATGAGTCAATTAGGGTGTCCCAAAAGTCCCAGTGCAATTTTATCTTTGGGAATATCCTGTATAAGCCACAAATTATAAAGACTAAACTATATAGATATAAAATTATGTTGTAATCAAATAAGGCACATAAAAGTTAATCTGACAGCAATTTAATGATGGGCATAATTGCTATTGCACTGCATGGTAATGAGATATAAATGGCAAACAGTTCTAGGAAATGATTATGCTTTTACACAATCAAACCAAACATGCATAGAGATTTTTGGAGGAAGGGAGGGAAGAGTAAAGTATACAACAGGAAGCTACTCTGAGGCTTTTCTCTTTGAAGAACTTAGAGTCCCAAAAAACTGGACTTCCCAGTTTTACTGGTGAGTTATCTATCATCTACATTGTCTGGGAACCTGGGACTGCATATTCTACACACACACACACACACACACACACACACATCCAATTTCCCCTTCTGTGGTAATAAAGGAGAAATCCATCTCTATCCCACAACTTTTTTTTCTTCTTTCCTCATTCCATGACTACTGCTCCACTACCTCCCTATCTAACAGAAGGCATAAGGAAAGCTCCCACCACCAGGCCTTTTAGTACTCTGACTAATATTCAACCGTCAAGCCAGGACTTGCTATTTCCAAGGCTAAGGTAAAGGGGTATCCAGCCTCCACAAAAGCTGACCATAGCTACTGAACAATGTAGTCCTCATTTTCAATACTTGGAGTCTCCCAGAACACCTAGTTTGTGGGTACCCACTGTCAGGGTCAGAGAGGACCAGCTACTTGTGTCCATCAGAATCTATGTCTTTAAAGAAGCCTCAGAGCAAAGTCTTGACCCATCAAGTCCCTTTTTCTCTCTCCTCACTACTGGAAGAAAGGGGCCACAAACAGTCTTTCTCAATTCTCCCTCTTGAGGTGGGATGGGGAAAAGGGGAAATCAAAACATTGACAGAGTTGGCCTTTACAATTTAAATCTTGTCATTGATGCTTCTACATCTCTCATAGTAATCTCTATAGAAAGCCTGAAATCCTATCAATCACAAATTCTTTTGCATTACTAAGGAAACATTTATGAGATGGGGGTAGGAAATGAAGAAAAAGGGTCTTTGTCTTTGTCAATTATCTACATGGATTTAATTTTAAGATTTCTGAATAAAGAAGTGCTGATGAAAAAAAAAACCTTAAAAAAATAAAAAAGAAAGGGGTGGCCAGGTGGCAGAGTGGATAAAACACCGGCCCTGGAGTCAGGAGTACTTGGGTTCAAATCCGGTCTCAGACACTTAATAATCATCTAGCTGTGTGGCCTTGGGCAAGCCACTTAACCCCATTTGCGTTGCAAAAAAAAAAAAACCTTAAAAAAAAGAAGTGCTGATGACAAATAGAGAGAAGAGGGAGTACATTCTGAACTACTTCAGGTATTCTTGAGTGGGAGGCTTGATATTAGAAGTCTTTGAGGATAAAGGGGTACAAAAAGGAAATCAAGAGATCAACTAAGACAAACTCCATAGTTTTCCCTAGTTAATGCTAGCCCTCTATACAAAAAGCCAAACAGGTCTTAAATTCAACAGGTCTCTACTATGCCTTTTCCCCTTAGCCCTGTCTGTAATTCAAACTCAAGGTTTTAGATTTCTGATGATGTGTACAGAAACCAAGGGGTTGTTTTCCTGGGAGAGGCTCTAAGCTAGCTATCCACAACAAAGAGAAGACATTTTGGGATAATTCGATGCTGCGGACAGAGTATAGGAAAGCATGAATAAGACTATATAATTCAGTGTTGAATTGTGTGCTGCAGACCACAAGTAAAGTTCAGAGGGGAGTAATCACAGAAACCTTCATGGAAGATATGAGATGGCCTAGTCATTGAAATAATAACAGCTAACATTTATATAACTGCTTTAGACAGGCAGAACTTATAGATATAGACAGGAAGGGGAGGATTGTCCAGGTCAAGCAATTAATCAATCAACCTGTATTGATTAAGCACCTACTGGATACCAGACTCTAGACTAGGTTCTGAGTAATTTATATTCAATAGGAGGAGCAAATATGTGTGTGTGTGTGTGTGTGTGTGTGTGTGTGTGTGTGTGTGTTCTTTGTTCTCAAAGAGGACCACTAGTATGTTAGAATCAGGTTATAGAGAGTCTGAATGTGACTGATCAGAACAATATAAGCTCAGTATGCTCTATCACAGGTCTGGCACAAATATTCCATCCATTTGGGATAGATTTTCTAAATATCTGGAAACATTGGGATAGATTCTCTAAATATCTAGAAACATAGGGAGAGACACTAGAAATTGGACAGAAAAAAAATTAGAAAAAGTTTCATGTAGGAAACATCTTTTAACTGAGCTCTAAAGAAAAGTAGGGAAGCTGAGGTAGTAACACAGTCTAAGCTTGGAAAATAACCAGATAAATGTGGGGAGATAGAGTGTCCTGTGTGAGGAAAAGCAAGAAAACCAGTTTGGCTGGACCATGGAGTCATATATATTAAGACTGCTAAGATAGGTTGGAGTGACATTATAAAAGAGTCTTTATGCTAAGCAGAGAAATTTGCATTTGATCCTTTTGGTAACTGGAAACCAATGGAGCTTACTGTGCTGGATAGTGGAATGGGAAGATAGGTGGGATCATTTAGGAAAATCACTTTAGCAAGCTATTTGTAGGATGAATTGTAATAGCAAGAAACATGAAGCAAGGATAGCAATTAGGAAGCTATTTCATCTGTCCAGGCAAGAGGAGATGAAGAGACTGAGTCAGGGAAGGTGGTGACCCTAAGTGAAAAAAGAGATTACATATAGATGTAGAAGCATCAATGACAAGATTTAGCAATTTATTGGATATATACGTATGTGAGAGATAATTAAATCTGGGGAAATGGTGGTGTGCTGGGCAGACATAGGGAAGTTCTAGGCTTGAAGGAAATAAGTTCTGTTCTGAATATGTTTGAGATGCCTCTAAATTACTTGCTTGCAAATATCCAGTAGGCAGTTGGTAATGCAGTACTAAAGCTCAGGAGAAAGACTTGTTTCAAAAATCTCAGCATCTTTCTAAATGAGATAGAATAAGAAATGAAGGCCCCTGACAGAACTTGTGTCATATGCATCATGTTATGTTCATATCTTTCTTTGGAATACACTCACAGTTTAGATGAAAAGATGATGAGAATAACATATAATGATCACTATATGTTTGTGGACAGGGAGAGAAAGAATTGTGTACATTTGGTGGTTTTGTTGCTGTTGTTTTATAATGCAGATGCATAATTTCACTAAGGAGATCTGTAACTGGTTTGTAAATTTTTTTTTTGTCTTAGAGAAACCTGAAGGTTATGAGAGGATAAGTGAATTACCTCTAATTATATGGCAAGTGTCTATCAGATGCAAAATCTCATCTGGAACTGTCTTATGATAATTTAAAACTACATTGGAATAAAGAGATTTTTTTTAAAAGAAGAAAAAGATTCATTTGTAAAAAAAATATTAACAGGACTTCTTCATGGAGGTACAGAACAGTCCACTGAATGGGGAAATGACTAGACAAATTTTGGTATTTGGAATGTTGCTGTACCATTAAAAATTTATGAAAGGAATGGTTTCTGAGAAACCTGGAAAAACTTGTATGAACTGATGCAGAGTAAAGTCGGTAGATCTGGGGAAATAATTTATAAAATAGTGTCATTGTAAAGATAATTGATTCTGAAAGAAATAAGAACTAATCAATGCCATGCCTAACTACAATTACAGAGGACTCATGATAAAAACTTTCTGAAAGTTGATGGACTCTGAGAGTCCCCAGGGAAAGACAATTTTTTCTTTTTGAACATAGGCAATGTGGTAATTTGTTTTACTAACTATGCATGTTTGATTTTTTTTCTTTTTCAATAAAGGGAGAAAAAGATAGAGGCAAGAAAGAGAGAAAATAGATTTTTGTTGATTAAAATATTAAAAACAAAGTGCATTGGGAAAGAATGAAACATAAATTTGGTTAAGTAGGGTAGGGGGAGGTAAAGAGAAGACCCTGAAGAACAAGTGGAAGAATATAGGTTTGAGAAGAAAGAAAAAGGTGGCAAAATTAGGATTAAAGACCTGAAATTGAAATCCTGACTCTTCTTACTAGCAGCCAATTTACTTGGGCATGTGGCATAACCCATCTGTACCTCAGGTTCCTCATGTGTAAAATGAGAGGATTAATTAGAAAACTTCTAAATTCCTTTCCAAGTCTCAAACTATGATACCAGGAACCTAAGGCAGGTCATCTGAGTAGTAAAGACCAGTAGTAATAGCTACAGAAAAGAATACTAAAAGATGTATCAGTCTCAGTCCAATTCTTAGGCTACCTACAAGAGCTGATAAAAGTAGAAAAAACAAATTCTGGCCTGCTTCTTTATACTGCTGCTAATCATTCTTGGACCACTGAAATAGCTTCCTAATTAGTCTCCCTAACATAAGACTTCCTTCTCAGTTCCTCCATACTCTCTCTGACTCATCATGATCCCATTTGAGGTTGTGTCTGACTCTCCCTGATTCCATTTGGAGTTTTCTTGCTAAAGATCCTAGAGTGGTTTGCCATTTCCTTCTCCTGTCCATTTTATAGATGAGGAAACTAAGATAAACAGGGTTAAGTGACTTGCCCAAAGTTATACAGCTTTTAAGTGTCTGAAGTCATATTTGAACTCAGGATGATGAGCTTTTCCGACTCAAGGGCTGGAAGCTACTCACATGTAATATATCACTTCTCATCTTTGAATCTAAACCTTCCTTTATAAAGGTACATTTTTCTTCCCTGCCCCACTCCTTCTCCCTCCCTCCCCCCACAACACACAAATACACACCCTTCCTGTATACTTGGAAATCACTATGTCCCTGTCTTTGCTTAAAATTTTTAGCTTTCTTTGAAGCTTAGCTCATGTACTATGCTCTATGAAACCTTTTTTCCTACCCCCCCAGCTGCTAGTGTTCCCTTTCTATATTTACTTTAGACATACTTATGTGTGTGTGTTGTTTATACTGATAGAATGTATGCTCCATAAGGTATGGAATTGTATTTTTGTAATAATAGCTAGTATCTACATAGTGTATTAGGATTTGAAAAGATCTTTACTTCTCTTAATGGTAGGCTGTAATTATATTATGCCCATTTTACAAATGAAGAAAATGAGGCTTGGAAAGAAGTGATTTAGGGGCAGCTAGGTGGTACAGTGCTTAGCATACCAGCTCTGGAGTCAGGAGTTCAAATCTGCCCTCAGACACTTAATAATTGCCTAGCAAGTCACTTAACCCCATTGCAATAAATAGATAGATAGATAGATAGATAGATAGATAGATGAATAGATAAATGAATGAATAAATAAATAAATAAGCAAACAAGCAAATAAATAAGTAAAAGCAAAAATAAATGAATGAATGAATGAATGAATAATTAATTAAATGAATGAATGAATGAATTTAAAGTTAGAGAAGAAATGACTTACCCAAGAGCACACAGCTAATTTTCAGGATTTGACCTTTGGTCTTCTACCTCTTTCCTACCTTGTATTAGCAAGACTGTCCACTACATCAAGCAATTGCTGCCTAGCCCACAAAGGGCTCCATGATTGATTACAAAACCATTTGAGTGTGAGATATAGGTGAGGTTCTGAGAGTCTCTTTATGTGACTTCCTCTGTGTGTTTTGTCCCTAGGAAATCATGTGTGCTGACTTATGAGCTATCTAAGGTTTAGGCAGAGAAAACTGAAAAATCTGGGCAGTGATGAATCTGAGTCATAGGTGCAACTCCTTGATAACAGCTTCTGAGCTTCTTTCTATTCTCTAGGCTTTCCTGTCAGAGGTCAAGGGGCTCTCAACAATTAGTTTGTCAGCTCTATTCAATATGAGTTGCAACAGGGACCTTCTGGAATAGAGGAAATTTAACTGGAAGGCAGAGAGAGAAGAATGAAAGCTTTGAGCCCAGTCAAAAAGAAAAAGGCAAGGAAAATACACTTTAAAGGAAACCTTGACAAGGGGAAATTGAATTCAAAAGCCAAGAATAAAGGGATCTTGGTAATTGCTAGATGCAAAAATAAGGGAGAAATAAGCAAGGATGACTCTAAATTCTCAAACCTGAATGAGAAACTGAGTGATACAATAGAACAGTAATAGAAATAGGAAAGTCCAGAGAAGGAGCTGATTGGGGGAGGGGTCCAGATAATAAGTTCAATTTTAAACAAATTGAATTTGAAGTGACAGCTAAACTTTATCTCCAGAATCTCTTGCACCAGAAGTTTAACTATTTATTCTGGAAAGAGGGTCTCTCAGTGAAAAAATAAATCCTTCACATGCTACATAGGGTGGCAGTGAGTAACTAAATAACTATTATTATTCACATGTATATAATACTTTCTATAACATAACATTTTCACATATTCTCATCTGATCCTCACAATCTTATTACTATTTTACAGAGAAGGAAATTGACACAGATAAGGAATCATTTCACTGTTTGACAATCACTTTTTAAAAAAAAATAGTGAATCATTTGTCTTTTTTCGATCACAATCATTTCCCAAACCTATCCCAGTTGAATCTTCTCTTATAAAGAAAAAGTCAAGCAAAATCCAACTTACAAAGTAATTAGGTCTGGAAGTCTTTGCAGCAATCCTTACTAGCCGTCCTCTACTTTTCTACTGATTATGGGTCATTGCAACTGCTCTGAGTATATACATTTATGCAGTCATTTCTCTATTTTTTCAGATTTCCTCATGTTGCATTGGTTCAAACAACTTTTACCATGTTTCTTTGAATTCCTCATAATTTTGTTGCCTATGATATAATAATAATATCATTTATATTTATACACCACAATTTGTTCATTCATTCATTGCCCAATACAAGGGAACCAAATTATTTTCAAGTTTTTGATACCAAAATGTATACCCGTTGCTTTCTTTTTAGAGATAAGGAAACTGAAACTGTGCTATTTTTTCACAACTACAAAAACATATTTAAGTATATTATTCTTAACTATCAGGAAATTCATGTGAGTCTGTCATCAAAAACTTCCTCTACAATTTTTTTTTTTATCAAACTCCTCTAGTTCTGGAACCACAATCAAATTAACTCTAATATTGTTTCTGAATAAGGTGTGTCAATCTACTCCACTGGACTCACACATGATCTAGGTGATTACCCTACCCCAAGTGCCTGTCTCTGGTCACTACTCCATAAAGTATGCAATCTCACCCATTAGAATGTAAATTGTAAACTCTGGGAGGTCTGGAACAGACTCTTGTTTTGTATCTCTCTCATTCAATTACAAATTATTGTGGAGAACACAAAATAAATAAAAAAAATGGTTTTTTTCACTTCATTCATCCTTTCATGTGCTTAGATGTACTAGAGGAAATAGTTTGACCCTTACCCTTTAACAAATCCTTTCTTATACTTTCATAACTTTTATCTCTCTGTTATAAAGGGCAGTGGTTTCTAAGTTCAAGTTCTTTTTGGCCTTCCTAGAAAAATGAGCATGAAGAAAGAGCAATGAGAAAGCTAGACTATTACATTGTTTTAATGGCAATAAATTGTTCAGTTTTCTGATATTAAAAGAAAAAAAAAGAAACAGGAATGGAGAGTAAGGAAGGAGTAGAGGGGAGATACCCATATGTTATTTTCTCAATGAGTTGTATAGTTCATTTGCCCAGGCATCCTAAGATTACAGTATGTTTTATTTCCTCCAAACTTTATAGGTGAATTTTTCTCCCACTCCAGATTGTATGGGTTGGTTGTACATAAAATGGCACATTTCTTCATCATCCTTCATCATCAACTTCATCTTTGGGTTTTCAAGGAAGTCATGGATTCATATTAGTTTAATCCCAATAGACTAGCTAATTTCCTCATTTTTCCTTAAAACAATTTGTAAATATTTAAATTTGTGAAGTTTTGTTTAGAAAACTTCAAAGTTCTCAAAAAACTTTTAAAACTTCCCCAATATATTCTGTGAAACAAAAAAAACTTTTCCCATTATGAAGACATAAATAGTATAAAAATACGATTAAAAAGGAATCAGAGCATTTCAACACAATGTTTCCTCCTCTTGTTTTAGTCATCTATCACTAAATACCACAGAAAGGATCTGAATTTGAATTCCTGCTGGACCACTTAATACCTTTGTGAAGTTGGGCATCACTTGAGGAGGGGTCAGGGATGGACTAAGTGGCTTCTAAGATCCCCTTTTCAGTCCAAATTAATCATCCTTGGGAGGTTATTCTCTTTCTCTCTCTCTCTCTCTCTAGATTTAAAAGAGTTAAAACCAAGAAATTAGACCTCACCTTTCAACTTTTAATAACCTTTATTCTCAGAGTGCTAAATTGACATTTATGGCTCGACAATATTAATAAAATACAAAATTAAGTTCTCAATGAAATTTAAGCTTCTATTTCATCTACTCTAATTCCACACACTTAGAAAAGAAAACATTAGCTTCCTTAAAACACTATTTTCCCTTTGACTAGAAATCATATTCCATTAACAGGAAAAGGGAGTGGAACAAAATAAAGCTATACCTGAATGAGACACAAGTTTTGCAAGACTAAATAACTCCTAAATCAGCTATACGAAGTAGGGTATTTAGAAGAGAAGTCCTTATTGGGAAATTATTTGGGGCCAATGGAATGATTAGTCTGTGTATAGTTGGGGTTTTATTTTTTCCTATGGAATTAACTTTTAAGTGGGTTAGAGAAAAAAAGGTATCACTAAGATAAAAACTTATTTCAAGCAATGTGATTTTACTGCTGTTGTAACATTCAAGTTACAGCAAGTTTTCAAATCATGTACCTGTGTGTGGGAGAAAATTTTTTCCCATGTATGAGATCAGGTCTGAGCCCTTGATGATGAGGATCTTTTCAACCACAACAGGGAAGATTGCATCTTATTATAGGGCTCTTTGTTTGACTAGGAAAACAACCTGTATAGCGTGGGGCACATATACCATGATAAAGGGGACTGGAGTCAGAGGACTTGGGACTAAATTTCTTCCATTTAACTATCAATATTTGTGTGTCCAATGGAAGCAGGTAGATGGTGCAGTCAGGAAGACCTAAACTCAACTCCACCCTTAGACACTTCCTAGCTGTGTGACCTCTCTCAGCCTCAGTTTCCTCATGTGTAAAATGGCATTAATTTCAAAAATGCCATTAAGAACAGCATTTGCTTCTCAGAGTTACTGTGAAAATGAAATGAGATAAAATTTGTAAAGGTATTACAGGCCTTAAAGCAGGATATAAATGCTAGCTACTAACTGTCTGAGCAAGTAGGTGGTGCAAAAGTTGGATACTGAAGTCAGGAAGACATTTTCCTGAGTTCAAATACACTCCCAGACATTTATTTGTTCTGTGCTGGGCAAGTCACTTAATCCTGTCTACCTCAATTTCGTCATCTATAAAATGAGCTGGAAGAGAAAAAGGCATCTTTGCCAAGAAAATTCTAAAATGGGGTCTTAAAGAGTTGGCCATGACTCAAAATGCCTGAATGGGGCATCAGTTTTCCCTCCCTGAATTCAGAGAAATAACAGAGTTAAACTTGATGACCCTGTCCAGCTCTATGGTCTGTGATCCTCTGACTATATTGAGATAAAAGACCAGAGCTATCATACTTGAAATCAGATATCAAGTTCAAGAGGTATTTCTGAGAATTTCTTTTTAGTGAGTCTTCATTTTTTTTGGTATTTTTTCTAATTATATGTAAAAAAAAGTTTTCATCATTAAATTTTTGGTAAGATTGAGTTCTGAGGGGCAGCTTGGTGATGCAGTAGATAGAACACCAGCCCTGGAGTCAGAAGGACCTGTGTTCAAATCAGGCCTCTGACACTAAATAATTACTTAGCTGTGTAAGTTACTTAACCGCATTCCCCTCCCCAATCAATTTGTTATTGGTAGTACATATCAAACATAGGAGAATTTTTTGTCACATTCCCTCTATCTGTGACTGCTCCAAATGTCAATAATTTTACAAAGCTGATGTAAAAGTTAATGAAGGATTTGGACCTAACCTCAACAGATGAAAAACTGCATGAAATTAAAGTCAAATCAAAATTTCATCAATGGCATATTTTTAATATATATCAGTTAAAAGTTCCATCCAGGAACAAATGGTTTAAAAGCATTCAGATGAAACTTGTTTAACTGAGTCTATCCATAAGCCTGCTTCGAGGACATTTCCTGTAAGTGAGAATAAAGGAAGGTTCTATTTTAAGCTTTAGCTACAGATAATTTCTACACCTAGAGAAAAACAGAATGTCAGCATTCTTGGAGATCATCTTGTCCAACAGTCTATAGCTTACAGAGGCTGAGTATGGACGGAAGTCAAACTTCCTGACTCAATCTATTGTTGTCTTATGGTTAAGAGGTCCTTGAAATTGTTTTTATTTTTTGCAATTGCATGCTGATGTAATTATAGATAGCTTTCCACAAGGGAATTCAATTTTAATGTCAACTCTCTAGTTCTTGGCACTATTTAAAGGATGCTAGCTATGGGAAGTTCAATAAGAAGTTGTAAATTGTAGGGACTTTTATTGGAAGATTTCAAAATAATTTTATATCTATCAAGAAATGTTTTTACATTTAAATTTCTCAAATCTTAAGAAACTTACATTATAACCATGTACTAACAATGCCAAAAAGATGGTACTGAAGTACATAGAAAATTTGAAGTCAGGACATGTGATCCTTAAGACAGACTCAGTAACCAGTCTGTTGTGTGACCTAGGCAAGTCATATATTCTGTTTCCTAATCCTGGAGGATGTGTTAGAATAGAAACTCCTTTAAAGCAAGGATTGTTTTTATATTTGTATCTTCCATGTCTTGCCAAGTGCCTGGCATATCTGACACTTAATAAATGTTTATTGATCTTGAAAAATAATGTAGACATGTGTGGTCAGACTGAGATATGAGTAACATTCTAAATGATTCCAGTAAGAGAGCTCTTAACTTGAAGTTCATGAACTTGTTTTTTGAGTGTTTTGATAACTTAATTAACATACTTGATTTCCTTTGCTTGAAAACATGTTTCATTTTATACATTTAAAAATCTTCTTCTGAGAAGCGGATCCAAAAACACAAAATAGCTTAAGAATCCTTTGTTTTAGATGGTCTGGAAAAATTGTGTCTGACTTTTTATGACAATATTTACCCAATGCCTAAAAAGTGCTGGGCCAATCTAAGAACTAAATACAAAAGAATGCAACAAACACATATGCCTGGGACCAATGTAGTGGTGGGAGAAGGATCTTGACCTTATAGTTCTAAAAATAACATTGAAATTGTGACTACTCTCATTAAACTTGTCCTCAGAAGGAAGCACCCCCCCTCCACTCCACCCACCATCCCCTTCCTACTATTACACCATGCCTATGTTTTTATTGTTAACATCCTAAGATGAATCAATTAGCTTTAGCTGCAAGAGAGATTTAATGGTAATTTTGCAGACAAAAGATAGGACGGAAAAAACAAGATCACAAAGTGATCAGTCCAAGACAATTGTTTGTCTCTGCTTAATAGATGCTCAGGATGAGGAAGTCAGAAGAGTGGTGGCTGACCTTTATTCATAATAATGTCAGGATGTTGATGCAACATTCAAGCTGCTCTCACTAAAAGAGATGTGTACACATATGGGAATTTTTCCTTGTCTTTAGAAAGTAAAACATTTGCTAAATTTATTTCCAGTACTTAAATATGCATACTTTCAACTTTTGAATGAAATGAACTATAACTAAAAGGGTCACTTCTCTCCCTTGAGTCCAGAAAGTCATGGATATGATTATAAAATCAAGGAAGGATAATCCAAGCATTCTTAATTAAGGATACAACCAAACCCCTCCTTTGTGATATTTCCAATCTGCCATTGGATTCAATGACACTTACCCCCATGAGTCAACTCTAGCCTCTCCCAACAATTCTTTCTTGGGTGCCTTTTCTGGCTCATTCTCCTCTTGCCTCCAAAATGTCACTGATCGCCAAAGCTCTGTCCTTGCCTCTACTCTTTCTACATTTTCCTTTGGGTATTAATTACAGGTACAGGAGGATAACTGATGTGAAGATAACCAAGGTGAGAATAGAGTGCAGGTCAAGATCAGGAAGCTGCTCTAGCTGAAATGTGGGGTGCAAGAAAGGAGCAAACTGCAAAATAGGCTGGAAAATGGTTTGGACTCAGATGGTAGATGTGTTTTTATGTAAGCTTAAAGAAGTTTTTAGTTTTTTTAAATTTTGTACAGCAAGCAAAGGAGGAGGCATTGAAAGATTTTGAGCAGGAAATTAAGATGTTTCCATATTTCCAGTGGCACAGTAGTAGAATTAGGGAGACCCAAGATCAAATTCTGCCTCAGAACTTATGAACTATGTCACCCTAGGCAAGTTATTTAACCTCTCTTAGCCTCAGTATTCTCATATGTGAAATAGGGATAATAAAGTTATAGAAAGTTACTTTGCATACTCTTTGAGACCTTATTTTGGGTTTTCTTGGCAAAGATACTAGAATGGCTTGCCATATTTTTCTCCATCTTATTTTACAGATGAGGAAACAGAGGCAAACAGGGTTGTGTCTTACCCAGGGTCATACAGTTAGAACATGTCTGAGGTCAGATTTAAATTCAGGAAGAATAGTCTTCCTGACTTCAGACCTGGCTCTCTACCCACTATGCTATCTAGTTGTCCCATATAAATTCCAATTATAATTATCATTATTATTATTATTACTATCATTATTGATTATTATTAATTTCCAACTACCTACTAAATTTATTTTTACCTCAGTTATTGTTACACTAAATTGCTTCTTCAGGATTACATGTCCCTTTGAAAGAACCTCAAAGACCAGATAATTCAACCTTTACCTGAATAAGACTCCCTTACACATTATTCCTAACAGTGTGGTCATCCAAGATTTTGCTTCAAGCTCTCTAGTGAGGAAGTAGCTATTAATCCACCAAGAAATCCTACTCCCTTTCAGAAGGGTTCTAATAATTAGGAACATTTCCCTCATATCAAGCCTTAATTTACCTCTGAAATTTTCAACCATTTCCATTAGTTCTGCCCTCTGAAGTCAAGCAAAATAATTTTCCAAAGCTTATTCTTTGTGATAGACTTTTTACCTGGTACATTCTGCCCCCACCTCCCCCTTCCCGGATTTCTCTTCTCTAGCATATTCCCAGTACCTTAATGAATTTTCCTAAAACCTGAGCTTGAGGTCTTTTGTCTGCCCAGTTGTCCTCTGAATGGTTCTCTAGGTTTTTTTGGTTTTGTTTTGTTTTGTTTTTGTTTTTCTTATTTTTGCAAGGCAATGGGGTTAGATGGCTTGCCCAAGGCCACACAGCTAGGTAATTATTAAGTGTGAGGCCGGATTTGAACTCCAGTACTCCTGACTCCAGGGCCAGTGCTCTATCCACTGCGCCACCTAGCCACCCCTGGCTGTCTAGTTTTTAAATATACTTAACATGTGATGCCTAGAAACTGAATACTCTAGATATGGTTTGGCCAAGGTAGAGGCTATCACTGGCCTTGACCATTGTTATGTTGCCCAAGATTGCATTAGCTTTCCTAGAAACTGACATTATTGACTAATAAACTTTTGGTTCCCTAAGCTTTCCAGTTTTTTTCCCCCTTCAACTGCAGTCTAGATATATCTTCCCTATGTTGTACTTGGAAAGTTCATTTTTAAGAAAGCAACTCCAGTGTAAGCCTTTATATTTATTCATTATCAAGTGCGATATTTATAAGTACTTAGAATAGTCCTAAAATAATGCTTATTTACTAACTTTCTCTCCTCTCATTCCTATTAAAATGTCATCTTTTTTGATTTGGTCTAATATTCTAGTCTTTCAAGATCTTTTGTAACCATTATCATATTTAGTTTGCAAGTTATCCTGCCAATAAGTAAATCAGATAAGCATGCCATCTTGCTTTTCTTTTTCACACTTTTGGATTTAAAAACCTTTTGACTAATATCTGTTTAGTCAGTCCATCATTCCTAATTGTTCTCCCTGGTCTCCATAACCAAGCTTAACTTCACATTAAACTACACAGATTTTGTTTCATTAGCTACTCCCCTCCCCTCCCTTATAGACTCCTCTGGCTACCATTTATTGACCTACAAACTTTCATTCCTAGGTAACTTCCACTATCTGATTTCCCTTGGGTGTGTCAATCACTGGAGAAAATCAAGGCATTAATGTTGATTTTATGCTTCTTAAATTTTATGGTTCATAACATCAGGGAAGCCCTAGCTGCCATTTGATAATACTTAATTGAGAATATTGATTATCTTGAACTCCCTCAATCCTCTCTATTTCTCAAACTTCTCAATAGTTTTCTTCCTCCTTCCTTCTAGTCACAGGAGGGATAGCCTAGATTGACAGTGAGGTTAATCCCTCTATTACACCCTTGACCCCATTTCCTCCTGACTCCTTTAGCAGGACTCTCCAACAATCATCTCTCCCCTCATATAGCTTTAATTTAATCCTTCTCTCTCTCCAATGGCCCCCTCTTCCCATATACTTACTAATGTGTTCTGATCTATTCAAACTGAAAAAGTCTTTCCTTGACCCTTTTATCTCCCATCTAGTTAATATTCTCTCTCTTCTCCTTTACTACTGAAAAAAGTATTTCTTTGTAACACCTAATGCTTAACTTCCACACTATTAACTCTTATCAACCTCTTGCAGATGGTATTCTCAACCACTTAACTAGAACTGTTTTATCAAAGGTTTACCAGTGATTTCCTAATCTGTAAGTCCAATGGTCTCTTTTTAGGTCTCATTCTCCTTGATTTTTCAGACATTGTTAATCGTATCCTCCTTCTGGATCAAATAATCATTCAAATTGGCACATATTGATTAAACATTTATTACATGCCACATGTTAGAAATACAAAAGGCCCTGAAAGAGCTTACATTCTATTAAGGGAAACATACACACACACACACACACACACACACACACACACAAACATATGTCATGGGTATGTACAAAATATATAAAAGATAAATGCAAGGAATGCAGGGATTGGGGGAGGGGTGGGATGGGAATTCAGGAAAACCTCCTGTAGGAGAGGTGGCATTCAAGTTGTGCTTTGATGGAAATTAGAGATTTCTCCCTAGACTACAAAGATCCCAGATTTCTAGCTGTCTTTTCATCTTTCCAAATGTCTCTATTCTTATTCCTCAAACTCTTTTAAACACCTAAATGAGTATAGTTACCCCATCCAAGAATTTTGCTGTAGACTCTCTGAAATCTCCCCTAGGCAATCTCATTCACTCCTCCCAATATCAACTACTCCTTCTAAGAAGAGACTCCTAAATCTGCTATCTCTGTTCGTAAACCTTTATTTCTAACTGAATGTCTCACTATCATTTCAAACGCAAAACTGGGTTCACCTTTTCTCCTATAAACCTGTTCCTCCTTCTGACTTAATTACAGCTTTTGTTGATCACACCACCTTGCATTTTTTCCCATGTGTTTAATTTGGGGTTTACTTTTGATTCCTTTATCTCTTTCACATCTAATTCAAATCAGTTATGAGATTTTGACTCTATCTTTTCAAAATCTCTCTTTCTTTAATTTCTTCACCCACCCACATATAGACCTTCATTACTATTTCCCTGGACTACCACAATAATCTCTTTTTTATTCATTTATTTTTCCAACTACATGCAAAGAGTTTTTAACAATCATATTTCACATTTTCCCTTCTGATTTCCCTTCCCTTCTCCTCCTGTCAGATAGCATGTTATACATGTATAATTATGTTAAACTATTTCTATATTAGCCATATTATGAAAGAAGAATCAGAACAAAAAAGAAAAATTATAAGAGAAAAACATAAAACAAATTTAAAAAATTGAAAATAGTAAGCTTTGATCTGCATTCAGACACCATAGTTCCTTTTGTGGATTGTATTTTCCTACACAAGTCCTTTAGAATTGTTTTTGATTATTGTACTACTGAGATGAGCAAGTCCATCATAACTGATCATCACATAATGTTGCTATTAATGTACAATAATCTCTCTTTATTTTTAGGTTTTTTTGCAAGGCAGTGGGATTAAGTGGCTAGCCTAAGGCCACACAGCTAGATAATTATTGTGTCTGAGGCTGGATTTGAACTCAGGTACTCCTGACTCCAGGGCTGGTGCTCTATCCACTGTGGCATCTAGCTGCTCCCCAATTATCTTTTTTTTTTAGGTTTTTGCAAGGCAAATAGGATTAAGTGGCTTGCCCAAGGCTACACAGCTAGGTAATTATTAAGTGTCTGAGACCAGATTTCAACCCAGGTACTCCTGACTCTAAGGCGGTGCTTTATCCACCATGCCACCTAGCCCACCTAGCCCCCCCCATTATCTCTTAACTGTGCTTCCCAGCTTCCTCCTCTAGGCAACTTCTACAAAACTGTCAGAATAATATTTCTTCTGCATTGATCTGGTCCTTTTACTCCTTGGCTCAAAATCTTCAACATCTCCCTATTATCTATCAGGTAAAGTTCAAGCTATTTTAAGAACTGAAGTCAAGATTCTTCACAAAATCCTAATATAGACCATGCATATATTTAACCCTTAAATTAAACCATTATGAACATACACCAAGAATAAGTAATAAAAACACTTATGTATCTGAAAAGCCTATAACTTTATGTGGAAACAAAAAAAACAAAGACTGATAATTGTTTTGGATATGCTGATTTTGTGGTCCTTCAACCAGGAAATGTTTCAATAAATTAAAGTATATGAATGTAATAAAAATGGGGAATGAAAAATTCAGAGAACCATAACAAAATGGTCCCTAATATATATGATCACAAAAGATTTGCCAGGTGAGAAATGAGAGGATATGGATACAAGTCTTCTCCACATGGGGCCAGAAATCACCATTCCCAGTCCTAACTAAAACTACTACCCAACACATCCATAGCAATTTATTTTCTTTCCCCCAAAACTCACCCATCTTCTGAACTTCACTATTAATGTTGAGGGTACCATAAAAATCCAAGTTTCCCAGTTTAATAACCTTGGCATCCTTTTTTAACACCTCACTCTCATATATATTTTCAGTTGCCAAATCTTGTTTCTGCATCCATAACCTCTCATTTAAGTCTCCTTCTTTCCATTCACAAGATCATACCTTGTTCATACCTTCATCATCTCTCACCTGGAGAATGGCAGTAAGCAAGTCAATTCAACAAGTATTAAGCACCTAAAGGCCAGGTATAGTAACTGAACTCCAAAATTGGTCTCCAATTCATCCTCCTCATAGTTACTGAAGTGCTTTTCCTAAAAAGTAGCATCATCACCTTGCTCAAGGTGATAAACTAATGTGACTCACTATATTTCTTTGATTGACTATAAAGTCCTCTGTTTGACATTTAAGGCTTTTTAAAAACTAGTTCCTTCCTAATTTTCCTGCCATTTCATAGGTACTCCCTGTCCCTATGTGATCCAGCTAGCATTGACCTATTTACTATTCCTCTCACATGATTATTCCATCTCCAGTCTCTATGACTTTTTACAGGCAATTCCACCTCTTGATTTCCCTAGGTTTTCTCAAGTCTCAGTTCAGATACCACCTACTAAGGAGGCTTTCCTGGCCTCCTCATTTCAGTCACTTGAGACTTCCTGCCTAAGGTTCCCTTCCTTCTACCTCTTGTATCTTGTATGTAACACTAGCTCCTCCATTAGTATATCAGCCCCTTGAAGAAGATAAGGATTATTTTTGTTCTTGTCTTGCTTTGTATCCAATAATCTTTATTACATTGCAAAGGCTTTAATAAATATATTGAGAATTTATGCTTAGCATGATTACTTTCAATCCAAGGGAGTAGGAAAACAAGGGAGAAAAATGTGAAACTTAAAACCTTGTGAAAAAAAATTGTTGAAAATTGCCATTACATGTGATTGGAAAAATAAAAAAAATAAAATATTAAAAAAAAATAAATGCATATTGATTAATTGGTGCTTCATAGACCATCATCAACTCACATCATGCAGGACAACCCGGCTAATCTAAAACAGAGTCGCTATTGCCTTGTTATCCCTTTCCTGAAGACTGTTTTCTGCTCCTAAAACTGATGAAGGTAGACAGGCAGATAACTCCAAGAGATGAACCATCTCCTTTATCAGATAACTGCAAGTAGTTAAGAATGTCCTATGTATGATCATTGCTTTTCCACCTACATAGGACTGTCTTCTAAACCAGTGTCTGTCCCTCCCCCAAGATGAAAGAATTTCTATTTAAGGATCTATATAGGAGGGAGTATATGAGCTAATGCAGAAGAAAGGAAAAACCCAAAGAAAAAGATACAGGTCTATAAAATGTAAATGACAATAGAACCTAAAAGGCAACTTTAAATGAATTAATCAAAACTGGCTGTAAAAGATAGACATAACTTTTGTCCAAGTAGGGAACATATATGGATGTGTAGGTAGAAGAAGCAGGGGAAGAGAAAATAGACTATAGATTATGTAAATGAAATGTGATTGTACCTAAAAAGATATTGTTGCTGTATTGAACAATTTTGCATGATTTTTTCCTACTGCAATGAACAGTTGAGAAAAGGCAAGGAAGGGGAAGTCAGTCAACAAAGTACCTACTATACACCTAGCACTGCTTTTTAAAAAAAAAGGTAAAAGTTGGGGCAGTTAGGCACATAGATAGAGCATTGGCCCTGGAGTCAGAAGGACCTGAGTTCAAATTTGACCTCAGACACATAATAATTGCCTAGCTGTGTGACCTTGGGCAAGTCACTTAACCCCCATTGCCATAAATAAAAATTTTTTTAAAAGGTAAAAATCACCTCTGCCCTTTAGCTTTAAGGATTTTTTTTTCCAAAGCAATGGGATTAAGTGGCTTTCCCAAGGCCACACAGGTAGGTAATTATTAAGTGTCTGAGGCTGGATTTGAACTCAGGTACTCCTGACTCCAGAGCTGGTGCTCTATCCATTGCAAACCTAGCTGCCCCTGCCCTTTAGCTTTTAAAAAAAGGCAAAAATCATCTCTGCCCTTTAGCAACTCATATTCTATTAGAAGAGAGAACATGCAAATAACTATTTACAAACAAAGTAGAGGAGAGAATATGCAAATAACTATTTAAGAACAAAGTAGATGAAAGAGACTAGAGAATGATGATGCCTTTAATAACAAGATGGAGGTTCAGAAGAGGGAAGCATTTGAGGGGAAAGATGTGAGTTCAGTTTGGGATTTGATCTTTTGAGGTACTCCTCAATTATGCAGTTTAAGATGATCAAAAGTCAACCTATGATAAGAGACTGGCAGTCAGGAAAGACCATTCAGGCTGCATAGAGGTACTAACTTTCCCATGGGAATTGATGAGATCACCTAGTGAGACAGTAGAGAGAGAGAAAAGAGAAAGTAGCTAAGTCAGAATTTTGGAAAACACTAAGTGGGTAGATCTGGATGAACAAGGGATTGAGAAAGTACTGACATACAGACAGGATAACAAGAAGAGAATAGTCATAAAGACCAAGATTATCTAGAAGAATCTGTCAAAAGTTGCAAGGAGTTCAAGAAGGATTACAACTGAGAAAAACACACTGAATTTGGCAATAAAGAGATCATTGATGACTTGGAGACTGCATTTTCAGGGGAAGATCATCTTTGTGATATGAAAGGAAGAAGAGAGAAGAGGAAAGAGGAAACTCTTTGGAAATGGCCAACTTTTTTCAGAGAATTTTTGAGATGTTGCATGGGAGAAACAGATGTAAAAAATGAATGAATGAAGGAACAAATGAATGAACAAGCAAACAAACAAACAAATAAATAAATAAAAAGAAACAGATGTCCTGGGAGACTTAAGAAGGGATGAGAAAGCTTGAATTTGAGAACAAGTCAAAAGGAAGGAATGGGGTGGCTAGGTGGTACAGTGGATAGAGCACTGGCCCTAGAGTCAGGAGTACCTGAGTTCAAATATGGCCCCAAACACTTAATAATTACCTAGCTGTGTGGCCTTGGGCAAGCCACTTTTAACCCCATTGCCGTGCAAAAAAAAGAGAGAAAGAAAGAAAAATGTTCTTTTCAAAATATTTCAAAACTTTTTTGAAAATGGTTTTACAAACCTCAAACATTGTCTAGGTGATAATTATTATCATTACTATTGTTGTAATCCAGATTCATTCAGTGACATGTGATTAGAAACAACAGTAGCCTGATTGGTGGTGACAGGAAAAGTCGGAAAGAAATGCAAAAGCAGAGAGCAGCTTCAACCTGAATTGATTCACAAAGGAATTGTGATAGATAAAGGAGAAGAGTATAGGCAGCTCAAGGGTCAAAACCTGGAAAGGAACTGAGGGGTGGAGGTAATAGTGACAAAGGGAGGAAGTTAGAGGTTATAAGATAGAAAGTTAGAAGGTCTTGATTAGATAAAGGAATTTCAGAATTTGTGACATTTCAGAATAATGGCAAGGCAATGTGTGTGGCAAAAGTAAAAAGAAATAGATCATGGGCATAAAGAATGAGGAAATTCTGATATTCGAAGGAGTAACAAAATGTATGTTGAAATTTCCTAAGACGCAGGCAGGAATTGGAGAAGTGAGGAAGGCTGTGAGACTCATTAAAGAAGGAAAGAGAAATTTACAAAAGAATCAGTTGAGGGGTAGCTAGGTGGAGCAGTGGATACAGCATTGGCTCCGGAGTCAGGAGGACCTGACTTCAAATCTGGCCTCAGATACTCAGTAATTATCTAGCTGCTTGACCTTAAGCAAATGACAACCCCATTGCCTTGCAAAAAAAAAAAAAAAAAAATCAATTGATAGATAATGACTACCAGAATCTGGATTGAGTGATAAATTTGCAAAGTGTGAAACTTTAAAGAGAAGAGTTTGTGTAGGTGATGGGGGTGGGGGAAGCAATCTAGAAGTAGCAATGGGTAGCAAGAAGTTCAATAGATAGCATTTACAGAGCTTAAAGGTTTGCAAAGCAATTTACATTTTTGATCCTCACAACAAGGTAAGTACAAATGAGGATACTGAGGTACAGAGAGGAATATTCTGGCATTTTTAACCCTACCAACAGGTGAGTTAGGTATTAGGAATAAAAGTATAACCAGTATTGGAATGGTGACCAAGAATTCAGTGCCATTAGGCAGTAATCAGGTTTCAGAGGGAGCAAATGAAAATGGAAAAAGTTTAAAATGAAAGTAAGTTTGTTAATTATGGACCAGGCAGGGGCAGCTAGGTTGCATAGTGGATAAAGCACCCACCCTGGAGTCAGGAGTACCTGGGTTCAAATCTGGTCTCAGACACTTAATAATTACCTAGCTGTATGGCCTTGGGCAAGCCACTTAACCCCATTGCCTAGCAAAAAAAAAAAAAAAAAAATTATGAACCAGGCATTCCAAAGAGAAAATTCCTCAAAATTCAGAGGTAACAAATTGAAACTCACTAGACTAATAAATGCAAGCACTCTTTAGGTGTGATTATCTCAAGGTATAATTAATTTTTCTAAAATTATTTCAAAAGTAGGCTAAAGATCCTTGCATTAAAAAAAAAAAGAAGGCTGTTTTGTAGATATGGACTTTTATATTAGGGTCCTTTTGTTTGTCTATTTTTTTAAAAAATATTTTCTGACTAATCCATGCATATATTAAACACAAAAGTATATGTACAATAGTCACCTCACTGTTCACTGCTGAGGGGAGGAGAGTGGGAAGGGAGGGTGGAAGGAAATTATATAACTTTAAAATATACATAAGCATGTGGATGAATGCTGAAAAACTTTCATAATATATAATTGGAAAAATAAAATATCAATTAAAAAACATTCTCAACTTGCAGATATACTGCTTTAAATCAAATTGAGTGGAATATCTAAGATGGATATAATAGGTTGTAAAAGTCAGATAAAAGTGGCATTTGTGATATCTGGACAAGTTGGTTAATTCCAAAACTATGTTGCATTACTTTGACTCTAAGAGAACATAAATAAAAGATGGACAATCAGGGAACATGTGTTCATGCACTCATAATAGAAAAGAAGAGAAAAGTAATCAATGTTTACTGGGAAAAAAAGGAAGCCTTGGTGGGGGAAAAAAATGACATCTTAGTATGCATCTAATGAGGCAAAAATGCTGGCAAGTTATGAGACTAAAAATTAAATGCTATCAAACTAAAAGCTTGTCATGATATCCCCTTCTTCAGGGAAAATGTGAAGTAACAATATACTCCTACCAAAGAATGTGTACTGCTTTCACATACTATACATTGTCTATCACAACATAGAGAAAGCAAGTCATTAATTATCAACTACCATTTTAAAGGAAAATATTAAAATTTCTATGGCAATGAGGCAATATTGTATGAATGATGACAAAAAAAAAGTTGTAGGGAGGCTAGGTGGTGTAGTGGATAAAGCACCAGCCTTGGAGTCAGGAGTACCTGGGTTCAAATCTGGTCTCAGACACTTAATAATTACCTAGCTGTGTGGCCTTGGGCGAGCCACTTAACCCCGTTTGCCTTGCAAAAACCTTAAAAAAAAAAAAAAAAGAAGTTGTGAAGCAATTTATTAAACCTCAATGACAGCTTGCATAATGACTGAGTGGATCTGAAGTCAGAGCATTTGAGTATGAGTCAGACAAGTCGCTTTATATTTTGTGCCTCAGTTTCTTCATTTGAAAGATGAAAAAGGGCAAAATGATCTAAAAATTCCTTTTATCTTTAGATCTCATGAACTAAGAAACTCCAGATTGTTTTCCCCTAACGCTAACAAGCATTTAGAAGGGCTGTAGAATTGGCTGTACAAGACCAGATGTTCCATGGTCATTCAAAATTCTGAATCAACAATAGGGAACTGACCACAACTGTTTCCTCCCCATTTCTCATATACACATCTAACACACCCACATTGCCTCCCTCTCTCTCCAACCTGAAAGTCAAAAAAGTTTCCAAGGATTTTCAGGCTATTCTGAAGCAATTCTAAAATAAATACTCTTAATCCTTTTTTATGTCATGACCCCTGTAGCACCCTGGTGAAGCCTATGGAGCCCTCCTCAGAAAAATATTTTCTTAAATGCATAAAATAAAATATAGGACACAAGATGACAATGGAAGTCAATTATCCTGCAATACAGCTACCAATATTTTTTTTAAAAGTTCAAGGTCTCCAGATTTAAAAAATCCCTGCTCTAAGACTTTAAAATGCAGACTTCTGTTGGCTAAAGTAATGGTTCTCAAATTGTGAACTCCCAGGATATTCCAAAGGCCCAAACAGAAGATAGATAGAAGGTTCTTTCAGTAAATCAGATTAAAAACGATGAGGGTCTGGGTCAGCTATGACAGCAGAAAAAATGTTGGCTTTGAAGCCCGCCGACCTATTTCATATCACAAACTTCCATATGCCTCAGGCCACTACTTAGAATTTGGTATGTACTAGGTATAGATGATAGAGGGAGTTCCCTCACAGATGAAATAAATCTTTGATCCTTCTAAGTCACAAAAGTTTACAACTCTGAACTGAGCCTTCAAACCCTCTACCCTAGTTCCAGTACTTACCTAGTCTTCTAGAATAGCCTTATCTCTCATCTCTACCCTCTCCAATTCATTCTTGGCACAGCTGACAAATTGATATTTCTAAAATACAGTTCTGACCATGTTACTCTCTCGCACTAAAAAGTCTCTAATACTTCTGGATTAAAATACAAAATCCTTTCAGCTTATGCAAGTGAAGATTTGAGACATATTGTAGAGGTTGAGGAGAGATGTTTTGGAGGCTGAATTACCCAGAGAAACGTAGTCAATGTTTACTGGGAAGAAAAGGAAGGCAACTGATTGAATATATGGGTTGAAGGAACAAGTAGAGTCAAGATAAGGTCCAGCAGCTTTGTATTCTGTATGAAATTCCACCTCCCACACCCTCTATTACATCAATGAACCCCATACATTTATGAAGTTCCAACTGCACAAAACATTACAAAATCATGGGGATAACATAGTTGGAAACCAAAACTGTTCATGTCCTTAAGAAGCTTATAATTTAATAGAAGAAAATATTGATTAAACAAATAAATGTGATATAACATAGAATGTGATAAGAACAAAGGAGAGATTCATAAAAAACCATTAAAAAACGAGGATAGAGGGATCACTTTGGGTGGAACACTTTGAGTGCAGGTAAAGGTATAGAGTTGAATTAGGGAAATCTTCATGGAAGAGGTATTACCTGAGAGAGATCCCAAAGGAAAATGGAAAGAGGATTAAAAATTACTTTGGTGGGGAAGGCAGATTTATAAGAATTTGTGGTCTGTCTTTCCACTAAGTTGAGACTGTCTGGGGAGAAAAGCCCAACTCAGTTGAAAAAAAATAAGTGAGAGTTCAGAAGCAAAATCTGGAGATAAAATTCTTCCTTATTACTGAGTTTCCAAGTGATACCTGGCAGCCTTTTCAAATCATTAAATTTTCATTTACCACAGAACTCTACAAACAATAAAAACCTGGAATTTCTTCTAATGCTTATTACAAACTTTACACACAAACCAAGGGATGAGAAGGAAAGGAAACAAACCAAACCCATATGTGTTAATAAATCACTGATCTAAAAGACTTAAGATATGACAAAGTAACATATTAAGCACAGTGACTAAATGATGATGATGATGATGATAATTGATGACATATAGCTGAAAAGGTGTTTTTCTATTTATATTACCTCATCTGATTCTTACAACAACCATATGAGGTGGCCACTGTTATTAACCCCATTTTGCAGATAAGGGAACAGAAACTGAGTACTTAAGAGCCCTGGCCAGGTTCACATGACTAAGAAGTATCAGAGGTGAGATTCAAATCTAAGTTCTCCTAAGGATTCTGGAAATCTTGCACTAAAAATTTCATTGACTTAGCATTTGCCCAAGTTCAAGTCACTTGTCTTCTCAACTAAAACTATTGTGAACATCTGATTAAAAACGCCTTCTTGGTATTGCCTGAAAAAATTTCTCAGAACTTCCTACAATCTTTTGTGCAAATAAAATTGATGCAATCCTATAACAGAAGGCCATAATCACATTTTCAAGTGTTTTCAAATCTAAATCATAGATCACTTTTCTCTATCCCATTCTCTCAAACTATAAGATAGTGTTCTTCCAAACTATTCAGATTCATCCTCTTCCTTTCTTCTTCTCTTCCTCCCCTTCCTTCTTCTCTTTTCTTATACCAAAAGGAGCCCTTTTGCTGGATTCATTCTAGATTTACCCTGCTAAGAACTCCAGAAGTCAACTATTAGTTCTACATAAGGAATGTAGCCACAAGTAGCCATATGACTTCTTCATTTACCAGCAACAACCCCCCCAACCCCAAACAAACAACTATTTTTAACCACAACTAAGGCCTGAACATCTGGAAGATTACATCAACATGACTTTTCAACTTCAAAAAGGCAAATTGCTCCCACAGACTAAAATTCCTTAAAGGGGGGAGGAGGAAGTAAAGGATGGAAATGCTTTCACTTGAGCAGATATGAAGGCCCAACATTGCAATTTTGTTCCTTTCTCTTCAATTAAATTCCATAAATCTCCCTGACCAGTAATACATTTTGTTTTTCAAAAAACAAATTGTTCATATTTTACTAAAAACCAAAAGACTTTTAGCAGTTGTTTTATGTACACCATTTCTTTACTTTACCTTGGAATCATTTCATATATGTCTTGATGACTCAGATAAAAACAATGTCTTCAAGACTGTATGGCAGAGTTCAAAGAGAGCTGAATTGAGTTCAAATTCCAGTTTTCCTTTTACTTTCCATGTGACTTTGGGCAAGTCACTTAACCTATCTGCCTCATGTGTAAAATTGGGGGGGGGGGGTTGACTTTAAAAACCAAAGCTTTAGATCTATGATCCTAAGGGAAAGGAACTATATTCTTTTGTATTCTACTCGCCGGTAATTGTTGAGTGAGGTGAAAAGAAAGAATTGTTTAATGTACATGGTGACTGATATTCCTATAACTATATAACTTTATTATAACTATAACTATATAACTATCTTTATAAACTCAGAAATATTTACATAAACAAATTTTTATATCTCCAAATAAATGAAAGCCCCTGAACATGTCATAAATAGTTTAACTTCTTTCTAAGTACCTTCAAAATAAATAACAACTTATTTATTTTAAGGTTATGACTTTTCTTTTTCATTGACACTCCCCTTTCCCCCCAATCTCCACTCTTACCCCAGTCTGTTTCTAGCACCCTGAGGTTAGCAGGTTACCAAGTGTATATAAAAAAAAGATCAAACTTGTTTTGATATGATCAAAATTAAAATCTTGATTTTTATAAATATTCTTTGAATTATTTTAGTTGCTTTAGAGTAACTCACTTCCTTTCTGAAATATTTAGTCTAAATATTAAGCTTTTATTGAATGAAACAAAATATCTAAACCAGTAACACAGGTGATCTCATGCCTACTATTTCACTGGCATGCATTTTTCTGTCCACAGGACTTTCATGAAAAAGACATAGAAAAAAATATCTTTCTTGACCCAGGGACACTCATTTGCTAGTGAAGCAATAAACTTGGGACTAAATCAGAGCCACTGTTATCTATACTAGGAGTCAAAAGAAAGGGCTAGTCTGCATCATGAAACTAAATTTTATTCTCTAAGTGATAAAAATTATGTTGGAACAGCTTGTGCCAATACTTGCTTTCACTTAAGCAGATATGAGGGACCAACACTGCAATGTGGTGTTGCCAAACTGCAATCCTAGCATGACTTAAAAGGCTTATGAGTATGTACACTAAATCCTATTATAACATTGCTCATTGTTACATGGCTTTAGATACATGACAGATCAAATTATGTCCCTGAAATATGTCAACTATGTACAATAAAAACCTATTTATGTATCTCTATACCAGCTTTAAAAAGAAATTTTGCAGTTCCAAAAATGGTCCTTACAATCACATTTTTTGATATACTCTTACTTCTAGAAGAATAAAACAAAGATAACGAAATAAATATTCTTGTTTTTTTTCTCATGCAGAAGAAACTGTTATCATCCAAGACAGCTAGATGAGTGCCTCTTTTCAAGGTGCCTGCTGATGATAGCCTAAAAATGGAATACCAAGATATAACAAAAACAACTGGATCTACCACCTAACTTCCAAAAAGGTAACATTTCTAGTACTCAAAACTGTTTGGTCTTTGAGAAGAAAACACTAAAATATTTCACTCTATCAATTAAAGAAGCTGTAAATGAGGATATTATTATCATCAAATATTATATTCCCTCCCCCAAACAGTATTTGTTCAATTTTGCAATAGAATTCAATTCAGATGAATTAGTATTATCATGAGGGGGTGTGGAAGAGTAGGGGGGGAAAAACCCAAAACACTGGGCTGGGTATCAAAAGACCTGAATTCAACTCTCAGTTCCCATTCTACTAGCTATGTGATAATTGGCAAATAAAAATTTCTCTGAGCCTCAGTTTTCTCATATGTAAAACTGAGATACTATTACCAATCTTCCAGGGTTGTGAGAAACACCAGTTTTAAAATTCTTAAAACACCAGTTTTGTCATTTACTTTGTGTATGACCTTGGGTAAGTCACAATCTCTCTGGGTCTCCATTTCCTCATTTGGAAAATGGTCTTGAACTAAATGGTCTCATATGTTCTCTTCTAACTCTAAATCTATGAGTCTTTAAAAATGGGGGTTGTTACCTAATTTATTACTATTATTGTAATTGAAATCTCCTTTTAAGTCTAAGATTAGATTTTAAATTGCCCTCATCATTTTTTAGTGCCCTTGACACTCTCAATTTATGTAATACTGGATAGCAATTGAAATAGTAGACATAAGAAATATATCACATTCCATCAGTCATCTGTAGTGACATGTTCCATTTAAAGTCAAATTATAAGTGTTTACATAATCACACTAACTTTTGTTGTTCAAAAAAAAAATCTTGTTAATGGATTGGACATAGATCTAGAGATTTATTTAGAAGCAAGAGCAAAAACCTTAAATATATCAGCACAGTAAATAGTGTAAGCTGTGGTTCACCCATCTCATGTATTTAATAAGTAGCCCTTAATGCATATTTCAAGACTTGAAAATAAAACAAAAGAAATGGCTTAAATCAACCATAATCTGAATTATGTGTATGCTATATTAAACACAGTTCAACATTTTAAAAGGTGATTTGCTAATGGGGGGATTGGGAACTGTGATTTCACTAATATATATGGAATTCCTGATAAGGAAAAACAGATCAAGTCCGCAAGCACTTAAGCAAGGGCTTACCTAGTACTAGGCATAGCTATAAACTATGCCTTTACAAAGAAAGATAAAACAAAAAGAGACATCTCAAACCCAGTCCTCAGGGAGCTTACAAATGGGAGGGTCAACATTTGATAGACAAGTTATATAAAAAGTATATTAAGGTAGTCATATGATTGGGGAATAAAAGCATTAACAGATGAAGGGGAATGGAATTTAAAAGGTTTCCTGCAGAAAGCAGGAACTGAACTCAATCTTGAAGGAAGTCAGGGAAACTAAGAGGTAGGAGTAAAAAGTCAAAACATTCCAGACATGGGAATAACCAGGACAAAGGTAGAGATGGGAGATAGTTTATTTTATATGAGGAGCAGCAAATAGGTCAGTATGGTTGAATTGTAAAGAGTGAAGAGAATGGTAATTTGAAAGAAGACTGGAAAGGAAGGTGATAGCCATTGTTATTAATAGCTTTAAATGCCAGAAAATGTATTTGATCACAGAGAGGAGTGTGAGCCACTGAGACATTCTAGGAAAGTAAAAGAGGATGAGAGGAAAAGGGAGGGGTCAGACCTACACTTTAGAAAAATCACCTTGTTGAAAAGTGACAAGGAGTCATCTAAGGTTCTGTGATAAAAGACCTTAAGAGAGTGGTTGGGTCTGAATGTTGCCAAAGAGGAGACTTAAACCTAGTTTCCTGACTGAATTCACTTCTTAGTCCACTCAGCCATGATGCCTCTCAAGTTAACATATTCATTTTCACAATGAATTGCTAATAATTCTTAATTAGTAGCATGAATTAATGCTTTTAATCTTGCCAACAACTGTCACACAGCACTGTGAAAACTGCCATATTTTGGTTTATTTTTAGTTTTCTTTCTGTTTTATATAAGGTGGTCCAGAAGGGCTCACTGATCAGTTTCTTTTAGAAACACTACTTTTTTGATAATAGCAAGATTATTTGCCAGGTGGAGGAGGAGGGGAAAAAAAAATCAAAGAAATTGAGACAAAAAAAATGACAGTTTGGGCATAAAAAGCATCCCTTGGGATCAGATGGCCACAGTGTGGTCTTTCCCTTCTTTCTTTCACTCAGGTTAGACAGCTAATTAAGAAAGATTAACAAATCATAGTTATACACAGTCTCCTAGGATTGCTTACCACTTCAGTCTGGTGGATTCTCAGTCTCAAGAATAAAGTAGGTATGGATGAACTAGGTCAAAGCCTGCATGGCACCCAGATCAGTCAAAGCGAACAGACTAAGAGAGGGGAGTGGATTGTCAGCAGTTACTGAATCCGTCCCTCGGACGCAAAAATAAAGCCAGAGTCTATGGAATCCCTAAAACTAAAGGGCTAGAGAAGAACAATGGTATCTATCACTCATAAAGCTGCCACGGGGATCCACGGGTCCCTTTGGTGAAAACCAAACTTCCAGTCAGTGTTACCTGCCAGGCACTTCTCTGGAAAAACTGTCACAAATGGAAGGAAATGCTGACTTTCGGGAGTGAAAATAACTCAATACATTCTTTGCCCCAATTTTTCCACCGAACCCTTTGAAATCTGGTAGGAAACCTGAAGAGAGGGAGCAGGGCGAGAGTCCAGGGACTTCATGTAATTTCTCAAGAATGTGTTCACTATCACGTTTTACGTTTCTGTCCCCAAGGAAGGAGCACACACACACACACACACACACACGCACACATATACACACACATACACACATACACATACACACACATACACATACACGTACACATACACACACACACACACACACACACACACGCACACACGGAAAGGCAGCAGGACAGGCGCTTCAGGCTCTGACATTTCTCAGGAGGCCAGCGGCCGGGGAATCCGAATTGCTCTGGAAGGGACTGAGCAGGCACAGCGGTAGGTTCTGGTTTTATTCTTTCGGTCTGTTTGTTGGGGGGCTGCTGGGGAGCCACGGGGGGCACCTCGCCGGGGCTCCGGGACCACACTGCGGTCTGGGCTTCGCCCGCGGGCCGCCTGGCACGGGATGTGGAGGCGGCGGCTAACCCAACTTCTTCCCTCCCTCCATCCCTTCGGGCCCCTCGGGCCCCCCGGCCTCTGGAGGAGTCTCTCGCGCGTGTCTGCCGGGCGGGGCCAGCACCGAGAGAAACTCGCCCAGAAAAGTTGGGGTTTGCCCCGGGCGGGCGACCCCCCTCCACTCACCGAGCTTCTCCGCCGAGACCCCCAGCAGCAGCAGCAGCAGCAGCAGCGGCGGCGGCGGCGGCGGCAGAGACCCCAGCGGCGGGGGGCGCGCCAGGCGCCGGGGCGCGGGGTCCGGGCTGCCCCCCCAGATCATGGCTCCGGCGCCGGAGGACGCCGACTCTCTGGGCATTCGCGCTTGGCCGGGAAGCCCGCACTTTCCTCCCGGCCAGCAGCCGGAGCTGGCAGCCCGGGCCTCCGGGGCCTCCCGGTCCCCCCTTCTCTCCGGGCCGGAGTCGGGGGTGGACGGCCGGACTGGCAGGACAGGCCGAGTCGGAGCCCGCGCGGCGGATCCCCCCGGAGCAAACTTCCCCAAGAGGGCAGGCGGCCGCGCCTCTCTGCTCTATCTTCTCCTTGCCCCAGAGGAGGTGGGGGGCGGGCAAACCCCGACATTCCTATTGGAGGGGTGCCTTCTGCCAAGGGCACCTCCCTCTCCCGGCCACGCCTTCTGGAGGGGCTGGACCATCAGAAGAAGGAAGTCGCTCTCCTAGGTCCGGCAAGGATGGACTCTGTCCGGCTCTCTTTCCCCCACCTTTCCCTCTTTTCTTTCTCCCTTCTATACTTTTTCCCCTTCCTTTTTTTTTTTTTGAAGGTTTTTGCAAGGCAAACGGGGTTAAGCGGCTTTGCCCAAGGCCACACAGCTAGGGAATTATTAAGTGTCTGAGGTCGGATTTGAACCCAGGTACTCCTGACTCCACTTCACCATTTAGTAACACTTTCCCTGTCCTATTCTATTTTTCCCCCTGCTGTCTCTCAGATGTGTCCGAAGTAGGCAACAACTTATTATCTTTAAGACCTTATGTACAGGGTGACTAGGTAGCGCAGTGGATAGAGCACCGACCCTGGAGTCAGGATACCTGAGTTCAAATCCGACCTTAGATACTTAATAATTTACCTAGCTGTGTGGCCTTGGGCAAACCACTTAACGCAATTATCTTGAAAAAAAAAAGATTTTATGTACATAAGACCTTATGAGGAAACACCTGCTTTTATTTCTAGGGCAAAAGTGTTCAAGTACTGGTGCTTCAGAGGCCTTCCAAGGAAGTGGTTCTGTGCTCTGAGCCCCTTCATTGCAACCGTGTACATCAGAAGATTTAAAAAGATGATAATTTGAACCAACTAAAGTTCAATTTCCTCTATGAAGTTTTACTTAGCCACTCCAGTCCCCAACTGATTCTTTTTTCCTTAACAATTATTGCACTTATAGTTTGTGCCACACAATTGAGCACTTAATTATATGATGCCTTGTGTTACTTTTTAATTATTGAATGCTTTAGTGTTGCTCCTCAATTACACTTTAAGCTTCTTAAGTAAGGGGACAATAGAATCACAATAAAAATTTTAAAATGTTTGCTTTATAAACTATTTTCATGGAATCTTAGAACTAGACCTTACCATAAACCTCTTTTTCAGATCTGATACTATTTACTACACTCTACTTAAAATTTCCTTCCTCTTTTAGAGTCTACTCTAGATGAACCTCTAGGCTCTTGACTTCTCTCTAACCATTGTTCAGTCATGACCAACCCTTCATGATCCTACTTGGGGTTTCTAGTCAAAGATACCAAAGTGCTTTGCCATTTCCTCCTCCAGTTTATTTTATAAATGAGGAACTGAGTTAAATAGGGTTAAGTGACTTTCCCAGGGTCACACAACTAGCAAGTGTTTGAGGCTAGATTTGAACTCAAGAAAATAAGTCTTCTTGACTCCAGATTGGGCATTCTTTTCACTTCACCATTTTAGCCATGAAGGTCTCATTGAAGAGCTTTAGAATTGATTGTACAGCATGGGAAACATTGGAACAGGACCACCGAGCAAGGTGTTCCCTCATCAATGAGAGAGCTGCACTCTATAAAAAAGGCAGAATTGAAGCAGCTCAAAAGAAATATGACACATGACAGTTTAGAATATCCACCCCAGTTGATCACATGGACTATTTGTGCCCAACCTATGGTAGAGCATTCCGAACTCTTATAGATCTGATCACCCACAAACAGACCCTAATTTGTCTCAAACATAGTGATGTCATTTTGGTCCTGTTCATAATGGACAAGAACTGATCAACCATTTAGTCATCTTAAAGTTTACAAAATACTTTACTTAGCCTAACAACAACAAAACCTGATGAGTAGGTTCCACATTTTAGGCAAAATGATTCTCATTTTACAGATGTTCAGAAAGCTTAAGTAATTTATCCATGGTCACATAACTGGTAGGTAGGATTTGTCTTTGGATACTCTTAGTCTGAAACTGTAGGACACATAGCAAATGAGCTTAGTGAATGCTTATTACATCCAAATGAATCAATTCCAGGTCTATCCTAAATCCAAGTATTCTTTCTACATCATCTCAATAATAATAATAATAATAATAATAATAATAATAATAATAAACAGGTATTTCTCTTCTGAGTTCAGAGCCTTCAGATGCTAGTTCTTTTGTAAGCCATGTATGTTATGCTATGAGATGTATATGGTTGCTCATCACAAAGGTTGCTTCCATGATAATCGTTGCAGACTGCAGTGGGCTAGAAGCATTGCTGTTCTCAAGATTCTTGGGTTCAGGGCCCTGGGTTGTCTCCTAGAGATGTAGGGGAGATGGTGGTCAAGAATGGTGGTGGTGATGGTTTGACTCACTGGTTACACACTGCTTCCTCTCTCCTTCAGGAAGCTTCATGCTTTCACTAGGCTGATTGGCTTACCCTATGGAAGGTACTTGGTTGGAAGTTGGTGAGGATAGCTCTCCCTTCTCTGCAGAAGTTGTTTCTCTGAATTCAAGTTGTGGAGGCTATGCTGAATGAAGGACTAGGAGACTGGAAAGTACTACTGCTTCCTGATCTCCTGTGCTTATCTATCAAAAATATGGCCCAGAAAGCTGAAATGAGCTGTCCACAGTCATGGAGTCAATTAATGTTAGAGATTAGACCAGGCTCCAGACATCTTGCCTCCCAACCTCTCTTCTTTCTAGTTCACAGTATGCCCTCTCCTTGTATTGTCCCTCTTTGTCCTGGACAGTGTCTAGAACAGTAAGCACTAATTAAATGCTTGCTAATTGTTTGATTGTTTAGGGCAGATGAAAGTACTGGATTCTCAGAACTCACTTGGCTCTACTCCCTCTAACTGATTGCTTTTTATTTGACTTGTACATTGTGGGTGATTAATAAATATATGGATGAATATTACCAGCTTGTAAACTCCAAGAGGCTTAATGTTTGAGTCTTTCCCCTCTTTTAGCACAGTTTCTTGGGCCAGTATTTCCTACTCACTATTCTGGGGTACAACAGTACAGTAATCAGGGACTTATCTACTATTTATCCACACAATCTCTAACATCATTCACTCATTATTTATTGAACACTTTCTCCTCGTCTAGCCCTGTGTTCTGAATTGTGAGAGATAAAAAAGTGTAAGAAATTAACCCCTGACCTTCCATTTTTGTTGGTCAAAATACTCCCATCATGAGAATTCAAATTAAATTAAATTGTGATTTATATTTTGAGATCCTTGGAAATAGGTTACAATCCAAGACTTAAATATAATAAACAGTTGAATAATGACATGTCACATATTGATATAGGTTAAGGTGCCAATATAACTTATAGCTAAAAGATTAGATAGAACATTGGACCTGGAATCAGAAAGATCTGAGTTCAAATTCAGCCTCTCTGACATGTACTAGCTGTGTGACCTTGGGCAAGTCACTTAACCCCTATTTGCCTCATCTGTAAAGTGGAGATACACTGGAGAAGGAAATGACAAACCTCTCCAGTATCTTTCCCAAGAAAATCCCTTGGATGAGGTCATAAAGAGTCAGCCACAACTGAACATTCGAACAGCAACAACAATAAGTAATATAGAAATTCTGGGGGGGGGGGGGGAAGAAATCTGTATAAACTGAAGCATTTAGGGAAATTTCATGAAGGATTTGGAATTACAACTGTACCTTGAAGAGGTGGAAAGAATATCTAGAGTGATAATTAACCAGAGGACAAGATATTCCTGTAGGCCATGTGTTCTGTGGACATACTAATTCACATTTTTATCATGTATTGTTTCATTTACCCCGAAGTCCTTTTTTTCTTTTTGATGGGAAAGATGTTAAAACATCCTCTTTTTATTGAAATTCATATGAAATTGTGTTTTGAAATTAGGTTTTTATAAACACAAAGATTTGCTCTTCAGAAGCAAGATGCATAAGGCTGAAGTACTGGACCTAGACTCAAGGAAGACTTGGGTTTGAATACTATTTGCTAGTTGTTCAACCTGGAAAAAGTTACTTAAATTCATTAAGGCTCTTTGAAATGGGAAAAGATTTGTTGTGAGAATCAGATGAGGAGATATATGCATTTTCCCTATATACACCTCAATTGTGTCATATAAATGACAGCTATTGTCTTACCTTTTAACTAGTCCCATAGATATACAACTCAGGAACATGCATAAATGATCACATAGGGACACAGTGAATTTCATCCTAATTTCCACTGCCTCTTTTCCCAATTTCCCTGTATCCTTTTTTAAATGAATGGCTCAGTCTTTGACAGAAGCTTACACATTCAACTCCACGTGTTATGAATGAAGCAAAGACAATGAGAGCATTGTCTACTAGATAGGAATTCTTGTGGTTTGAGATAGGCACAGAGTCTCCAGGGAAACGGTGTGCATATCAGGTAATACTAGTGGGGAGGAGACAAACTAACATAATGGAATCCTGTGAAAGCATTGGGTAAAGATGGGGGGGGGGGGTGAGAAAGGGGAAAAAGGGAGACCAGCTTGAATGAGAGTTTTAGACATTTTTTCCTTTCAAAACATTCCCATTTTAAAAGGGAGCCATGATGAAATATCAGCAATTTCTCAATTGTATCTTTGTTGAAACAAAACAAAACGAAACTCTCATCTAATTTGCCTAAATAAATTTAATCATGCAGAGTTTTTTTAATAGTAGATTTCTTTGTATATTTTAGCCTTGAATCAGAGGCCTTGATAAATTCCAGAATGACAAGAACTTAGAAGGGACCTTAGAAATCATATAGGCCAAGCTCTATATTTAGGAGGAAACTGAGGCCCCAAAAATGTTAAAATGACTTGCCTAAAGTTCCATAATAAGTAGCAAAGTCGAGACTTGATTTCAGGTCTCCTGTTTCCAAATCTTGTCCTTGTTTTGTTCTGTTTTGTTTTTCACTTCAAACTACTCCTAATTTAATTTAATCTTGTAAGTCCATATCTCAGAATTCAAATAGTCATTTTGTCCAGTTTGGTAGAGCTACTCTAAAACACTTAAAATAAATCATTGTTCATCTTCTCTAAAATTTCAGGGATGAAGCTTCTATAACTTTTATAGCAGTCTATACATGATTTAACTCCCCATTCTTCTCTTTTGTCTTTAGAAAATTCCATCTAATTTTAACTTTAATTTCTTGCTATAGCATTAGCTCATTTTATTTTCTAGTTCTATTTTTTCAGTGAAGATAGAGAACAGCTGGTCACTGTCTGTCTTGCTGGGAAAAAAAAAACACAACAAAAAGTATGTCATGCTTAGGTAATTTTGAATTAGAAAAGAACTGCCATACCAGTGAGAGTCCAAAGCAGTTAGAAAGATTCATATACTTTCATGGTTCAACAGGGAAAAAGAGCGTGTCAGTTCAAATTGAAGATCAAATTAATTTTGTCCTGCATTTTGTAACTAACTCTCCATTATGAATATTGTAATGAATGAAGTCCTCAAATATAAGGATAGTGCGTTGCAAGCTTCTCTCCCTCTCCCCTTGTTTCCCTCTCTAATGCCATGATCAATGTGACTTTGTCACTCAACCTCCTAAGGTCTCAGTTTTCTCATCTGTAAAATGATGGGATTGAACTATATGACCTTTGAAATCTTTTCTGGTTCTAGATTTATGATCTTTTGAAATTCCTGCCTCTGTCCACTCTTTTTTATTATAATTCTAAAATTGTTGAATGCTGCCTCAAAAATAATTTTAATCAGCCATTTTTCAGGTGGCATCATCCTCTAAACTTGGAATTTCTGATGGTGATAGTGGGCTTCCAAATAGCCCTTACATGAACAAAATTTCTTTTTGGGCCTTCTTCAGTTGACCCCATCCTATTTCATTGACTTATCAGCTCTTCTATATCTGACAAACTATCATACTTTGCCTACCTCCTCCTCTGACACTACACTGTAACCAAGGCTATGCCAAGTTTCTAGGGCAGCCTCCTATAATTACCTTCCCTTTCTCTGCTTAACTATCTCTTCTTGTCTTCAAATTCTCATATCCTAATATTTCTGAGAGACATAATCCAACTGACTGGAATTTCTCTTTCTCCTGCCCATCCCCAATGTATCTAATTTCTAAACTCTGACCTGTCTCTTGCTGCTTATCCTGAACTTATATATTCCAATATATATAAATCTGGTGTTATTTTCATAGGCATTAATAAATTTTCAAAAGAAGAATTCAGCCTTTTATATTGTAAGTAAGTGTGGAGATAGGCTGATATCTGTATTAAGGATTTCCCTCTTTTCCTGGTGTTCTGACTTGCACTTAATGGGATCTCAATATACACATAGATACATCTATACACACACACACATGTATATGTATGAATATTTTTAATGGAACAAGTTCACAGCTGTACTATTTTTAATAGTGATTTATTGGAACACTGTGACAACTTGTATATCAACAATCATGGAACATAATTTAAAATGAAAAAGTTATGTTGTTCAGCTGTTTCAGTCATGTCTAACTCTTTGTGTCCCCATTTGGGGTTTTCTTGGCAAAGATACTGGTTTGTCATTTCCTTCTCCAGATCATTTTACAGATGAGAAAACTGAGACAAACAGGGTTAAGTGACTTGCCCAGGGTCACACAGTAGTAACTGTGTGAGGTATATAGCATATAGACAATATCAATACATGTAACTGCTCACATGAAAAAGAGCTAGATAAAAAGTAGAACATATAATAGGATGTTGACACTGATTGCAGTTAGGTCAGAATATGTTCTCAGAAGAAAATTGAAACAATGGAAATAAAATTTAACATTCATTTCTTTCCTGAAAAGTCACTTACGTTCATATTTTTTTAAGCACTGGTGGTAATTGCAGAGGAATATATACTTGCCCATCCAAGACTCACTCTGTCCACTTTTCCTTTCTAAAGCATTTAATTTCCAACTTCACCATTCTAGTTTCAAAGAAACAAAGAAACTTTGCATTTAACTAGATATGCCAATGAGCATTTCAGCTTGTCTGGGAACAACTATCTGGACTTTTACTTAAAGTCTCTTTCCTAAATCACAAACCTCATTCTGATGGAGAGAAGTCTGGGTCACAAAAGCAAAAGAATGAACAAATCGTGAAACAAAAAGGATTGGGAATCTCTTAGTGGAGAAGGTGTTTTCAAGTGAAGAGCCCTCAAAGGGGTTTCTTATCCAAATAGCAGTTATACAAGTCAATAGGACTTCTCCCAGAACAAAGCTAGTAGAATCAGACCCTTGAAATACACTTTTTTTTTTGGTCTAGAGTTATTTAATTAACATAGGAAAACACCTCTCCCAGCTTAGTTTAACAACCCATCTTCTATAGATTATTTTAGTGACTTTCCTGAATCCCTGAGAAGTATTTATCTTGCCTAGTAGTTGTTCATTCTTCATTCTCCAAGAGGACAGATGACATCAGGAAAGTGATGTCTTGACTAGCAAGTGAATTTAGATTTAAAGTAAGACAAGACTACAGGGGCAGCTAGGTGCCGCAGTGGATAAAGCACCGGCCCTGGAGTCTGGAGTACCTGAGTTCAAGTCCGGTCTCAGACACTTAATAATTACCTAGCTGTGTGACCTTGGGCAAGCTACTTAACCCCATTTGCCTTGTGAAAAAAAACCTAAAAAAAAAAAATAAGCCAAGACTGGGCAAAGTCACCAGCCTCACTCTCTCCTCCAGAGCCTGACATAGGTGAGGACTACTGGAGATGGCCCCAGATACAGTAGGAGACCTTGTTTTTTTTTTTAAGTTAAGGTTTCTCCCAGGTCTCTGTTTATCTAAGACAGCACCCATTTAGTGATTAAGGCTAGGTAAAAAAATAAGGCAAAAGAAGGCCTCTTAGTCTACTGAAAAAAAAAATCAGTTTGGAAGAAGAAGACTTTCAGGATTTCTAGCCAGAACAGAAACAGATACTATTTACACTAACTCTGAGTCAATAAATCTCAAACAATGACCAACTGAGGCTTGGGTTGAAATCTATTAATAGCCAATCAATGGAAAAAGGACTTGAGCTCATGTCTTTCTAATGGAGGCTTTGTTGATTATCTACTACAAATCATTCACTCATTTTAATTATTATACTTGGCTAATTCATAGGGAAGAATTTTGAGTGGAGATGACAAGGTTAAATCATATTTTTTCTGAATTTTTTATTTTCTCAACTTAGCAAAGTGTTAAATAAATATATGTTGAGGTCATCCACCTATGCTCTATCCATTCTGTTGTTACTTTTTTCTAAGATACTTGTTTCATATGTCCTCATGATTCTCCCTGAAGCATTTCCCTTTAACTCTCTAGCTGGAGAAACACTATCTGCCCAGTAGTAATCCTCCCCATGAAGAGATACTATCTAAAGAGGTGAGTGTATATATATATATATATATACATATATATATATATATATATATATATATATGCTCTAGCACTATCATTATAAATAGTGAGATCTCTGAAAAAAAAACAAAATAGGGTATACTTTTAAGTTTACATCATTAACATTTTCTCTTCACTGTCTTATTCTAGACTATCAAGAAAGTAATAAATCAAGTCTCAGTATGTGACATATGTTTATTTCTGAGGTGTAAGTCCTCACACTGGAATTTAACAAATGACTCTTAGATTCATGGACTCCAGAACAACCCTGCACATACAAAGTAAATATTAAGCAAATGTATCTTTAATTCGTTTGTTCATATATTTAGAGCTGAAAGGAATCTTACAGGCCACTTAAACCTCTGATTTAAAGATAAGAAACTGAGATCAGGAGAGGTTAAGTGACTTGCCAAGGTCATACAGGTATGCAGAGTTGAATTTGACCTGAGAACCTCTGACACCAATTCCAATATATGTGATCCTGTACCACACTGCTTCACCAAATACCTAAAAACTTTAAAATTAGCCTGATAGGGCAGGCCCTAAAGCCAAATTGTGCAGTGGACCAGGGTTATTATCAGCACTTTCTCTCCTTTCCTACTCAGCCCTTCCTCCCATAAACATTCCATTTTTGCAAGTCTTTGCCCCCAACTGCTTGACCCTGTTAAGGTATTGCCTAATAACTTAGGTGCTAGCTAAGGTAATTCTCTCCTCCTATGGTTTTCTATTGTTCTCTTGGTTCTTCTACAATTCTTTTTGCTGACTCCTCAACCTCATCATTCTCCTACTTCTTAAATATTGATGCTCCCTAAGGCCTTCTCAAAGACCCTTCTCCTTATTTCTTTTCTCTTTTCTCCTCAATCCAGCTTTTAATGATTTTATCCATTCTTTTTTTTTTTTTTAAGGTTTTTGCAAGGCAATGGGGTTAAGTGGCTTGCCCAAGGCCACATAGCTAGGTAATTATTAAGTGTCTGAGACTGGATTTGAGCCCAGGTACTCCTGACTCTAGGGCCGGTGCTCTATCCACTGTGCCACCTAGCCGCCCCTATTTTATCCATTCTTAAGACTTATGTTATCACTTCATGATTTCTAAATCTTTATCTGTAGCCCTAGTCTCTAGCCTAGAGGTCTTTGCTCTTTCATTTTCAATTGAAAAATCTATCCTTAAATGACCCCCTCATATTCCAAGTTCAGTATATCTAAATTCATTTCTCCCTTTAAAGCTTATTTCTTCACTCCATCTTCAACATTTTTTTAAAAAATTAAAAGATCACCATGATCTTGCAGGATCCTGGATTCAACACCTTGGACTCTGGTTTTCTCTCTCAACCCATATTTCCAAAGAATTATAATCTGTCATTTTTTTACAATACTTCTCACCACTTCATTTGGAAATCCAGCTTGGGTCTTCTTTTTTTTTTTCCTCTTAAACTATTCTAATAACTTATTATATGGTCATCCTGTCTGAAATCTGTCCTCCAAACTATCTTCCATAGGAACCCAAGGAATCTTTCAATATACACTAGCTAAAAATTTTTAGAACTGTCACTGATTCTGGTAAGCAAAATTTGGGTAAGTATCAAAATATTACACAATGGAATGATATCTCCTCACAAGAGATTAGATGACCTGTGAATATTAGTTACTCATTGCAACTTTTATTTCCAAATGGAGTTGGTTTCTGTTTATTTTGATGCTGTTTTGATTTTTTTTTCTCCTTTGTAATGAATTGGCAGAAAATATTTAAAATTGTGTTTTGGAGCTCCTGTGACCAGGACCTCTAATTAATTCTTACAGTGATAATGAGGAAATCAGTGCTTTGGATTCCAGTCACCAGCACATTCCTCTCCGAGCTCCTCCATCTTTCTAGAAAACGTGGCCCAGACCATTGATAAAACAAGCTTGGTCAGAAATGATTCCATACAAGGACTAATTAAAATAAGTTGACTTGTTTGACCTGGAAAAGAAAAGATTTGATGGGGAAGGGGAAAGAATGACATAATGACTGTCATGGCAGACCTAAAGTTCAAATTAATAAACAACTCTCCGCAGGTGCATATTCTGGAAAGTAGATGTGGGCCTCCTAGTGAGCAATTATTCAATAGTGAAGGGTTTCCCAAGGAGTATAGATAGAATAATAGTCACTTTAGGTGCTAGGCTAGAACTTCTCAGACCTATTGAACCTCTAGCTTCTGTGGCCTTGTGTCAATAGGAAAGTGAGTCCCACTCTTCTAAAGCCAAAAGAATACTGTAGAAAGCTGAGTCCCTGTGTATTCCCAATGCTGCTAATTGAAAACTGTATCTATCTCAATTACACTAGTATTTCAGTTCTCCTGACAGGTTCATGAAAAGTAGTACTTCCTCACCTAATTTTAGACAGGAGTTTGAGAACCACCACAAGTAAGAGTCTGTCATAAAGGTAGTGTGAAATTATTTAACCACTTCTAAGCAAACACTCCAAGTGTTCTATAGCCTTGGTCAGAAAAATTCTGCCTCAAACAGCTGCCTTCCAATATTTGAAGTTTCTCACATGGAAGAAGGATTAGTGGTGTCATAGACAGTACTCATAATTTGCCCAAGTGTGATGCTATGTCTCTTAAGTCCCATCAAAGTCCAAGTCTATGATTCAAATCTGTGCCTGTGATCTAGCTTTAAAGAATGTATGCAATTTTGTTGAAGCTGTGAATCAATGCAGATATTTTGGAGTTGTGCAAAGAAATTACTTAAAATATCCTCACCCTTTAATTCAGGAATTATGCTTATTAATCTCTGGTGTCTCATCTAACTTCAAGTCTATGATCCAAATCTATACTTAACCTGACTTTTAAGAACCTTTTGTTGGAGCTGTGAATGAGTACAAAATTTTGAAATTATGCAAATAAAATTACTAAAATCTCCACACCCTTAATCCAGAGATCCATTGCTGGCTATATGCCCCAATGAAATCCTTGAGAAGAAGAGATTTTCTATTGCACCTGTAGAATTTTCTTTAGTAGCAAAAGATTGGAAATAAAGTAGATAACTTTTTATTGATGTAAGGCCAAATAAATTGAGGAATATGAATACAGTGCAATATTACTATACTTTAAGTAATGACAAATTTGATAAATGTCATGGCAAGCTACATGAACTGATGCAGAGTGAACCAAACAGAACTAAGAAAACAATAAACACAATTAAAGTGTCTTTACTTGAGGTGGGTTGTGAAGGAAATCTCATGGGTTCTGTAAGTGATTTTTGTTTCTTCTCTTTGTTTACAAGGACTATTACCTGAGCTTAAATGGAGAAAAGAGCAGTGAATTCTTGGACAGAATACCTTCCTTTGATCTGCTTACTCTTAGAAATGAGGAATCAATTATTAGGACTGGGATTTACCAAGAAATGTTGGCCTTTGATTTAATCTAACTTTTTCTTTTTCTCCATTGTTCTGGAAATTAAATGGTGGGTTCAGCATGAAAAAATAATGAAAACTCTCAGGCTATCTGCTTCAGTCTTAACTTCTGCAGATGGCACTGTCAGTAGCCATCACCTAAGGAGATGGTCAATGCCACTACTGGGAAGAAAGCCAAGCCAACTTTGCTGAAAAATATCTGAATAACTGCAGATGGATATCTTTCTACTTCATTGATCATGCAATTGCATCAGAGAACTGATTCAATCCACTCAGATTTTAGTAGTCTACTAGTATTTACTCTCTGGACTCATGTTCACAACACTACAACAATATATTCCTGGAACTAAAATTTATTAAACCTTCTATCTCCACTGAAAGCATATATGCTATTTGTTAAAAAAAAAAAAAAAGGAGAGGGTAAAGAACTTGACTTCTTTTGAAAAAATAAGTCTCAGAATTAGAAAGGATCACAGAGACCATTTCCTGATATATTCCTGAACATGAAATTTTATAATATATCTGATGAGCTGTCATTCAGTTGTGCTTTCTGGAATGCCTGCTTCATAGATAATAGACTTGTTTTGGTCTTAAATGTTTTCCATTCATATACCTTCCATCTTCTATAGTTTCCATTGAATCCTGTTCTATCTTTTTTTTTAGGTTTTTTTCAAGGCAATGGGGTTAAGTGGCTTGCCCAAGGCCACATGGCTAAGTAATTATCAAGTGTCTGAGGTCGGATTTGAACTCAGGTACTCCTGACTCCAAGGACGGTGCCGCCACCTAGCTGCCCCAATCCTGTTCTATCTTGATGATATAACCTCCCTGATGATACAACCTGCCCTTTCCAACAATGGCTGCACTTTCACTCATTTCCCCCCAACTCACTGATCAAGGTGAGGGAGTTAGAATATTATCTTCTCACTGATGCTTCCAGGTCCTCCGTTGCCCCAACCCCTCCACCACCACCACTCCCTTCATCACCTCTTACTATTCTCTCCTCCTTTGAGGTTCATGCAATCCATATCTAGAATCCTCGTAATTGTTGCCTACTAACCTCCAGGACCATCCCCTCTTCTTTTTTTTTTTGTCAATGAATCCAGTGCAAGACTTACTGTCTTCCAACTCCTGCTCTCATGCTAACAGACTTCAACATACTAAAGGACTATAGATTTATACCCCCCCCAAAGAAAACCCTGCTAATCTCCCAGTTCCTTAACTCATATCTAGTAATTTACTCTGCTATGCCATCTCAACAACAAAGATGGTTATTCTGCTTTCATGTTCATGAAGTTTGAAGTTCCTTTATCTGAGCATAATTTATTGGCATTCTATCTCTTCTGCTGATTTCCAATATCAAACCCACTCTTTGTTCACACTGTAAACTCAAATCCCTCTACCTAACAGTTCTTTCCTAAACCATTACCCCATACTAGCAATGTTTTCCCTCTTTCTTTGTCTTGACCTCTGGTTGAACCAATTCTCTTCATTATCCTCTTCTTTCTTCATATCCTCTTCTTTCATCATGTCATCATTTGTGCCCTGCATCCTCAGCCTGGGATGACTCCCACCACCCACACACCTTCTCTCCTACAAATATGCTGAAGGTAGAATGTATCACACAATCATCCCAACTAAGTCTACCAGAAATTTATGCTAAATAATCTCAATTGTGCCCTAACTGATGCTAAAGCAATTCTTTTATATCTTCCTAATTAACTTACTGCCCACTCACTGCAGTGATTCTCCTAAAGCTTTTCATCCTTCCTCAAATCTCCCATTGCTTCCCTCTACCCTCTCCTCTCAGCTGAGAATCTTGCTTTTTATTTTATTTATTTTTTTACTTAGATTTATTTATTTATTTATTTTGAATTTTACAGTTTTCCCCTAATCTCACTCCCCCACCCCAGAATGCAGTCTGTTAGTCTTTCCATTGTTTCCATGGTATACATTGATCTAAGTTGAATGTAATGAGAGAGAAATCATATCCTTAAGGAAGAAAAATAAAGTATTAAGAAATTCTTTTATTTTACTGAAAAAAATTGAAACCATTCACCTTGAGTACACTCTTCTCTCCTCTTCTCCAACTCCTGTCACTAAGATGACTTTTACCATTATCTCCTTCTTCATCCAGTTTCATATGAAGAGAGGACCAATATTCTTGCTAAAACCAATGCCTTCACATACATAAGTGATCATATTCCAGCCTGTCTCCTACTGAAGTAGGGGAAATATTAGACGGAGAAATATGTTTTATAATTATTAATCTCTACCTTCTGTACTGACCAAGGATCTTCTCCCCATCTCATTGTCTAAGCTATGAAATGAGTTCAATGAACTTTTAGTAAAGTACCTAGCCCCTCCTTAGCAAGGACTCAATAAATCTCTGCCCCAGGCAAAAGACAACCCCTATCAATAAAATAACGAATCCTTGCCTTAATTTGTCTTTGAGCTACCACCCCTCATTTGCATATCCCTAATTACCTCACCTCTGCTCTGTAGCTATCCACCACCATCTAAGTCTCCTCACCTTTGTCCTCCTTAAAAACTTGCTCACTCCTCAATTGATTTGTTTTCCTGTTAAGCTAGTCCACTCTACTCTCTGGAAGAGTCATTCCATATTGATCAAATTTCACTTTTCCCCTTTAACTGTCTTTGCTAATCTCCCCAGCCCAATTTGTAACTATCTCTTTTTGCTTAATCTTACTGTATTCTTTTTTTTTCCCAAGGCAAATGCGGTTAAGTGGCTTGCCCAAGGCCACACAGCTAGGTAATTATGAAGTGTCTGAGACTGGATTTGAACCCAGGTACTCCTGACTCCAAAGCCGGTGCTTTATCCACTATGCCACCTAGCTGCCCCAATCTTACTGTATTCTTAAAAATTTACCTTCTTTACAAAGCATGATTCCCTACATGGGTACTCTTTTCTCTCATTTAAGAACAATGGTTTCCTGCCTTCTCTTTCCCTCAGTTTTTGCTAATCACAATTTGCCCTTTAGGCTCTCCTTTCCTTTAGCTCACAGAAATACTGAAACTCACTATCTTGCTGTTTTTCCAAAGAATCTAACTTCTGAAGTTTTTTGAGTAACTTGTAAACTTTTTTGTTGTAATCTATGAACTTTAGCAATAATCTGTGAATTAATTTTAAGCCTTTTCTTATCCTCCTGAATCAGAAAATCTGGTGATTTCTTCCCCAAAATGAATGTGCATTAATTCTTAAAATCCCTTTTCCCTGAACCTATTTTCCCGTCATAACTACAACAGATTGCCTATACTATCATTCCTCCTCTCTTACTTTTCTTCAATTTCTGCCCTTCTACTGACAGCTTCTCTGCTGCCCAGAGACATATCCATGTCCCTCCCATCCTCAGAATGCCTTCACATCCTTTAATCCCCACTATTGTTCCATTTCTCTATTCTCTTACATGGTTAAGCTCCTTGAGAAGGCCATCTACAATAGGTACCTCCAGTTCCTATTTTTATATTCTTAACTCTCTAAATTGTCTTGATCTATATCTTGCCACTGAACCCTGAATCTGGAAGAGATAGTGAAGTTGATGACTTAGCATAGTCTTTCCTCACTTAAATCCAATTTACTTTTAAGTCAAGATGTCACCTTTCTGAAGTCATCAATCCATTTGGAGAATGAAACATGATGCTCCTCCCTCCTACCTTCCCTCTCTCCTTCCTCCCTTCCTTTTCTTCTTCCTTCCTCCCTTCCTTTCCCTTCCTCCTTCCCTTCTTTCTTCTCTTTCTCCTCTACCTCCTCACTCCATAAATGAATTATTATACTTTTACTTCTGGGTGCTCTGCCCAAAGGAATATAAATTTTGATAGCTAAAACCTTGCAAAATATCTTGGAGTTTATGAATGATTTCTTTTTTTTCTTTTTCCTACTATTTTATTCTACCATTAAAAAATAAACTGGGAAAATTATCTCTTTTTGCCCCATGTAGTTTCATTTTTTGAAATACTGCATTGGAAATCCAGGCTTTGATTAGGCCCATTGTGATTCAAATAGATCTATTTGATCTGCCTCAAACCCAAATCACTCTGACTCTCACTCTTTTGGTCAAAAAGAGGTTCCCAACCTTAGCTTCACTTGGCAGTTGTTTGAGTTTTGATGGCTCAGAGTGAGAGTAAATGGCAATTTTATCTTTGTGGTCAGAAACCCTGAGGGTTTTCCCCCTCACATATTGTTGTGGGTTTTTTTTTGTTAGACCAAGGAGGTCTTTTTTTTGGCCTTTTTTTCTTATCTAGCCTTAATCACTAAATACCTCAAACAAATTGAGACCTGGGAAAAGCCTTGACTTAAAAAGGTCTCCCACTGCTTCTGGGTTCATCTCCAGTGGCCCTGATTTATATCTGTCACTGGACTCAGAGGTTCTAGAGAGTGAGATTGGCGGTGACTTTACACAGCCCTACCTCACTTAAATCCAATTCCAATTCACTTGCAGTAACAATACACTTGCAGAAACAACAATACTTGAGTCTGACTTCTGACCTCATTCAACTGAAGCTGCTTTCTCTAAAGTTATCAATGATCTCTTTATTGCCAAAACTAAAACCCTTTTCTCAATCTTCATCTTTTTTGACCTCTTCACAGCCTTTGATTATAGATCACTCTCCTCCTTTATACTCTTTTCTTTAGAATTTGGGACACTATTTTCTCCTCGTTCTCCTCCTATATATCTAATCATTCCTCAGTCTTTGCTGGATCTTTATTCTGGAAATTCCTGCAAATTGCAAATGTTTCCTCAATCCCCTCCCCTTCCCATTTGTTCTGGGCCTCCTCACTGCTATACTATTCAATTTGGTGGAATAGCTCCCATCAATTCAATTATCATCTCTATGCCTATGATTCTCTAATCTGTTTATCTAGTCCTAACATCTCTTCAGACTTTCAAGGGCCCATATATTATAATGAGTGTCTCACATTGAATGTCCTGTAGACATTTAATTAGTCCAAATTCAAACTCATTCTATTCCCCACAAAACTCCACCCTTTCAAACTTTCCTATTCCTGTTAGGAGCATCACCATAGCCCCAATTCCTTAAACTTGAAACCCAGGTATCATTCTCTTCTTACTGTCTCATCTGCCATGTTCAATCTGTTTCCAAGATTTTGCCTTTTTAGCATCTCCTCAAACTTAGTCTATTCTTATAGTTTCCTTACAAATCTCTCCTTAGTCTAGTTCATCTTCCATTGAGTCACCAAAATGCACGGGTCTGACCATGCCAATGAACTCTAGCATCTTCCAATCTTCTAAGTATCAAATATAAATCCTCTGCTTTCTGTTCAAATACCTTCATAATTTAACCTCCCCACCTATTTACCACCTTTCCAGTCTTCCTAAATGTAGCACCTTTTCTCCTCTAACCCATGTACTCTAATCCACAGATGGTCTCTGATGCATGGGATGCTCTCCTTCCTCATTTCCATCTCTTGACTACTATAGCCTCCTTCAAGTTCCAACTAAAATCTCTTCTTCAAGAAGCCTTTCTCAATCCCTCTTATTTCTAGTGCCCTCTCTCTCTCTCTCTGTTCTTTTTAACTATTTATCTTGTGTATAGCTTGTTCATGGAGAATTATTTGCATGTTGTCTCCCCCATTAAACTATGAACTACTTTGGGGCAGGCCTTCTGTGTTTTGCCTTTCTTTGTAACTTCAGTGTTTAATAGTATCAAGCACATGGTAAGTTCTTACATTTTTTGACTGAAAAATTCATGTAAAAAATTTATGTTGCATAAATAAAATAAAATAAAAAGTGAATATATATACAAATTTGTATACATAGTAATTAAATAAAAGGCAGTTTGGTAAGGAGAGCTCTAGTAAGGAAAAGCTTCTAGAGCAAGATGATGTCTGAACTGCATCTGAAAAGAAGGGACTCCATGAATCAGGGGAAAGGAGGGAAGGCATTCAAAGTATGAGAAATGACCAGTTGAATTATATTACAGTTGTTAGAGGGGATAATATCCAGCAAGGCTGGAAAAATAGGGACCATTGTGAAGAGCTAAACTGAGATCTTTATATTTTAAACCAAAGGCAAAAAAAAAGAGTTCCTGGAACTTACTGAAATGAGGGGTGTGAAATGGTCATTTGAGAAAAATTACTTTTGCAATAATCCATAGAATGCTAAAAGACTTAAATCAGTGACACTAATCAGGAGGTTGTTGAAATAATCCAGGTGAGAGTTGATGAACAACTTAACTAAAGTGCTAACTGCATGATTGCAAAGAAGAGGTCAGATGCAAAGATGTAGAAATAGAAATGAAGAGATTTGATAAATGATTAGATATAAAAAGGAAGTGAAATGAGACATTGGGGCTAATGCCAAGTAAGTATGATGCAAATATACAATAGAAATAAAGACATTTGGAGGAGGGGAGAGTTTAGGAAGAAAATAATGAGTTCAAGGGGCATCTAGGTGGCATAGTAGATAGAGCACCGGCCCTGGAGTAAGGAGTACCTGGGTTCAAATCTGGTCTCAGACACTTAATAATTACCTAGCTGTGTGGCCTTAGGCAAGCCACTTAACCCCATTGCCTTGCAAAAAAAAAAAAAAAGTAAATAATGAGTTCAGTTTTAAAAATGTTGAGTTTAAGATATTTCCAGGATATACATTATGGAATATTCAATAGTCAATAAGTGATCTGCAATTAAAGTTAAAGGGAGAGATGGGTGAGATATAGAGATCTGTGAATTTTCTGCAGAGATAGATGAACATTAAACCCATGGGAGTTGATGAGGTTGCTTAGAGGGAGAATATAAAGGGAGAAGTAAAGAAAGTCCAGGACTGAATCTCAGGGAACATCCTCAGTTAAGGGGTGTAAGATAGATGAATAGCTAGCAATGGAGTCAGGTAGGACTCTAACAAGGAGGTCTAACATACTGAGGATCTTTCTTCCAGGCAAGGGTGATCAAATGCAGCATACAGGTTAAATTAGGATGAGGACTGAGAAAAGACCATCAGATTTGGCAATTATTGGTTAACTTTGAAGGGAATAATTTCAGTTGAATGATTAGATCTAATGCAAGATTATAAATGGTGGAAGAATAAATGAGAGAGGAGAAAGTAGAGTGAGACTTAGATTAGGAAGATATCTTAGTTATTGGGTCTCACCCCTTTAATTTAGAGATGGGGAAATTAAGATGCAGTGAGGTTGAATGATTTGACAAAGATCACAGGTAGAGTTAGGATTTGAACTCAAATCCTTTGATTCCTAATCCTGCGCTCTTTCCATGGTATCATACTGCATCGTCTTAACACAGCAAGACTGGCTATATACCAAGAAAGAAAAATGAGCCCTTCACGTACATTAAATAGATTTCTGGGTCAAATATTCTTCCCACTTAGCATGCAAATAGATACCTAGAAAATGTGTGACACTTTGAGGGACTCTGCTCTAAAAATCACCAGATCTTCTAAGCATACCATTGTTCTGTTCATGATATTTAATTCTTCATGACTTCTATTAGCTCTGGGACTGTGGTCTTGTTTGAAAAAAATATTTTAATAACTATATATCAATACAATTGATTTCCTTTATAAACCTATGTATTTTATTTTATGGGTTTAAAAACATTATTCTGAAATAGGCTTTGCCAAACTCACAAATGAAACAGGTTAAGAATCCTTCACCTAGGCCAAACAACCCTGTGACTGTGTAATTCTCACCTAGAACCATGGATTTATAGATTTAAAGGCAATAATTGTCCCCTTAAGTAACAACATTTTTGTTTACATTTATCAAATTTTTAATAGTTCTCTCTAAAAACTCTATTAGACATAGCTAATTACCAATTCTATTAGGCATGTCATATTTGAAAAAAATTACAAATACAGAGAAAACTCATTGTTTGGGCAGCAACACAAACTTTTGCTGACACTTAATTTTCTTTGTTTTTTTGGAGGTAATTAAGGTTAACTTACCCAGGGTCATACAGCTGGTAATTATCTGAGACTAGATTTGAACTCAAGTCCTCCTGCTTCTAGGACTAGTGCCCTATCTGCTACACCTCCTAACTGTCCCCTATTTCTAAGGAAAACTTGATAACATAAAACTTTACTAAAAGTTCAATTCTAGGTATGCAATTTTATACTTACATAACCACGGAAAAGTCACTTAACTGCTTTAGTTCTCAGTTTCTCCATGTGTAAAATGAGGGGATGAAATGATCTGAGGTTCCTTTAAGCTATACACACACACACACACACACACACACACACACACATACACACATGCACACATACATAGCTATGTATCTGTGATTCTGTGATCTAACTCTATGTTCATTGAAGGTCTAGAGCAGAATGAGTGACTCTTTCTAATAAACATGTAAATCATCTTCACAACAAGCCTGAACTTTATCACATGTGAATAGATAGAAAATAACAAACTTTGCCCACTGTGCCATTAGGAGTTTTCCCAAAACTGTTATTTGAGAGATGATAATAGTATGCTCTTAAGATATTTTTGAGTTTGTAGATGGAGGATGAGTATGGAAGATTTGATTTTATATGGAAACCAAAGTTAAAGAAGAACCTCTGGGTTTAATTTGGGCTTCAGGGGGCTGCATGTATCTATAGAGCCCTATGCCCAAAGATCTAGAGTTAGAAAAGATCTCACAGACTATCAAGTCTGATTTATAGATGAGGAAAATGAGACCCAAGGAAATAATGGGATTTTCTCAAGGTCTTATAGATAGTAATTATAAAAGGTAAAATTTGAATCCAGGCTTTGTCTATTACATCACTGCTATACTTTTTTCATATGACTGAGTAATCAATCAACATTTAACAATTATCTAAAGTGGGCCAGGCACTATTCAAAGACACTAAAAATTCAAACACCAAGAATGGAACAATCCCTACACTCAAAGGTTTATTCCTTGGCAGGAAAAGTAAGAAAATTCTGGACAGAATTTTTTTTTTTTAGTTTAGTTTTTTTTTTTTTGTAAGGTAGTGGGGTTAAGTGGCTTGCCCAAAGCCACACAGCTAGGTAATTATTAAGTGTCTGAGGTCAGATTTGAACTCAGATACTCCTGACTCCAAGGCTGGTGCTCTATCCATTGCGCCACCTAGCTGCCCCTGGACAGAATATTAAGAAATAGAGATACATACATACACCTTGCTGACAAAGATCTATATAGTCAAAGTTATGGTTTTTCCAGGAGTACTGTATGACTGTGAGAGATGGACCATAAGAAAACCTGAACACGAAAGAACAGAGGCATTAGAATTGTGGTATGGGGGAAGACTTTTGAGAGTCTCTTGAAAGTAAGGAAATCTAATCAGTAAATACTTAAAGAAATCAATTCAGGCTATTCACTGGAAGTAAAAATATTGAATATGAAACAAATACTTGGAACACTTAATGAAAAGACAGGACTCATTGGAAAAGGTTGGGGAAGACTGACGGAAAAAGGAAAAGAGGATGGTAGAGATGAGATGAATAGAGTGAAGATAGTCCATGGGATTATAGAGTGTTGAGCACAACTGAATGCGTAAACAACAATAATAACTCCCAAGGAATTATACTTGCTTCCTCAAAATTTATTTAGATTTTATCTCTTGATGCAAAAAGTTAACAAAAACTCACATGACCTGAGTAATTTAAAAGTAAATCTTTTTAAACCAAGTTCTTATATTCTTCATAAGAAGAAAGTTTAGGTCTGCTGATTTACATCATTTCCTCAAAACCTATAGGTAATTTTTGAAAATTATTAGTCAAATTATTTAATGACATCTTATTTAAACAACTTCATCTGTTGCATGGTATTTATAGTTTTATCTACTTTTAGTTATCTTATACCACATATTGAAGAGTTGAATGATAGCTACAAAATGACATTATTACATACTTCGTAAATGCATAGTCCCAAATCATTCCTCTTAAGAAACATAGTTTATCATGTTATTACAGACAGATCTTCAATTGTCAATATAAAGAGAAAATGGAGGCAATTTTATTGGTATATAAAAAAGTACTTTTGAAATTACCTGACTAAATAAATAGCTTTCTTATATTTGATTTTTTTAAAAGATTTTATTTGAGTTTTACAATTTTTCTCGAAATCTTGCCTCCCCCCCCCCATGGAAAGCAATCTGTCAATCTTTATTTTCTTTCCATGTTGTACAGTGATGCAAATTGAGTGTGTTGAGAGAGAAATCATATTGTAGGGTTCTGGGTTTTAATCCACTCTGCTATTCACTTATGTTTTAAGGGCGACTACATCCCATTCACATTCAAAGTTATGATTACTAATTCTTTATTGCCCTCCATGCTATCTTCCCTCTGTTTGAATTTCCCCCTTCCCCCATCCATATTCCCCAGTATTTTGTTTCTGAATATCACCCCCTTCAGTGTGTTTGCCCTCCTATATCACTCCCTCCCCTTTCTTTCCCCTTTCCCTTTTTCCCTTTTCCCTTCCCTTCCTTTTGTTAGTTCCCCCCCTTTTTTCCCCTCCCTCCCCCCTCCCTTTCTCTGTCCCCACTCCCTTTTTCCCTTTTAATACTTGAAAGGTTAGATTTTTTTAAGTTAACTAAGTATGTGTAAATTGACTTTAAGCCAAGTCTGATGAGAAGAAGATTCAGGTGTTTCTCCTCTCCTCCCTTCTTCCCCTCTATTACCATAGGTATTTTGTACCTCTTAATGTAATGAGATTTACCCCATTCAATCCCCTCTCTCCTCCCTTCTCCTTCCTGTCCCCCTTTTTCAGGAGGTAGTATTTTTAAAAATCGTCCTGAGTCATAGAAAATTCTGAGTATCTGTCACTTCTAGCTAAGTACTTTCTATCTAATAGAGTTAAAATTCTTGAGTTATTAGTCGTTCTCCCAAGTGGGGTTAAAGCCAGTTAAATCCCATTGGATAGCAGTCTCATGGATAGGTCATGAATGTCCATCACTTCTGTCTAGGTATATTCTCTCTGTTAGAGTTACAATTCTCAAGATTTATGAGAATCTTATTCCCCATGCTGGGATATAGCCAATTTCAACTTGTTGGATAGCAGTTTTTTTCTTTTACTGCCCCCCCCCTTTATTTTACCTTTTCACATGTCTCTTGAACCTCCTGTTTGATGTCCAAATTTTCTATTTAGCTCTGGTCTTTTCATCAGGAATTTTTGGAATTCTTCCATTTCATTAAATGTCCATCTTTTTCCCTGGAAGAGAAGGCTCAGATAGTAGATTCTTGGCTGCATTCCAAGCTCCCTCGCTCTTCTAAATATCTTGTTCCAGTTCCTTCAATCCCTTAATGTTAATGTGGCCAGGTCCTGTGTAATCCTTACTGTGGCTCCTTGATATTTAAATTGTTTCTTTCTGGCTGCTTGCAGGATTTTCTCTTTTATCTGATAGTTCTGGAATTTGGCCACAACATTCCTTGCTGTTTTCATTTTAGGATCTTTTTCTGGAGGGGATTGATGTATTCTTTCAATAACTACTTTGCCCTCTAGTTCCATGATATCAGGGCAATTTTCCATCACTAAATCCTGTAATATTGAGTCCAGGCTCTTTTTCTCTTCAATGTTTTCAGGAAGTCCAATAATGTTCAGGTTGCCCCTTCTTTTTTTTTTAGATTTTTTTCAAAGCAATGGGGTTAAATGGCTTGCCCAAGGCCACACAGCTAGGCAATTATTAAGTGTCTGAGGTTGGATTTGAACCCAGGTACTCCTGACTCCAAGGCCAGTGCTCCATCCACTGTGCCACCTAGCTGCCCCAGGGTTGCCCCTTCTTGACCTATTCTCGAGGTCAATGGTTTTGCTGATGAGGCATTTTACATTTTCTTCTATTTTTTTCTATTTTTTGATTTTTGTTTGACAGGCTCTTGCTGCCTCATGAAGTCATTAGTTTCTGCAGACTCCATTCTTTTTTTTAGGGAGGAGTTTTCTTCATTAACCTTTTGCAATTCCTTTTCCAATTGGCCAATTCTATTTTTTGACCATTTGACCAACTGAGGTTTTTGAGAGAATTATTTTCTTTTTGCATTTGCCCGACTGAGGATCTGAGAGATTTATCCTCATTTTTTATTTGTCCAATTGTATCTTCTAAGGATTTTTTTTCTTGTTGCAAGGTATTAATCTTCTCTTGGGTTTCTTTTCCCAAATTTTCCAATGGATTTTTAAACTCCTTCCTTCTTTCTTCAAGGGAGTCTTTCTGTACTAGAGACCAGATCATATTCTCCTCAGAGGTTCCAGGTCTCTCTGAGTTAGGCTCTTTTCCTTCCAAGAATTTTTCTATGGATCCACCTTTCCCCTGACCCTTCTTCATTTTGCTAAGACCTTGAGTTGGGGATGGGCTGGTTCACAGGTGTTTGATGTTGGGATCACTAGAGGCTTTACTCACTGAGTGCAACTTCTCTGGAGTGTCTGTGACCTTGATTGAGGCCTTCTCCCTTAGCTTGAAGGGAGGGATTGGAGCTATTGAATCCTTTTGCCTTCAATCAATGGTGGGCTTTACCCTAGGGTGAGGTCATTCCTCTCCCTATTGTCAGGTGGGCTGGTTCTGCTCACACACCTGTGTCTGAGGCAGAAGTAGTCTGCAATTATTGGTTCTGGGAAGAGGCCTCAGCCACAATGGAGGCGTGGACTCAGAGTTCCTCAGACTCAAAAAGCCCAGGGATGGTGTCTGAAGCTCTCCTGTACTGGAACTCTCCCCCCTAGCCCTGTCGGCAAACTCCAGAGGGTCAGCACCAACACCAGTGCCTCTGCTCCCTAGTTGACTCAAGCCCCCAAGGTCTAGCCCCATTGCTGATCCAGCAGGTCCATCTCTTGGGCCCTCAGACTCCCTGGCTCCAATTGAGGGGCTGATCCACCCTCTGCATCGGGACTCACCCACCCAAACTCACCCAAAGCTGCAGAAAACAAATCCTGAGGTAGATATTCTTTCTCATGGCTTTTCTTTCTGGGTTTTGTGGGTCAGATTTCTGTTAAGAGGTTTGTTTCATATGATAGATGGGGAAAGATCAGGAGACTTTAGAACTGTGCCTGTCTTCTATCTGCCATCTTGACCAGAAGTCCTATATTTGATTTTTCCAATGAAGACTTGATCCAAAGGTTCAGTTACATAAGAAATATGTGTGAAGATATGATTGCTTGAGTCTTAAGAGGTAATCAATAAACTTTATAAAATAGCCTGGGATGAGAGTTGACTATCAAATTAGAACTTGACTATTCAATAATAAAATTATACTATAAATATAATAAAATTAATGTCATTAATTATATCTTCTCATTTTTCAAAGTAGAAAACTGAGGACCAAAGAAGTAAAGGGAATTGTCTGAGATCCCACAGGTAATAAGAAGTAGAATCAGGATTCAAATCCCACTCTTCTATCTTCTATAGCATGTTTCCGCTGTACCATATCACCTGTAATTTTACTTAGTCTTCCTCTAATTCTAGACATGCCCTAGGAAGTTCAGGCATCTTCAATATGAGAAGTTTTACTTGTTATTATTGATGAGCCAAGAAAGTCTGACATATATGTGATAACTAGTTTTATAAGTTTACACATGTATTCATATATATATATAATGTTTGGTTTCACTTTTTTACTTATTCAAGTGTTTATGAAAATAATTTTATTTATGACAAAATGCCTTGAAAGGAGCATACAAGTATAAAGTATTATAGTGGCATCTCACTTATCTGGTTATTAGACTGGACAATTTCAACCATCTGGAAAACAACAAGACCTGAAGCAAGTGCAAAAGGCCTCCAGGACAAAGCCACATGTACAGTGAAAATTCATTAAGTGTTTGTTGAATGGAATTGAATCCAAGTGAAGAAAGTAGCTGTCACAGTGTTAATGAACTTGACTCTACAGAGAAGAGTGGAACAGCTACTCCCAAGCCCTGAGGCTTGAGCCTATTGATTTATAATTATGTGCAAAATTAAGCTCACTGCCACCTTATTTTTCTACCCTCTCTCCATCCCCAAGGTAGTTCTCATTTCTTCTTCAATTTAGTCATAATGGACAGTGGGTTAGAAATCTTGGGAGTTTGCTCAAAGCTGACAGGCACATTGGCTTTGAGTTCAATTCAATTAATTTTAATTTAACAAGTATTACTTAAGCATATCTATGTATCTCTATCTATCTATCTATCTATCTATCTATCTATCTATCTATCTATCTATCTATCTATCTATCTATAGCACTAGATGAGGATATAAAGAAACCCTCTAAAAAAAACAACCCAAAACTTTTTCTGACCTCAGAGGACTTAGAATTCTCCTGGGGTGATATAACATGTGCACAGATTTGTACAATATATGGTGATTAGAGGTGGCAAAGAACATTCACAGCTGGTGGGATCAAGGAATCCCAGAGGAGGTGGCAACAAAGCTAAATCTTGATGGAAAATAAAGATTCTTAGATGTGACAAAGGCAAGATAGGGGTGTAGTCTAGCCATGAGGGACAGCATGTGCAAATGAATAGACATAAAAGACGAGAGTATTGAAAACAGCTTAGAGTCCAGTTTTTCTGAAACATAGAATACATGAAGGGGAATAATATGAAGTAAGGCTAAATTAGATTAGAGTCTGATTATAAAGGAACTTAAATGTCAATATGAACGATTTGTATTATATTCTAAATGCAATAGAGATATTAAAATTTATTTTGTTATTTTGTCTTTTATTTAATTGAGGAATGATATGTTAAGATTTGTGAATTAGGAAAATTACTTTGGTAACTGCATGATGGTTAAATTGGCAAGAAGAAGGATTAGAAGCAGGGAGATAAAGTTTGAGTCTATTAGTGTAGTCCAGACAGCAGGTGATTAAGGCCTGAGCAAGATTCTTCCTTATTCCGTTGGCTCCTAAAAGTAAGATTTCAGATCCTTGAACTTCAGATGATGTGATAGCTCCCCAACAATAGAATAATTTCTGAGAATAACCATCCTTTCAACAATGCACTCAGACCAAGGAAACTATATTAGCAATCTTCCCTTATCAGTTTCGTTTCCAGAATAACTACTTCCTGAAAGAGGCTCATGATATAGAAAAAGACATATAATTTTGGACATGTATTTATTTTGATGAACTATATTTATTATGAAGGTTCCTCCCCCCCACTTTCTCATGACTTTTAATCTGAAGTGTTGGCAATGTTGATGAAGAAAAAGAGGGTTGTTTAAACATTTTACAAATTATAGATAAGAACAAAACAAACTCCAGAGGCAAGTCTAGATAAAGGAATAAAATGATACTGGACAAATGAGGCTTTATTGTGCTATTGTTATAATTAAAAGCATTTTTATGCTGATAAAAATCCAATTATTATACTCTTTCAAACATGCAAATCTTAATCTCTAAGTTAATGCAATGCACTCAGTCAGATTTACTTTAAGTTAAATGAACACTTTTCTGCACTTGGGTTTTATCCACAATTTCATTGGAATGAGTAAAGTATGCTTTCCACTAAAGCAGGTCACAAATCTCTCCAAAGCTTCCTCATACTATGCTATTTTTGTCCATGTTTTCCTAATCTTTCCAAGAAGAAATATCCAACACTATGGGAGGATTCCAGTGGTGGAGTTCTTTGTTTTCTTTAAAATATATAGTCAGATAAATCTATGTTTTAAATAAAGAATATATTTCTATTTAGATAGATATATCTAATGCCATAGTACTTTGCAGAATTTCATAAATGTAAGTGTGTTTTAACTTAGAGAAATGCAAAGATATATTTAAAAGGTATATTTGTATGATATGTGATAAGTATGATTAAAAAAACTAACTCTCAGAATAGGAATCCCCCCCCCCCCCCATTAATTCCCCTATCCTGGATAGTATGGAAAGCAATAAATATGCTTAGAATTGAAGTTAGAGAATTCAAGACTTTTTGCTTAACCCCTAGTCCTGTTAATCTCTAGTTTTGATGCAGGCAATAGGTGCTCCCATGTATCCCACAGACATTTCAAATTCATATATTCATATATCCAAAATAACTTTTCCTCCCCTCTGCAAACCTCCCTATTTTTATTTCTGGAGCTAGCCTTCTCCCAGTTTCCAAGGTTTATAACCTTCTCTCCCTCATACTGGATATTCAGTCAGTTGTCAAATTTCACCATTTTTTTATCTCTGTAACATCCCTTGTATCTCACTACTTAAAGAGCTATCAAATGACTGCACTATGGTAAATGATTTTTAATTGGCCTTCCTGACTCGTCTTTCCCCACTCCAAATCATTTTCCACAAAGTTGCCCAAGTGTTAAGTGAACACATTACTTCCCTACCCAATCAATTCAAGTGGCTTTCTGTGCTCTAGAACAGATTATAAACTCTTCTTGACTCTAAAGCCCTTCACAAGCTAGCCCCTATCTATGTTTCCTCCTGTATCATACTCCTCTTTCTCTACTTTATAGGTCAGTTTCTAGTTTTCAGATTCCATTTCCTGTCTTTTTGGCTTTCCAATGCCTGAAGTTTGCTCCCTCTTCAACTCTGCCTCATAGAATCCCTTATTTCTTTTGAGATCTTCAATACACAAAAACCTTTCCTGATTTCTCTAGCTGTTTTCTTATCCTCCTTCTTTATCTTTTCTACCCACCTTTTATTTATTATGTATATGCTCATGTGCACCTATAGAAATACATATGCATATGAATATTTATATAGAAATGTTGTTTATGTATGTATATATTGTGTCCTCCATAGTACCTTGAAAGCAGGAACTTTCCTTTTTTTTTTTTGCCTTTGTGTGCTCAACACCAAGCACAATGCCTTACACAGAGTAGGAGCTTAATAAATGCTTATTGTTTGTTTGTTTAATTTCTAGGCAAAGAGGACCTCAAGCTGAAATTCACTTACTATGGACCAGATACAAAGAGACAATATGCAAACAACCATGTATAAACAAGATGTATTTAGGGTAAATGGAGATAATTAACAAAGGAATGGCATTAGTTTTAGGGAGGATTTGCAAAGTCTTCTTGTAGAAGATAGAATTTTAGTTGTAATATAAAGAAAGTCAGGGAAATAAGGAAAAAAAATTGTGGAGGGAGAGAATTTTAGTCATGGAAAACATTGAATGAAAAGGCATAGCATAAGAAGATGGAGTGCCATTCAAAGAACTGGATCTCAGTGTATAAAAGGGGATGATTAAAGTATAAGAAGACTGGAAAGATAGAAGGAAACTGAAGGTCTTTGAAAGTCAAACAGAGGTTTCATCCTTTTTTGTGGCTAAATGCCTTTAGAAGTCTGTCTACAATAGGCATCATCTCTCATCTCTCTCTCTCTCTCTCTCTCTCTCTCTCTATACATATATATATATATATATATATATATATATATATATACATATATAATATTTCAGCCTACAGATGTTGGAGTAATAAGGGAGATTGGGATAGGATTTCTTTTTTGCCTATTTTTCCAAATAATTTGTGGTGGTAAAGAATTGGAAATTGCTGGGATGACTGTCAACTGGGCAATGACTGAACAAATTGTAGTATACAATCTTGATGGCATGCTATATTGCATTATAAGAAATGATGAGGGGGGGGATAGGTGGCACAGTGGATGGAGCACTGGCCTTGGAGTCAGGAGTACCTGGGTTCAAATCCGATCTCAGACACTTAATAATTACCTAGCTGTGTGGCCTTGGGCAAGCTATTTAAGGTAGCATTGCAAAAACCTAAAAAAAAAAAAAAATGATGAGCTCATTGATTTTAGAAAAACATGGATAAATTTGATCAAAATAATGAAGAGTAAAATTTTTTTTTTGGTTTTTGCTAGGCAATGGGGTTAAGTGGCTTGCCCAAGGCCACATGGCTAGGTAATCATTAAGTGTCTGAGGCAGGATTTGAACTCAGGTACTCCTGACTCCAGGGCCGGTGCACTGTCCACTGCACCACCTAGCCACCCCATGAAGAGTAAAATGAGCAGAACCCAGAGAGTGTTGTATATAATAACAGTAATATTGTTTTAAGGACAGGTGACTAAGTATTTTAAATATTATAAATACTCAAATTAAGTCCTATAAAGTACTTATGAAGAAAGATGTTATTTGTATCCAGATAAAGAACTGATAAATAGAAATATGTTTAGGATTATATCTATATCTATACATATATATATATATAATATATATTTCTGTGTCTAAGGATAGCTATCTTTACAGTGGGGAGAGGGAAGAAAAAGAAATTTACATGATAACTACTATATATTGAAAAAAGAGAGGCAAGTTGTACAAAATAAATTTGTAGTTTCATGTGCAGTCATTTTTTTTATTCTACTATGTTGTAGAAATGCTTGTTTTATTTCATAAATTTATTTTAAATAAATTTTAAAAAAAGAATGGAGGTGACTCAATCAAACATGAACTTTGGGAAACTTAATTTGACAGCTGAATTGAAGACGAACTAGAGTGGGAAAAGAATTGTGACCAAGAAACCATCAGCAGGCTATTGTACTAATTCAAGGATGAGGTAATTAAGGAATCAGGATGATAGCTGTATCAGAGGAAAGAAAGGTGTATATTTGAAAGATGTTGCAAAGGTAAGATCAACAATATATGGCAACAGGAGTGGCTAGGTGGTGCAGTGGATAGAGCACCGGCCCTGGAGTCAGGAGTACCTGAGTTCAAATCCGACCTCAGACACTTAATGATTACCTAGCTGTGGCGTTGGGTAAGCCATCTAACCCCATTTGCCTTGCAAAAACTAAAAAAAAAAACCTAATATATGGCAAAAGATTGAAAAAGGGGGGCGGGAGTTGAGAGAGAGTGAAGAGTTGATACCTAGGTTGATAACCTAAGAGACTGGGAGGATGGTGGTGCTTTGTATAGTAATATGGGGGAGTGTTGGAGGAGAAAGATGATGAGTTAAGTTCTGGACTTGTCAAATTTACAATGTTTATGGGAAATCCAGTTCAAGATATATGATAGACAATGTGAGATGTGAGTTTGGAGGCTAAGAACTGGTTAGAGGAAGCCAGGTTTGAAGGTTAGAGCTGGCTAAGTAGATCTGAGACTCATCAGCATAAAAATTGCAATTAAATTCATGAAATATCATCAAGGGAAATAGTATGCAAGGAGAAGAGAAGGCCCAAGATAGAGTCCTATGAGATACCCACAATTAGCAGGGGTGACTTAGGTGAAGATTGAACAAAGGAGAGAAGGAGCAGTAAAATTGGTAGGAGAACCAATAGACAACAATGTCCTCAAAACAACCTAGAGAGAAGAGAATATCAAGAAGAGGGTAATCAGTGTCTGGGGCTGCAGAGAGGTTAAGATAGATGAAGACCGAGGAAAAAGTCATTGGATTTGGCAATTAAGAGATCTTTGATAACTTTGGAGAGAGCAGTTTTGGTTAAATAATGAAATCAGAAGCCAGATTGAAGACTTAAGAAGAGAGTAAAAGGAAAAGAATAGGAGACACTTATTGTGGACAGACTTCTATAGGACTTTAGACACAAAAAGATGTTATAGGAAAATAATGGGAATTGAAGAAATGAATATTTTTTGAGACTAGAGAAAAATGGACATAGTTGTAGGTTGTTGGGAAGCAGTGAGTAGATTGGAAGAGATCAAAGACTAGCAAGAGAGTAGAAATAATGGAGACAAGGAAATGGAAGGAGATGGCTTGTGCATTTAGAGGATTTAGCCTTGGAAAGGAGAAGAGTTACCACTTCAAATGAGACAGGGTAAAGTAGGCGATAGTGATAAAGTCACTTGAGTGAGTGAGATGAGATAGGGGGTAAAAGCTCTCCAAAAATGGCCTAATTTTTTTTCAGTAAAAAATAAAAAAAAATTCTCAACTTGGAGGGACTGAGGAAGGGCTAAGGAATTGTAAAATCTGTTGTGATGAGTGTGATAGTGAGTCAATTAGGGAGGTATAAAAAGGACTGCTTTATTGAAAGAAGGACCTAGCTGATATTATACAACAAATTTGTAGTGGTCTCAGTCAATACTGTTTCATGATTTTTTTTAACAGCTTCACTCAGCATCATGTGTGTAGGAGTAAAAAAAGCAGATGGTAAGAGTAATCCAAGACTGAGGCTTGGCAGAGCAAGATTGGCACTAGAATAGGGATGCAAGAGAAGAGAATATGGAATGGTTTCACCAGGGTTTAACCTAGGGTCAAGATGAGGAAAGTGTAGCTATTGTAGGGATGATGGCCTGGAAAAGAACTGAGAGACTGCTTATCATGGTGAGGAGCGAAACCAGAATCTGTGGTCACAAGGCAGAAGGAGAGGAGAAAAGATAACAGATTGTGATCAAAAAAGGGAATTTCAAAATTCAAGAACATGTAAATGGTACATTTGTGGTGACCCAACCATCCCTCTAGCTATTATGCCATATCACTCCTCCCTTTTGAGGCTAAGCTCCTTGAAAAGTCTCTCTTCAATAGTCCTTTCCTCTCAGTCTCTTCTTAAGAAGGTTTTTTTTTTTTTTGCAAGGCAAATAGGGTTAATTGGCTTGCCCAAGGCCACAGAGCTAGGTAATTATTAAGTGTCTGAGGCTAAATTTGAACTCAGGTACTGCTGACTCCAGGGCTGGTGCTCTATCCACTGTACCACCTAGCCACCCCTCTCAGTCTCTTCTTAACCCTCTTATAGTTTGGTTTCTGCCCTCATTATTTGACCAAAGCAATACTCTCCAAAGTTACTAATAGTTTCCAAAATTACTAATTACCTAAACCTGGTATAAGTTATCAAAACCCTCTCCTTTTCTTTCTTTTTTAAAATATATATATATTTTTTATTTTTGCTAAGCAGTGGGGCTAAGTGATTTGCCCAAGGTCACACAGTTAGGTAATTAAACCCTCTCCTTTTCTAAACTTTTCTATCTACCTCCTTACTAGTCATCCAGACTTTTGTTCCTCACTCTCTTTCACTCATGTCCAAAGTGTTGCCAAGGCATGTTTATTTTTGCCATTGTATCATCTCATATGTGGCTACCTTTTCTTCTCTAAGACTGACACCACCTTGGTGCAGTCCCTTATCTCCTTACAATGAACTATTACAATAGCCTACTGGTTAGTTTCCTGGCCACCTATTGATTTTCCTAAAGTATAGATAGGTCTGACCATGTTACTCCCCTTGGGTGCTCAGTGTACTCCCAAGGCTCCATTTAACCTCCAGAATCAAATATAAAACTCTTTGTTTGAATTTAAAGTCCTTCACAAAATCTCCCCACCTTTCTAGCCAAATATCTGGCACTCTATTCCCCTTCCCTCATATACTCTTTTCCCCCCCCAATGAAACTGGCTTCTTTGCCATTCTTGTACAAGATTCTCTATCTCCTTGTCTCTGGCTATCCTCCATGCCTAAAATTCTTTTTCTCCTCATCCTTGCCTCCTATCTTGCATTGTTTCCTTCAAGTCCAAACTAAAAACCCAGCTTTTATAGGAAGATTTTTTTTGGATTTGTGTCTAGCACTTTACCAAGCTTGACACATAGAAGGTGCTTAATAAATAGTTACTGATTTGTTGATGGCAAGATCCAGAATATAATTGTTTCTGTGTAGCTACAGGTGGGTAGAGCATTAAGTTGTAGGAAATGAGTAAATTGAAGGAAAGTTAGTCTGTCTGAGAGAGTATCATTATATTAGTGTCCCCTAGTATGAGACAGAAATTAGGTGTAGTGAAAGACTAAGATAAGTATTGGATTCACTGAGGAAAGAAAGGAAGTGTCTTAGAGGCTGATAGTTTATAACTATCAAAATTTTGATTGAAATATTGAAATAAATGAAAATTTTTTGAGACTAGAGGAAAAATGGACATAGTTGTAGGTTTTTGGGAAGCAGTGAGTAGATAGGGTGAGATCAAAGGAGGAAAGGTTATTGACTGATAGTGAGAGAGGAAGAATCTGGAAAAAGTAATGTAATAAGTAATAAGTATATTCTAATTCCCTATCCTCAACCCGTAAGTCCATGAAATAGTGAAAATACAACCAGTGCCAGAAATGGTGGTCAGGGAGGTTGTGGCATCCAGCCTAGAGATAGGTCTCAGGGAAAGCAAGAAGATGAAAAGAGTGGGAAAGGGGTTAAATTATCATCTCTATGAAGATTATTTCTAAATTTATATATTGACCATAATCTTTCTTTTAAGCTTTAGTTCAGATCACATATTGAAACAGGATATCCCTTAGATGTCTCAAATTCAACATGTTCAAAATAGAATTCATTTTCTTATCTGTGTTCTTTCTCCTCCTGCCCCAATCTCCAATCCTTTCCTCTTAGTTAGTACCTTCTCCTTTGAGATTATCTGCTATTTAGTTTGTATAAATCTTGTATATACTTGGTTGCTTCTATTAGAGTAGAGCTCTTTTGAGCACAGGGACAATATTTTTACCTTTTTTTTTCCTATCCATAATGCTCAATGCAGTGGCTGGCATGGTGTAAGTATTTAATAAATCCTTGTTGACTGACAACTAGGTGGCTCAGTGGATAGAGCTCTGGTTTCATTGATTGATCTCCAAGAAGACCATGACATCAGGGAGGTGATGCCATGACAAGTAAGTAAATTGGATTTAATTGAGATGGGTTGTGCAAAGTCACCAAAGTCACTTTCTCCTCCAGAGTCATCTGAGTCAAGTGGCCCTGGAGGCAGTGACTTGGAGTAAGGAATACCTGAATTCAAATTTAGCCTAAGAAAGCCTTTACTAGCTGTATGACTCTGGACACAACTTCAGTAAGCCTTAAATTCCTCTTCTATAAAATGGGGATAATAATAGCATCTACCTCTTAGGGTTGTTGTGAGGAATAAATGAGATAAAAAATTATAAAACCTTTAGAATGGTGCCTGAAATATTTGTAGTAAGCACTATGTTTAATATATGTTGTTCAGTTTTTTAGTTTTGTGTTTGATTCTTTATGACTCCCTTGGACTTGTCCATGGATTTTTTTTGGCATAGATACTGAAGTCGTCATTTTCTTCTTCAATGTTGTCCTCATTTTATAGATGAGGAAATAAGACAAATAGGACTTGTCCAGGATCACATGGCTAATAAGCAAATAAAAACATTAATTATTATAATTCTCTAAGACTATAGCTTACAGAGAAACTGATGTGCTAAATTATTGAAGGTCTCCATACTATTAAAATCAGAAGTCTGGATGTCTTTTACTCTCACTTGAAAAAAAAAAAGGAAAAATTATATTACTATTATTAAAATCTAATGTACTAAATGCCATCTCAGTCAAGTAAAAGTTTTTAAAGACAACTTGATCAAAGTATTTAAAATTATGGTTATAGGACCTCCTAGAGATCATTTTACTCTAATAGAGAGATGTCATTTTGCAAATTTTATGCCTTTATATGAGAAAAACTAGTTGGGCCTATTTTTCTTGGCTCTTCCAATTCTTCCCTTCTGCCTTACCCAAGCCTCACCCAAAGTCACCATAGTCAGTAGAAAACCTGCTATTACAATTTCTATTTCTATTTTATACTTTTATTTGGAAGCAATTTTAGGAAAAAAAATCTTTGGTTTTAATGGTTAATTCATTTCTTAAGTCAGCTTTATTTGAAAGTCTAATGTCACTGAGAAAAAAACAAGCACTGTCTCCAGAAAAGTTTAGTCAACTCTCATTTTGAAATTTCTTATTGAATAACCACAGCAACAACAATACTGGTAAAATATCCTGGAAATCTGAAATCAAGTGGAATGGAGAAGGAGGTAAAATGGAGAAAACAAATACATACATTATATATATATATATATATATATATATATATATATATATATATATATATATATATATATATAAACTACAATAATAACAATATTTGTCCTTCATCTTTGAACTGAATTTTTTTTCATAAGGCAGTGGGGTTAAGTGACTTGCCCAAGGTCACACAGCTAGGTATTATTAAATGTCTGAGACATGACTTGAACTCAGGTACTCCTGACACCGAGGCCAGTGCTCTATCCACTGCACCGCCTAGCTGCCCCATGTCCTTCATCTTTGAAGAAGACCATGACATGACAACAGGCAGGTGATACCATGATAAGCACATGAATTGGATCTGAATGAGGGGGTGCTATACTAAGTCACCAGTCTAATTTTCTCCTCCAGAGCCATCTGGGTCCAGTGGCCAGATATGAATCAGGACAACTGGAGATGACCCTGGATCTGGGCAATCAGGGTTAAGTGACTTGTCCAAGGTCACACAGTAAATATCAGAGGCTAGATTTGAACTCCCCTTCTCCTGATTCTAAGACCAGCACTCTATCTACTGTGTTATTTACACACACACACATTATATGTGTGTGTGTGTGTGTGTGTATATATATATATACACACACACACACATATATATATATATATTATATATATATATATATATATATGTATATACATTTTTGTTTAAATTGAGAGAAAAGTATGACTTTTCCTTTTCAGACATACTATCCTGGCCTTCACTGAGTAAAGATCAGGTATTTTTCATTTCATCACATCACTCCTCCAAGGTTTTCCTTGCAACCCTCAAGGAGTTTGGGGGTATCTAGGCTCTCTGCAAATGACTCCTGACTCCCACCCATGGTGATCCTAAAATTATAGGAGTGGTCTCCTGCACCCCAGTTCCTTTATAAAATCAGATTAGCCTTTACAAAAAATATTTACTTCAAAGATATCATAAACACTTAATCATCTCCAATGAGTGGAAGGCATGATTCTGCCATTATCTCAGTCTTTGGGATGAGGGAGGGGATTTAGGTTTACAATTTAACTTAGTTCTTATAGAGCACAGTTTCTAGTCCAAAACACCATTCAAATTCCAGCTTCTCAGGCTTATCTCTTAGCTGTAATCCAAGGTCATAATGATCTGAACTCTAGCCTACTGAGACATGTAAAACTGAGGGCAACCAAGCTGAACAGAAATACAACTGGATCCAATGTTTGAGCCAGGAAAAAGTGAAGGAAAACAGGGAAAGGAAGTCTTTCCCCTCACTGTGGGTAAAGATCACCTTCTGGATGTGGAAGATTAAAACTGACTGGAAAGAGAGATGCTGTTTCAGTTTGATCATTTTAGAGATGCAACTTGTGGTGATGTGACCAATCAAAGAAGGCTACCTCCAATGTGGGAAAGGACACAGTTACTCCATTTTAAGCAACGGTATTCATTGAAATCATGACAATGAGCCTCACCTTTATCAATAATGACAATTTCTTAAAGTAAAGAGACAATTTTGTAATTTTTCTTAATATCTTGAATAATGTTTGATGAATTTGAATGTATTAATATCTCCCTTTCTGTCACTCCACTTACTATTTTGCAACAGTCATTAGCTCTCAGTTCCACTTTTATAATGTCTCTTCAATCTTTTCCATCCTTTCTTTTTCTACAGCAACTATTCAGGTTCAAACCCTTTTTACTTCTCTCCCAGGTCAGTGCTATGGACACCTAATCTGTCTTCCTATCTAATATCTTCACAAAAGATATATACTACATATTGATTTCAGAGTAGTTTCCAAATCATAGGATTATAGAATTATAGGATTTTGAACTTGGGACCCTAGGGAATCTTCTAATTCAAGGGTTCTTAACCTGGGGTACATGGACCTCCAAGGGAATGCATATATACTTCAGGAAGTCTGTCTGTGAACTTGAATGAGAAAGAAATACATCTTAATTTTCACAAGGCTCTAACTGAAATTTAGATTTTCTTCAACTATTTTATTATTTTGGGAAAAGGTCCACAGGCTTTACCAGACTATTGTCCATGATTAAAAAAAAAGTTAGGATGCAGTGACCTAGTCCAACTTCCTCATTTTACAGATGAGGAAATTGAGGCTCAAATAAAAGTTATTTTTCAATTCTATACAAGCTACTAGGTCAAAGTGGAAAGGGGGCAAGATATGCAGTAAAGTTTAAAGAGAGTGACACCTGCTATCCTGGAGGGAAGACATGTTAATAAGAGATAACAAGAAAATAGAGACCCTCTAACTTTATCAGAGTCTGTGACAGAGTGGGAATTTAGGGGACCAAGTTAGGCATTGAGTTTTACTCTGAACTTGACCAACATTAAGTAAAGTAGGTATTTCCCTGTACACCATAGAACAGAAAAAGAGGATTATACTGCCTGCTTAGTAGTCATCTGTGTTTTCCCCACTGGGAAACTGCCCAAGGGGCAGGAAATGATTATAGCTTGTGAAGCCATAAGGGATTTATAGAAAGACAATTGGCAAAAAAATTGTGTAATATCTTCCATTCATTCTCACCATTGTATTTCCTTGGTTACTCTAATTCAGGCCTTATGTTCCTGCAATAGCCTTTTGCTAGGTCTTCCTGCCTCAATGTTCCCTCTGTGATTGAGCCTATTCATTGCCTACATGTGACCAAGTCACTATCCAGAACCTCCTCTTTGCATCTAGGTTAAAAAATAAATTACTCTGGCTTTTAAAGCCCTTTATAACCAGTTACTCCTCTACCTCACTCTACTATATAGCCAAAGTGGTCTTCTTATTGTAACTCATACACCTGTGTTTGTCCCTGGTTCATCCAAGATAATACTCTCTTTTGGGTTCACTTGTAAACTGATTTAAATTCAGCTTCCCTAATACATGAACTCCAGAGGGAAGTTTAAAGCACTGAATAGGGAGTTCCAAAAAGTCTTAGATCAAGGCACAGTACATTCACTTCCTATACAGTGCTTGAAGATTTGCAAAACAGTTTATCTTCTAAGCATCCCAGAAAGGTAGGTGCTATTATCATCCTTATTTTATAAATTAGGAAATTGAGACAGACTGAAGTAAAATGACTTGCCCAGGATCATTTATGAGTTTTTAAAGGATGATCTATTTTAAACATAATACTAAATAAGACATGGAACTGGAGCAGGCACTGAAGAGAAGACTGAAGGGGAAAGGAGGGAGCATTTGGATCTATTTGTTTCTACTGCTTGTAAAGAGGCCCAATCATGATGTACATATACAATGAGAACAGGAGCAACTTAAGTTCAAAACACCACCTGTAGGAAATGCAGAAATAATAAACTGATTATCTATTCCTGTCCACACAGCTGCCTTCTATCTCCAAAACTCATGTAAACCAGATGCTTCTGTAAAGAAGCAGCAATACCTGTACCTTTAAAACAGGATCACATAACAACAGAAATGAGAGGGACCTTAGAGGTCAACAAGTCTACTCATTCATTTTACTAGTAAAGAAATTGAATCCCAGAGAAGTTAATGATGTGCTTAAAGCTACACAGATAGCAAGTGGGAAAATTAATAAGCAATTTTTCCCCCATCATATTGTGGTCTTCTTTTAGTCTTTCTCTTCCTCTTCTTCCTTTCCCCTTTTCTCCTCCTTTTTTTTCCTTTTTCTGTTGCTCTTCCTTCTTCCTCTTTTTCTCCTCTTTCCCTTTCTCCTTTTGAGACCAACTCTCCCTTCATCACTCATCTTGGAAGTGCTGTAGTCCCTCATGGCACTGACTCTTCTCAATATCAATCAGCATGGGAAATTCTAACTTCATCGGGGGTTTTTTCCAGACCTGGTAGCCCTAAACTCTTAGAGGCCTATCATCTGATATTAGAACTAATTTCAACACCTAATCAACTTTATCCCCACTTCAGTTCAAAAACCCTAAATTCAGGTGTTCCACCAGTCTTAGCCTCCCCAGCAGTAAGAACGATAGTTTTTGGCTCTATCTGATTATATCACTTCAACTCATGATGTTAGTAAAGTTTTCAGTGATGTCTGACTCTTCAAGACATCGTTTCGGGTTTTCTTGGCAGAGAGACTGGAGTGGTTTACCATTTCCTTCTCCAGTTCATTTTATAGAAGAGGAAACTAAGGCAAACAGAATTAAATGATTTGCTCAGGGTCACACAGCTCGTATCTGAGACCAGATTTGAACTTGGACCGTTTTTGACTCCAGACCTGGCATTCCAGTCACTATTCCACCCAGCTGCCCCAACTCAAAATCCCTTGGATTATACTTCTAGCAAGACATTAAATTTTTCTCTCTCTAGTGCATGGCTACGCTCCTTTCCATAGATGTCCTGAAAAATATGCCTACCCCTCATTTGAATATCCCCACTTAGTTGCTTCTGGAAGAATTCCAGTGAATTGAAGGACTCAGAACTATAGAATTCTTTAAAAGTTAAAAATCATTAAAAGTTCCTAATATGAGTGGAAGTTGACAATATAGTTTCAGATTGTGGAAAGCAGCCCTGAGTTAATATGGGAATGGAGTAAGATATAGGTGAAGCAGAATGGCAAAAAAGATCATCATAAGAGAAAGCCCTGTTAGATAGCCAGTGAAATAGGTAATCATAGGTGATTAACTATGTTGAATTTGATCATCTCAGCAGTATAATAATATGACAATACAAAGATATATGATGGAAAATTCTATCCATATTCAGAGAAGGAACTTTGAAGTCTGAATACAGACCAAAGCTTACTATTTTCAATTTTAAAAATTTGTTTTATATTTTATGACTATTTTCCTCTAGTTTTTAATTTTTGTTCTGATTCTTCTTTTACAAAAAGATTAATATGAGGGGCGGCTAGGTGGTGCAATGGATAAAGCACCGGTCCTGGAGTCAGGAGTACCTGGGTTCAAATCCTGTCTCAGACAATTACCTAGCCGTGTGGCCTTGGGCAAGCCACTTAACTCCATTTGCCTTACAAAAAAAAATATTAATATGGAAATATTTTTAACTAAGTTATACAAGTATAACCTATATCAGATTGCTCTCTATAAGGAACAGGGGAAGGAAAGAAGGGAGGGAGAAAAATGTGACACTCAAAACCTTATAAAAATGATTTTTGAAAATTATCTCTGAATGTAGTTGGAAAAATAAATAAAATTTTAAAAACTTTATAATAATTTGTCAGCTAGAATTATCTTGGTTGAATAAGGAGTAGCTGTGTGATTTATAGGAAAAATATAGACTCAGGGAAAAACTTGTGTAACCAAAACCATGATGTAGTCCTAGGGAAATTCCTGTGTTAGTTACCCGAAGGAGTGTGACTATAATCATTATGAAGTGTGTGACCCTATTAATCTTCTTTATAATAAAATGTAATGAGTGTCCTGAACTTATGATGTTAAAGGGACCTGATTGAGTTAAGAACTGGTTTGAGTAAAGGTATCATAATAAGCCCATTATCACCATATATGAATCCAGAGAACAATAAATAAATGTAAACTTTTAATCTTGAGTTCTCAGAACATATTGGGTGAATTGTAGACCCCACTTTTGCTTATCTTAAAAAAACATCAGTTTATTTATTCAGAAAGCTTCCCAAGTTTGTTTGGTTTTTTTAACAACTGGACTTGGGAGAAGTAGCCTGAATTGCCTACAGAGATAGAAGTTGAAGTCTATTGCAATAGTCCAGGTAAGAGGTAATAAGAGAGACTGAATTAAGATGGTGTCTGTGTGAGAGGAAAGAATAGGACATTTAAGAGATATGTTGTAATGTTAGGAAACAAGATTTGCCAATGGATTGGGTATGTGAGGTGAATAAGAATGAGGAACTAATAAAAAATACAGAGGTTGTCAGCTTGGACAGAGACATGATAAGTCTTCAAAAGGGTATCCAGGAAACATACCCAAGCCTTGTGTGTGTCAGGAAGTGGCCTCTAAGTGGCTTACTTACTTACTTATCTATGTAAACTTTCTTCAGTAAAATATAAGCACCTTGGGGCGGGGCTTATTGTTTTGTTTTTGTTTGCATTTCCATTTAATACCATATTTCCCTCAAAATAAGACTAGGTCTTATATTAATTTTTGCTCCAAAATACTCATTAGGTTTTATTTTTAGGGGATGTCTGGAGATAGATAACCATTCCTGCATTCTTTGGTCTATTCTCTCTGCAAGGATGTTCTTCCTATCTTTATTTATTTAAATTTTATTTATTTAAGGCAATGGGATTAAGTGACTTGTCCAAAGTCACACAACTAGGTAATTATTAAGTGTCTGAGATCAGATTTGAACTCAGGTCCTCCTGACTCCAGGGCTGATGCTCTATCCACTGCACTACCTAGCTTCCCCTTCTTCCTTTTTAGCAGGGTGAATGCCAGCTGAATCCCATTCTAGCAGACCTCTTTGACCACCCCAAAAAACAACTGACAGCATTAAATTGACCTGCTTCCTTACATTTGCTTGTATGCACTGGGCTTTTTCAATTTCAAGTACATAAATGCCTGAAACATGTTCAATCTTATCTTTCTTGCACTAAGTGATAATGAGAGGTGGGACTTTCTTTCCATTCAGATGTATGTTATTCATGCATTGGGTTTGTATTCCAACTGGGCATCTAGAAATAAATTGAGTTCATCAGTTTACATAGACCATCTTTACCTCTGTCCAAAGATGCCCGCTTGGGTATTTGCAAATACTTATATGCATATAAATTATAATTTATATTATCATTTATTTTAATTATGAGTTAACATTATTATTCTATAATTCAATATGTCCTTCATATGTTACAACAGACATACTAAATGCATCCTTCTGGATGATGATCTTATCTGGGACTTACTTTGGGGGTGGGGCTTATATTATGAGTATCCTGGAAAAAAAAAATCATGCTAGGGCTTATTTTTGGGGAAACACAGTAAATAGCATCATGTATACATAGTAGGTGTTTAATAAATGTTTGTTGCATTGAATAGAATTCTTTGCTCAAAAACCTTCAGTGATTCCCTATAACTCAAAGTCATCCATGATATGACCTCAAATTACTTTTGAAACCTTTACTTCTCATACAATTTATGATTCAGTCCAATTGTAATACTTTAGCATTCAACAATCATTTATAAAGTATCTACCACATGCAGAATATTATGCTATATACTGGGAGAATATACAAAGGGTAACCCAAAAATCTTTGTGCAATTTTAAACTATTAAAACTGTATAGGGGTGGCTAGGTGGCGTAGTGGATAAAGCACCAGCCTTGGAGTCAGGAGTACCTGGGTTCAAATCCGATCTCAAATACTTAATAATTACCTAGCTGTGTGGCCTTGGGCAAGCCAGTTAACCCCGTTTGCCTTGCAAAAACCTAAAAACAAAACAAAACAAAAAAAACTGTATAGATTGGATAAAAGGTAAAGTCATTGCCTTTGTGGAGCTTATGGCTTAATAGGAAAAAGTATAAAGGTAAATAACAATAAAGCAAAATAATACATAAGTGCATATGATAGGTGCAATGTACAACCTCAAAGTCAAAGGGTAAGATCTTCAATGATTGGGGAAATAGAAACCAAATTTGACCTGGATTTCAGGGAATGGGAAGATTTTAAAAGGTTTGTTTTCTAAATGTTTACTAATTAAATTAAAAAGGTGGACATGAGGATGATAGAGAGCATTCTAGGCATGGGACTGACTGCTTGAGCAAAGTGGGAAGTAGGAAGGATGAGAGGTATATGGGGTACAGAGATAGCAACTAGTCCAGTTAGAAATATACTAGGCAGGAGGGGTGGCTAGGTGGTGCAGTGGATAGAGCACTGGCCCTGGAGTCAGAAGTACCTGAGTTCAAATTCGGCCTCAGACACTTAATAATTACCTAGCTGTGTGGCCTTGTGCAAGCCACTTAACCCCATTCACCTTGCAAAAACCTAAAAAAAAAAATTTTATATATATATATATATATATATATATATATATATATATATATACACACATACACACATATATACTAGGCAGGGAAGGAAGTTAGAGGGCAAAGGGATATCATAGAAACCAAAGAATATCCAGAAGGAAGGTGAGGTCAACCCCAATCTAGACTAAATGGTGTGAAATTTTTTAGTAGGCAATAAGGAAGTATTGAAAAATTTGGGGTGGAGAAGTAATATGACTATGTCTATATGACAGGATGACTAACAAGGCAATCATGAGAAGCATGGATTAGAGGGAGTAGAGGGTGGGGAGAGGAAGGGCCTCTCTATTGTAAAGGTGGTGGCAATAAGAATAAGAGAAAAAAAACATTCAAGAGGTATTGTAGATGGAGAATTGATAGGACTTGGCAACATAGTGAATTTGGGAGGTTAGGAAGTACAAAGAATCCAAGAAAATACTATTTTTTTTAACATGCAAGAACAAAGTGAATGGATTGGATAATACAGAGTCTCTGACCTTATCAAGCTTACAGTCTTGTTTGTTATTCTTCACTCTTTTTTTTCAGTGATGTCCAACTCCTGGTGACTCCATTTGTCCATTTGGGTTTTCTTGGCAAAAATGCTGGCTTGCCATTTCCTTCTTCAGTTCATTTTACAGAGGAGGAAACTGAGGCAAACAGAGTTAAATGATTTACCTAGGTTACACAGTGAGTGTCTGAGGTCAGATTTGAACTTGGTAAAATGAGTCTTCCTGAGTCCAGGACTGACTCTATGCATTATGTCACTAGTTCCCCTTAATAGAATAGAACACATATACAAACAACCCTGAATACTTAGACAAATAATTCTCTATACCTCAGTTTCCTTATCCATAAAATGAAGATTAGATTCCTTTTTAGCTAAAATTCTATGAACTGTATTCACTGATAGAAATCATAAAGTCAAAGAATAGGTATGGGAAGAAAGATAGGAATTTTAGGAATTGGTAGAGGTACATTGCAAACTGTTTGCCATTGGTTTCAAGAGTATGTGAGAGAAAAGTTAGAATTATAGAGATGGAAGTCATCTTAATGAAGAATTGTCAAGGGAGAGTGTGGAGAGAAGAAATAAGAGAAAAGGGAACAGAATTTGGGAAACAAAGAAGTTAGAAACACACTGGGAAAACCAGTTAAGTGGGTTGTGTTGGGCCTTTTAATTCAAGGCTTTTCTTGAGACTTTTCTCAATCCGTATTCTTTTAGAGTTCTCTGCAACCTTTCACACTGTCAATCAATCTCATCACTCTAGTGTTAGATTTGTTTAGTGCCTTAAGCTAGGAATTTTAGTCTGGTTTCTTATTTATTCATTTATTTTGTGTGTATGTGTGTGTTTTTTATAAGGCAATGAGGTTAAGTGACTTGCCCAAGGTCACATGGCTAAGAAAATACTAAGTGTCTGAAATCAGACTGGAACTCAGGTTCTCCTGACTCCTGGGCTGGTGCTCTATCCACTGTACCACCCAGTTCCTTTATTTAAATGGTTTAGAAACTCATCTTAAGACTTGATTAGCCAAGAGAATTGGCTCTGGTTGTTGGTGAGGTTTCCTGATTGGCAGAACTCATAAATGAAGGAGTTCTAGAGCTCTTTCTGAGGTTCTGGAAACTTATCTGAATCAATGTGATATCCTCACTAAATATCTTGGTAAATGTTTTTCCAGGATTTCCCTCACCTATTTGATAGTTTCTTGACTTATTCTAGATATATTGATTTTGTAGGTACAAAATGGTTTTCTTTATCCTAACAAAATGGCCTATTTTGTTTTTTTGTGATCTCTTTCCTTTGTTTGGTTATGAGCTTTCCTATAACCCATATATCTAAAATCTACTATACTTCCTTTTTCTTGCTGTTAGCTTTTTAAAAAAATTATGTCACTTTTTACATTATATTCACATCCATTTGGAACATATTGGGCTGTCTAATATCTGCCAAACTGTTTTCAAGTTGTCCCAGCAAGCAATTCTTGTTAAATGGAGTTTTTTAGCAATTGGTTTATATTTCTGGGTTTATGGAAAACCAAGTTACTGTTTTCTGTGGTTTTACAGCTTACTTATCTTGTTTTAATTTGTCTATTTTATTTTAATAAACTATACTATATCAAAACATATAATTTTACTTTTTGAAACAATCTTCCTATATGACCCAAGCCAAAAGTGTAGTTGCTGCTCATGGAACTGACCTGATTTGGCAAGGAAGCTTTGATTCTTTTCTGTTCCTGACCTGGACTTATTCACTCTTTCTTGGGTAGCCTGGTGGCCTCCTACTTCTAGAAACTCACCATATTGGTGTTAGAATCAGGAAAGACACATGATTGGTTTGGCTCAGTTGCAGAACTTCTGAATTCGAGTAACTCACCAATATCATATTCCCCAGTAACAAGGATTACATGCAGGTACCACAGGCAATTCAGTTTTCTTGTTTTTTTAAATCACTGTCAAATAATAATTGATGATTTATAATATACTTTAAAATTTGGTCATATCAAATATACTTAGTCCCATTGATGTTAGGAGCTACATATAGGTCATAATCCCTAGTGAGGGATGCTCACAGATGCTTTCTTTCTTTTTTTTTATTGATACTTTATTTTTCCAATTACATGTTAAGAAAGTTTTTCATCATACATCCATATGCATGTGTATGTTACATAATTTTATTCCATCCTCCCTTTTCTTCATCCCTTCTCTCAGCAGCAAACAATCTTGTGAACATTGTACATATACTTTTGTGTATAGCAGGTTGACATCTTAGTCATTTACTGTATAAGGAACTAAGACTAAGGGGAAAAGAAAGAAAATCATGAGAGAGGAAGGAAAAACATGAGAAATTTTTAAAAAGTGATTCTATAGTTTCTTTTCTTTCTTTTTTTTCATCTGGATGTGGATGGCTTTGTCCATAATAGGTTTCCTAGGGTTGTCTTAGTTCTCTGAACTGCTGAGAGGAGCTGCATCCATCAAAGATGATCAATTCATAATATTATTGTTAATGTGTACAATGTTCTCTAGGTTCATTTCCCTTCATTCAGCATCAGTCCCTGTAATTCTTTCCATGCTTTTTTAAGAGTCTGGTCACTCATGGTTTTTTATAGAATAATAGTACTCTATAATATTCATATACCATAACTTGTTCAGCCATTCCCCAATTGATGGGCATCCCCATCAATTCTCTGCCACTATGAATATTTTTGAACTTGTAGGACTTTTCCCAGTTTTTATGATTTCTTTCTGCATATAGGCCTTGAATTGGTATTGCTGGCTCAAAGGGTAGTTGATCTTTGGGCATAGTCCAAACTGATCCATAGTTGGATCAGTTCACAACTCCCAACAATGCAATATTGTCCTAATCCTCCCAACCTCTCCAACACTGATCATTTTTCTTTTTTGTCCTCTTAGTCATTCTGATAGGCTTGAAGTGGTACCTCATAGTTGTTCTAATTTGCATTTCTCTAATCAATAATGATTTGGAGCATTTTTTCATATGATTTTACATATATATATATACATATATATATATATATATATACACACACACATAAAACTTTAATTTCTTTATTTGAAAACTGCCTGTTCATTTGACCTTTGACTATTTATCAATTGGGTAATGACTTGTAACTTTATAAATTTGATTCAATTCTCTATGTATTTTAGAATACATCAGAACCCGTAATTGTGAAAATTGTTTCCCAACTTTCTGTTTTCCTTCTAATCTTGGAAATATTGGTTTTATTAGGGCAAAAATATTTTAGTTTAATATAATAAAAATCATTAATTTTGCAATTTATAATGTATTTAGTATTTTTTGATCTATAATTGGTCTATGATATTGCCCTTTATGTCTAAATCCTGTACCCATTTTGACCTTATTTTGGTATAGGGTGTGAGATGTAGGTCTGCTATAAATGGTTCATAATAATAAAAACTTAACATGGAATGCTTGAATGGCTTTTATTAACTTTTCTGCAGAAAAAGATTATCTCCCCTAGTGAGAAAAACTTTGAATTTTGACAATGTCCAGTCTTATATACAATTTGAAAGGTTTTCTCCTCCCCTCCAAGCCAGCCATTAGTCTGAATCATCAGGAATAAAATCTAATCCACACACACCCCCATATCACTCTCTAATGTTTTCCCTGCACTGGTCATTTGCTGAAGAGTCTCAATTGTTCCAGGGAGATAGTATAGTAATATGTATGAACCTCATTAAGCAAGCACACTTGCAGAGATCAGAGACCCCAGGTCAACCCAGGACTAGTTGGAGCAGGCCTGATTTAATCTCAGGTCCGGTATCTTGAGGCTAGGTCTCAAGATCAGTGAATGGTGGGGTCAATTCCTTTATCTTCCCGTTTGTCTTATTCTCATATACCTGCATGTATGCTTGTGTCTTTCCTATGCAATAGCCATACACAGACCCCGGTCTTTGTAATGTGTGTATTTTTTTTTAACTAACAGTCCCCTCTTACATCCTATGGAAGCCAAACATCCTATATTCTTCACAAGTCTATGCCTGGTTTTTGGCATATTGTTTTCTAGTTTTCTCAATAATTTTTATCAAATGATGAGTTCTTATCCCTGAAGCTAATGTCTTTGAGTTTATCAAACAATAGATTACTATATCCTAATTCACTGGTTCATTACTCTTTCTTAACCAGTACCAGACAGTTTTGATGACTGCCACTTTATAGTATAGTTTATTTTTTAGATTTTTTCAAGACAATGGGGTTAAGTGTCTTGCCCAAGGCCACACAGCTAGGTAATTATTAAGTGTCTGAGATCGGATTTGAACCCAGGTATTCCTGATTCCAAGGCCGGTGCTCTATTCACTGCACCACCTAGCCACCCCTTATAGTATAGTTTTATAGTCACCTTCCTTTACATTGTTTTTCTTCAGTTCCCTGGATATTCTTGACTTTCCATTGCTCCACATGAATTTTATTACTTTTTTTTCCTAGCTCAGCAAAATAGTTTTTTGGTAGTTTGATTGGTATGGCACTAAATAAGTAACTTAATTTGAGCAGAACTGTCATTTTTATATTATTAGTTTGATCTAACCATAAGCAATTGACATTTTTCCAATTGTGTATATTTGACTTATTTGTGTGAAAAGTGTTTTGTAATTGTGTTCATCAGTTTCTGAGTCTGTCTTGGGAGGCAGATTCCCAAGTATTTTATGTTGTCTGAAATTTATTTAAATGGAATTTCTCTTACTATCTCTTGTCCTTAGACTTTGTTGTTCATATACAGAAATGCTGATGTTTACATCCTGCTACATTACTGAATTTGTTAATTGCTTCAAATAGTTTTTAAGATTATTTTCTAGGATTCTCTATGTATACCATCATCTACAAAGAGTTAAAGTTTTGCTTCTTCTTTGCCAATTCTAATTCCTTCAATTTCTTTCTTCTCATTGCTAAAGCTAATATTTCTAATACCATGTTGAATAGTAATGATGATAATGGGCATCCTTGTTTCACCCCTAATCTTATTGGGAAATCCTCCTAGTTTATCCCCATTACATATAATATTTGCTATTGGCTTTAGATAGATACTGCTTATTATTTTAATGAAAACTCCAATTATTCCTATACACTCTAGTGTTTTAAATAGAAATAGATGTATTTAGTCAAAGGCTTTTTTCAGCATCTATTGAGATAATCATATGATTTCTGTTAGTTTTGTTACTGATATGTTCAATTATGTTGAGTGTTTTCCTAATATTGAATCATCCCTGCCTACCCAGCTCTTCCTTGAGACAGATGATAGGATATTCCCTCTTTGAGAATATGTAAAAGTAGAAAATGTAGCATCAATTAAACATTTGTTGATGTTCAGTTGTTTCACTTGTGTCTGTCTCTTCAAGACTCATTTTGGGGTTTTTTTTGACAAAAATACTGAAGTGCTTTGCTATTTCCTTTTCCAGTTCATTTTATAGAAGAAGAAACTGAGGCAAACAGGACTTACCTTTTCTTGGGAAAGATTTACCCAGGGTCAAGCAGTTAGTAAATTTCTAAGGCTGAATTTGAACTCAGGGAGATGAGTTTTCCTATCACCAGGCTTGGCACTCTATTCCCTATGTCACCTGGCTGCCCTGAATATACCAAATATCAAATTCCCCTTTCAATATTGATCCAGATAAGTTTTTCAAACATGATTATTCTTCCTGATTGATTGACTTAGCAGTTTGGTACCTTCCAAATGCTCTCTAATCAATAGAGATAATACCCCTTTGAGATTTATGCTTTTCTCCACATATGTTCAGGGTCTCTCATCGGTGTAGATTCTTTGTGTCCCAGATCTGTTAAAAAGAAATAAAAGAGGAATGTCCAAGTAGATGATTTCCTTGTTCTCTTCTTCACTTTCAAAATTCATCTTAATTGAGATTAGACCCAGTGCTCAAGGATGTAATTCATTTTCTGAGAGGAAAATTTATAGTTCTGACATTTTGTGGAAGAGAACAATTGTGTCAGCTAATTAAGAGCAAATGAATCTAGTTCAGCAAGGAGATATTTTATATCTTAAGATAACATATTATTCAACCAAAGCAGTATTTCAGTCTTTCACAAAAGTTATTGTCTTATTACTGGAGGCATACTTCAATGTTATATGAAAAAACATCAATAAACAATTACTGATACTATATGCAAAATGTCTAATCCTGATTCTTAATAGATGTTTGCTAATATCACACAACTATCATACAGTTCTTTATAATTGTAAAGTGGTTTCTGGTTAGGTGGGATGTTTTAGATCAAGACCAAAATATCTAGGTAGAACAGGTGGGTGGGTGGGATGCCTGAACATTGCCTCTCTTAAACTCTACATTTTTGACAAATACTAAACTGAATAGTCCATTAGCCAGTCCCTGAATGAAATACTTTACTTGCAAAGATGATTAGAACAGACAAGACAGCTATTTATTTCTGCTATCATCTTGCCTAATCTAATGGAGGGAGGAACTATGGCTATCATATCTCTCTTGACTCATTTTAGTCTGTCTTGTTTTCTCATCAGATTATTTTCAGATCTTTTCTTGGCTTTAATAGCTGAGTTTCTGATGCTTCATTGCTGGTAAGTCAGAAAAACCATCTAGGAACCAATGGAGAATCTGTGGCATTTCTTCTCCCAGACAATGTCAAAGCTCTCTTTTTTATTAAACAACTGAAAGTAGTTTCCTGAAATTCCTAGGCCTAGTGTGCCATATGAAAAGATTCCTTGTGTCCTTCTAAAATGGTATTATCAACTATTTGGCCCTTTAGGCATGACAATTTGTTATCTGGGAAAGACTCAGGAAGTATGCTCTCAGTGGGAGTGGGAGTAAAAGGAAGTTCCCCTGGGTTGCCTCTGTCATATAGACTTGCTAGATTAGTCAATTATTTTAATTAATTATTCTCAATAATTTATCCTTTTCCAATTTCATCTCATTTAAAAGATCCCCCCCCCCCCCCCTTTATCATCCTTGTTCTGAGAACAGATCTTGGATTAGATGGATAGGAGTTTGAATCCAGTCTCAGATATTTGACTCTAACTAGCTGTATGACCTTGGGCAGGTCACTTAACCCTGATTTCCATTCAGTGCCATCTCCAGTCATTCTGATTCATATCTGGTTGCTGGACCCAGATAACTCAGGGGGTGGGGCGGGGGGGGAAGTGATGCTGGTGAGTTAGTACAGCCTTCTCCCCCACACTCACCCAATTCATGTGCTTGTCGTGGCACCACCTCCCTGTTGAGGTGGTCTTCAAGAACAAAAGACAAACATCACTGCCTGTAATATGTTTTTCCTCAAAAAACAAACAAAGCAGAACAAAAATCTCCCTCTTCCTATTCAACCACCTCTGCTAGTTATCCTATATCTCAGCTCTCTTTTGTGGCTCCATTCATGTGCAATAGCTGCCTCTACTTCCTTTCTTCTTATTCTCTTCTAGTGACTTTTGACCTCATCATGCTTATCAAAATTGCTCTTGGTGACAAATGGCTGATTAATTGCTAATACTTCTCTGTAGTCTTTGACACTCTAAATCACCCTGTTTTCCTTGATATTCTCTTCTTTCTAGGTTTCTGAGATATTACTCTTTGGTTCTCCTTCTACCCGTCTGAATGTTTCTCATTTCTTATTTGCTGGATTTTGATTCATGTCATTGTGATTGTCCCTCTTTCTTTGATCTTGATACTAGTTCTTTTAGTGATCTCTACCTTCCCAAATTCACATCTCCACTTTCTTACTGACTATCTCAAATTAGATCTCATGGAGACATTTAAAACTCAATTTGCCCAAAACTGAACTCATGTACTGAACCTTGCTTCCACCCTCCCCTCTTTCTAATCTTGTTAGATTAGAACATGCCACTATTCTCCAGGCACCCAACCTTTCAATTTGGGTGGCATCTTTGACTCCTCACACTCTATTTCTACCCATATCTGATCTGTTGCCAAGTTGATTTTTACCTTCTTAACATCTTTCACATTTGCTCTCTTCTTTTCACTGACATTTCCATGACTCTGGTGCAGGGTGCAAGCCTTCATCACTTCCTGCCTAGGTTATTGAAATAACTTATTCATATTCTCTGCCACAAGCTTCTTCCCACTCCAGTCCATCTTCAGTTTAGCTGCCTAGATGATCTTCCTAAAGCACAGATCTGATCATGTATCATGTCTCCCCCTACCTCCCCCCAATAAACTTAAATGGTTTCTTATCAATTCCAAGATCATATATAATTTCTTTGATACTCAAATTCTTTTATAATTTACCCCTTCTCCACTTTTCTAGTTTCCTTCCACCTTAATCTGCTTCTCCCACCCCCCCATCCTTGCCTATTCTGCAATCCAGAAACACTGGCTTTCTTGTTCCTTTCATAAGACACTCCATATCCTGACTGGGCATTTTCACTGATTGTCCCCATATGTGAAAAGTCCTGGCTAAAATCCAAACTTCTACATGAAACCTTTCCCCATCCTCCTTAATGCTGTATCTTCCTTCTATTGATTATCTCCAATTTATTTTGTATAGATCTTGTTTGTATGTAGCTGTTTGAATTCTTACATTGGATGAGAGGCTAGAAGAGAATCTTCATAAACTCTTTTTCTATCAAGATCTCATGTATCTGTCAGGAGAGAGACTAGATCTATGATTCACTGAGAAAGCAAGGAAAAATTTTGACCAGATCACAAAGTCCATAGGTGTCAGAGATAAGATGTGAAGGCAGATCTTCCTGTCTCTGAGGCAAACTCTATCCGACACACCACCCTGCTTTTTAGGCCATCAGAAGCCATTAAAAAATATTTTAGAAAAGGCAGAAATGTAATACAATTTAACTTTTTGATCAAAATCAATTTTCTTGTCTTGAGCAGTATGTAGGAATATGTCATAGTAAAGTAAAATCTGTTGGCCTCATAGGGAGATGAAGAAATCTATTATTTCTCAAATAATTGCATAGTGTAACAGAAAGCTTAGGTTTTCCTTATTTGTTTTTCACTTTTAACTCCCTCTGGATTTGTATGGTGTGTCACAGTGCCACCGTATGGACAAGAGACAGAAATGTACAGAAAAGAATGTCTGGCACCAGGCTACTGAGTATGGTAATTAGTACCATCACTGGAAAAATAACAGCATAAAATAGCTTTTATAATTAGCATAATTCCTTTTTGAATATGCAAAAAACACACCTCCAGAATGATCGTTATGGATTTGTTTTAAAAATTCATAGCCTTTTAAATGAAAATGTGTGTAAATGATAATTTATAGGTCAATATTTTATTTTATTTCATATAGAAAACATAATTCAATCTCAGAAATTAATACTTTCTTGAACTTTTTATGATCTAACTTCCAGTTTGATATGCATTCTTGGAGTCTAGATATTTTATTTCCTTATTCAAATTACTTTTTCATATATCATAAAGAATTAAGAGACAGAGGATCTGTGTTTGAATACTGGCTCTGCTATTTATTACCGTGTGTCTTTGGATAATTCAAAAAAATCTCTTTGAGCCTCGGTTTCCTCATTTTCAAAGACAGGTAGTTAGATTAGATGATTCCTAAGAAATCTTCCAAATCTAAGTGTTTTGCTTTATAGTCAGTATTTTTTACTTACATTTGAATTACTGTACTGTTTGTTCCCTGATTAGTAGAAGAATAGGATAGGAATATACCCTCTTTAGAAGAGTTCATTCACAGATGAATGAAGATTCCTCAGGGAAATAGAAAACTGGACATGAGAACACAGTAGTTGAAGAAAACCTGTCAGACTTGTTCTGCAAGTGAGGCCACCTTTATTTGCACTTGGGTAATGTATCCATTTTGAGAAATTTTATTTGGAAACACTACAATATTTCAGTGATCTATGCTTTCAAAGGTGAGGGTAATCTTTCCATTAGGGTAGACCCCAATGGCTCAAAAGTTTTTGTAGATGGATTAATGAGTTTCTGTGGCCAAAAAAACCCCTATTTTCTCAGCAAATTTTCAGTTGGTGAGTTTATCTGGATTTTTAAATTTTTTTTTATTTATTTATGACAATAGGTTTAAGTGACTTGCCTAAGATCACACAGCTAGGCAATTATTAAGTGTCTGATGCTAAGGTTTTTTTCTTTTTTCTTTTGCTTTTGCAAGGCAAATGGGGTTAAGTGGCTTGCCCAAGGCCACACAGCTAGGTTAATTATTAAGTGTCTGAGGCTGGATTTGAACCTAGGTACTCCTGACTCCAGGGCCGGTGCTTTATCCACTGCCACCGAGCCACCCCCATTCTCTTCTTATAGCACTAATTTGAGACTGATCTAAAAGCAAAGCAGTTGACACATGTATTATCATGACAATAATTATTGATTTTGCTTCAGTTACAGTATTCATAATTCCAGAGCTTATGAGATAGATAATTATGGATGTCTTCTTACAGTAACATCAGGCACAAGATCAATGACAAATCTCTCTAAGCACTAAGTCACCTAGTAAAATATATCTCACTATTTAGACTCTTCTTCTGCTATTCAATATTTGTCATTTGTTAATATTTCATTATCCAGTGGGGTAAAGAGATAGCTGGAGAAATATTTTATTAACAAGGTCAAAGGAAAAGGTAATAATTATCTGAATTTCTTAATATGGGTTTCTTCTTCCTTTGTGCTTAGTTTTAGCTTCCTAGTTGGAATATAAAAGATTTCATTAAATATTTAACCTTTTACCAGTGTACATCTATGAGTATCAATATAATCTGGCTAAAAAGTTTTTTAGAAATCTATAAAATGCCGGTACAACTGAAATATTCGATTAATGTAAGTAAAATTATGACGATGATGATAGTAATTTACATAGAGGAGAACCACTGATTTAAGCTTTAAACAATTAAAATTTAACCTTCTAGAATTCATGGCTTTTCTTCTGCCTTTGATCATATGCAATTGTAGAATCCCAATTTTATCCTGATGGTGAGAAACACAATTATATTTCCTTTTTAAAAGGATTAGCTATATTTTTTAAAATATGGTCAATTCAAAAGGGTAATAGTGTCTATGATGGTCTGCTTACAATAATTTAAAAAAGAGCAATAGTTTCAAGGAAACACAATTTATGTACACTACAATATTGATAATGTTTCAATACTTCAAGGATTTGTTATTTTGTTGGTGTGGGTGTTCCTGCCACCACAGCAGATTGCAACCCTTCTGTAACTTAATAGGTGGTCTTTGAGAGTTACTGTGGCCAAAGAATTCATCTGCCTGTGGCTAGCCTGAATTTAACTGAACTAGTCTTCCAACAGAAGTACTTCAATCCTTTATTGAACCCACACTTGAAACCTTTCCAACTTGGCAGAGTTTGTGTTCTGGGAGCACATCCTTTGAGAACTCAAGGTCAATTCCATCAGAGTAGGATTTTGTTTAGCATAGGAAAGGAATAAGAAAAAGAAATTCTTCAATGTGTATTTTTAAAATAGTAAAGTTAAACACTAGGTATAGATGAATACAAATCTAAGTATTGTGTCTGAGAAAATGTGTTAAACTTCCTTTCTTTTTAATGATTTATCTTTTCTAATGGGATCCAAGATTTAATTTAATTCCCCCCAAACCAATTTATTTTACTCTACTATTGCCTTTGACTCTGCATGCATGCCTGCTTTCTTGATGTTATCTGCTGCCTTGAACAGAGCTTTGTTTGGCCTAACGGGGATCTCTCATCCTGGTGCTAGGATGCCTGTGGTTAGAGGTGACCTGCTTTTTGAAATACCTAGTCTTTGCAGTAACAGCAGGGTAAATTCTCTCTTGGTCCATTTTGGAGAGATTTTTGATAATTAAAAATTTCTTTCTTTTTATTGGGGACAAATAGGACTTTTTTTGCCTTTCCCTTGTCCTCACAAGTGATGTCTTTTAAAGACTACTAAATGCAAATTTTTCAAGTTTCTATCTTTCATAGGGAAAAAATAAAGAATCTTTTTTTTTTGCAAGGCAATGGGTTTAAGGGACTTGCCCAAGGTCACAAAGCTAGGTAATTATTACATGTCTGAGGCTGGATTTGAACTCAGGTTCTCCTGACTCCAGGGCTGGTGTTCTATCCACTGCACCATTTAGCTGTCCCCCAAAATATAGAATATCTTATAATCAACAACAATCAAAGGATTTGATTGGTTAGGGCACTTCTTTCACACCTGAAATGATTTTTTTGCCAATATTCTTTGTGATTTGTACAAGGAAATAGAATTTTTACTGTTTAATATTCATTTGTTAAACAATTTAGTACTTTGTATTGATGTGGAGAAAGGGAAGGGAAAAGGAATATTTATTAAGTATCTTCTTATGTGCCAAGTTTTACAATTATTATGTCATTTGACCCTTACAATAACTTTGTGAGATAGATACTATTATTAACCCCATCTTTAAAATTTATATATATGCCTTTTCTCCTTTACAGGGGCTCTTAGCCCTTTTTGTATTGTGGACTCCTTTGTCAGTGTAGTAAAGCCTATGGAATTCTCAGAATAACATTTTTAAATGTATAAGATAAATATATAGCATTTAAAAGGAAATACATTATGTTGAAATAGTTATCAACAGAGTTAAAAATGATCGTGGATCCCAAGTTAAGAATTATTAGGTTAATGTGTTCCACAGTGAGGCAACTCATCTTCACCCCAAACACATAGATAGGGTAGCATGTTTTTTTCAGATATTATCAATGTATAGTAATTCTATAATTTCATCAGCACAGATACTCCTATTATTGCAAATCTTAATCCTTAGAATTTAGTGGATAGATTATGACAGATATTAGAAAAATAATGACTCTGTGGTAGTGATGAGCATCTCTCAACATGTAAATCTGATTTTTGGACAATATAAATATCACTAGGCCAATATTAGAAGTATTTCTGGTCTCAGACACTTAATTTCCTAGCTGTGTGGCCTTGGGAAAGCCACTTAACCCCATTTGCCTTGCCAAAAAAACCTAAAAAAAAAAAAAAGAAGTATTTCTGACTTGGTAGAACCTTCCAAAGACATTGATCTGCTGGCAAAATCTTTGAGAACTCAGAGTCACATCCAAGTCACATCACTAAAATACACCAGAAACAGGACTTCATTCCACAAACATATATTGAAGCTATGTTAAAGACACTATGATAGGAGATTATTTTATAAAAAAAAACAAAAAATCCCCAAAAGATGTGGTTCCTGACTTTAAGGTGCTCATTAGACATACAACATATTGAAACCTCATGTGCATAAGTAAATCAGTTCAAAATACATACAAAGTAATCTCCAAATTACCTTTCACCTGGATTATTGACTGAAATATTTCTGCTCTATGATATATGAAGGGAATGGAGGAGAGAATCTGGAGACTTTATGAAACATCTGAACTGAAACATGCATAACAAAATACAACAATAACAACTATTATCAAGTAATGTTCCTTAATAAGTTATAAAGTTGTAACCTGATCATAATACAAACTATGAAAATAATATCCAAATAAGATATATTATTATAGAAAAAATGATAGCAAAGCTAATTTGAAATATATTTGTTTGAAAATTAAACCTGTTCCTTCTCCTAATTTCCCTATTTTGCTTATTCCTGATGCTTGCCAAACCTCTCCTCTATCCTTGTTTTGAAATCAGAGTTATCTTTGACCTCTCCTTTTTCTTTGCCTCCCTACTTCTGTCAGTCCTGTCTGTTCCCCAATCTTCCCTCCTTTTAGACCCCTTGTGACCATCCTAATTTAGATACAAATTACTTTTCACTTAGATTATTACTTGGTCTATCTTTTTTCCCTACCATATTAGATTTTCTCTGTCCAATTCATCTTTCCTGCCACAGTTCAATAAATCTCCTTGTTCTGACAGCCCTAATCACAGCATTCAATCTTTAATAGCTCTCCTTTGTATTTCTTAGGAAATTTATATTCCTTTACCTGGAGTTCCAGTCTTCCTACCTCTGAATTTGTCCCTAGTTTACTTTTTTGGACCTATGTTAATCTTTTTAGTGTTCATTCTGGTCAAACTGGAACATTTGATAATCCACAAACAAATGGTGTTTTCCTGCCTCATTGCTTTTGTTCTTACTATTTTCTCTACTTGGAAAGACCTCCCTTCTTGTTCCTGATTTAACCCATGTTATAAAAAATCAACTCAAATACTCCATTTTCCACAAAATTGTTCCTGATTCTCCAGATTAAATTGAATTTTCCCTTTAAAGCTCCACATAGAACTTTGCCCTTCTCTTATGGGCTCATCATATTCTTTTTTTTTTATTTTTTTATTTTAGCAAGGCAATGGGGGTTAAGTGCCTTACCCAAGGCCACACAGCTAGGTAATTATTAAGTGTCTGAGGTCACATTTGAACTCAGGGACTCTTGACTCCAGGACCAATGCTCTATCCACTGCACCACCTAGCTGCTCCTCATCATATTCTTTCTTGTTTTCTAGTTATTTGCATAAACATGATTTCTTTCCCCCACAGTTCATAACAGAAGATTTTGTAACATTATATGGTAGGAATAATTAGACAAATAGTCTAAATAAATGACTTTCAACTTTTATATGAATAATCTCTTGTTTTTTTCTATACATATGTTAGTAGAAAATATCTAAAATCATCTTAAAGTATATTTTTCATGATGTCATATTTTTTCTTTAATTCAATTTCTTCTCTTCTATCATCTTTTCTTCCTCCTCCATTATCTTTTCTCTATTCTCCCTCTTCTCTCTTTTTCCTGCATCATCATCATGGAATTATGAAATCTTTCAGCCCACACAGACACATCAAGTGTTGTCAATTGTTTTTCAGTTGTATTTGACTTATTGTGACCTTATTTGGGGGTTTCTAGGCAAAGAAACTGGAGTGGTTTTGCCATTGCTTTCTTCAACTCATTATACTGATGAGGAAACTGAGACAAATAGGGTTAAGTGATTTGCCCAGGTTCATATAACTAGTAAATGCTTGGGATCATATTTGAACTCACTAAGATGAGTCTTCCTGACTTTTGACCCTGGACTTCATCCACTGGACCACTTAAAATGTTTGTCCTTCATTTTCAAAGACTATAACATCAGGGAGGTGATGCCATGACGAGCACAAGAGTTGAATTTGGGTGAGGGAGTGCTGTACTAAGTCATCAGCCTCACTTTTTCCTCCAGAACCATCTTGGTCCAGTGGCCAGATATGAATCAGAATGACTGGAGACTTGCCCAAGGTCACACAGCTAGTGACAATCAAGCATCTGAGGCCAGATTTGAACTCTTGCCCTCCTGATTCCAAGGCCAGAGGCTTCCTTGTTTTTGATTCCATTCTCAGGGGTTGTAGAAGAGTGAGAAGAGGTTTGAATCTAGAATTAGGAGATAGCTAGAATCTTGCCTCTGACAATTCATAGATGTTTAACCTAGTTCAAGATATTTAAACTCTTAGGGTCTGTTTGCTCTCAAGTTTGTTCTTATGACTGGCCAACAAAATGTATATAATATACTATGCCAATAAAACTCAAAATTTATGTCAGCTATTCTCTCCACATCCCAGGACATACTTCGATTTGTTCCACCTCACTTAACTTCTTTCCTCTTCCCTTAAGGTCCTATTCTTTTGATCCTTATCAATCTTTACTTTTCCACTTGAGGGAGTACTTAACCAGTTCTCCCAACCCCACTCCTGGATGGAGAAGGCAGCATTAATTTTGGTTTAGGAAACTGTCAGTTAGGGATGTATCACAGCATGATCACAATATTAGGGTGCTGGTGGAAAGGGAAAACCCAGGGGTGATAATGAAATGAGGGAAAAGGGAGAATGTTCTTTGAACTCCAATAACAAATGAGAGACTCATTGTAAAATGCTTGACATATAGTAAGAACTAAATAAACAATGGTTATTATAGTTATTATTATTATTATATGAAAATCTTGTGGATACTGGCTGGGGAGGGGAGAGTCAAAGCAACTATTCTAGAGACCCTGTTATCTCTTCTAACTAACCTCTCCCAGGACCCCTAAAACAACACAGACACTTCACTTTCACAAGTTTCAGATATTATGCAATTTCAATCAAAAAGGTTTTTCCTGTTCCAATGTATCTCCAAACTAAAAGAAAACAAAAGAAAATCTTTTTTGTTGTTTTTGCAAGGCAATGGAGTTAAGTGACTTACCCAAGTTCACATAACTAAGTATTAAATGTCTGAGGCAGAATTGAACTCAGGTCCTCCTGATTCCAGGGCCAATGCACAAGCTGCCCCAAAAGAAAATCTGTATACCCTATTGGCTATTGTCTGAAATATCTTAAATATAAAGACAAAGCTTTTTATTTGAGCAGTTTGAGAGAAAAGAGTTAAAAAATTCAAATAATGTGGAATAGGTAATAGGTCTTTGTGAATGAGTTTCAACAAAATGTAGAGGAGCAGAGTTGTTTTTTTTTGGATTAACTTTGCAGAGGGTCTTAACATTTTTTGTGTCATTGTCTGACCCCCTGGCAGTCTGGTGAGTCCCTTCTCTGTAAATGTTTTTTTAAAATACGTAAAATACAGAGGATTATAAAGGAAACAAATTATATTGAAATAAGGGATGCATTTTTCCCCATCTAAGGTCATGAGCCCTTAGGCTAAGATCCATGGACCCTTAGGTTAAGAAATACTTATCAATCATACCCAAATAGGAGAGAGAGAACAGATAGGAGAGAAAATGGGGAAATAAACAAGAGCAACAATGGGAAGTAAGAGGTGCCAAAGACATTTTCTCAAATCAGGCTGTCTCAGAACTAAATAACTTGGGAAAAACCAATCTATTCAGCAGTGAAGAAGAAAGTTTTAGGCACATAGAAACAAAAAACAAAATCTTATTGTGAAGAATCAATGATCCCAAAACTATCCTCAGTTTTCTCAGTTTAGTCAATATACCATAGAGGGAAACAGTAGGGCTTAGCCATGATGGTGGCAGCAATTGGAGCAGTGACATTGGCTGTAAATACACTGACAGATAAAAAGATGAGGTTGAGTGTTCACGTAATAGAAGAGTTCTGCAGCAGGGAAGGGGGAAACAGTCTGCCTTATAGCTAAGGAAAGTGCTGTGTGTGACCTATAATATAATGTATATATAAACTATACCATAGAACTTTATATGTCTCAGAAGTGAATGAATGATGTGTTAGTAAATGGTTAACAGCCCAATTTGTCCCCCCCAAAATGTTCAAATTATAACATTTTCCCCATCACTTTAGACAATCAACAACAAAAATTTTTAGTATTTTCCCATTTCTAAGGTGTAAATGTTCACACTGAAAATTTAATAATTAGTTCTGAGATAGTAAGTTAACTTTAGCACTTCCCTGTTACTGATAGCAGCTATTCTGCAACATAATGTAGACATGTTTATCCATAGTTTGTGGGAAGCTGCCTGCACTATTCTAAGGTCATATGATCAGAGCTCCATGATACATAGCAATTTCAGGCAAAAGGTAGAGTTTTACCATTAGGTCAGGACTCAGAGCTCGTCTATTTAAGGAAATTCACAGTAACTATAGTGCTTAGAATGCTGAGATTCTCAGAGGACCATAAAGAACCCAAAACTTCTCTGGCACTCCTCCGCGGTGAGCTGGAGATCACATCACTACTAAGATGAACAGACCTAAAGCCTCATAAATTCTTGTTGAAGTGAGAAAGAATTTACCATGGTGGTAAGGCATATATTATACAAAACTTTCAAGCTTGTAAAATTGTTGGAGATGCAGTTTCAAAGCCAACTCTGCCAATAGTTCTGCCTTTTAAAAAAATAATTCAGTACCAAGACTCATTAAGGAGGGCATGGAGAAACTATGACTTTGTATTATGTATTAGAAGTTTCAAGAATTCACAAGTTCCAGAGCAAATGTTTTACAGAAAGTTCAAATACAAATTCTTGGAATGATAAGGGATTTTACATACTTCATGAACAAGTTTATTACAAATAAAATTGAAAGGTAGGTACAAGTTTCCTGGGGTCCACTGCATTTGTAATTAGGAATTCATACTCTTTTGAATTCTTTTGACAAGTTAAAAGGACATTGGCAGATGGTTTCTAACAAGTGGAGAAACCACTTGAAAGAAGGCTACTTCAGTCTTTCACTTAGTGATGCATAGGTTGAAAGATACTTGGAATGGGAGTTCAAAAATCTAGATTATAATCTCAATTCCTTTACTAATTTAGTGTGACCTTGATTAAGTCAACATCTTTGGGTCTCAGTTTTCTTAAAAGTAAAAATGAAGCGATTGTACTAACTAGTATTAAAGGTAATTTCCACTCCAAAATAATTTGGAACAAAATCCAGGTATCTATATAACAATTATCCAGAATAATGGATTCATTACAGGTCTCAGATAACCAAGGTTTTCCTTTGCTTTTCAGACTTCACAATTTTGCCCTGAGGCTTATCTTATCTTTATCTATGTGGTGGATCATTGGAAACCTATAATCAGAATCACTTGATATCTTGTTTTACTCCCTATTCATGTTCTTCCTGCACTGAAGTGGAAAGCTTTAAAATTCTCTAGCTCAATAGTTAAATATTTGAAGTCTATTTTAGGAATAGATAAATTCTGCTTGATCCCTAAAGAAATTTCACCTTTTCTTTCCACTCTCCTTTTTCCTCAATCAGTTGCTACTCATTCTACTGTATTTATTTTTCTTCTTGCATGTCCATCTCTAAGAATATTTGCCTACATATTCCAATTTGATTTATACTACCATTTAAAAATATGAACTCTTTTTTGTTTCTTCCTACAGCTGTAGTCATTAAGATGTAGGATTTGGTTTTATTAAATGAATGCTTTCACTCTTTCAAGTTTTTTTTAAAATTACTTGTCAAGAAGTGAATTATTATTGTCTCTACCAACTTCAAAGCATAATGACTCTCAAAGTTTTACTATTAGACAATGAATGTGAAAACAGTCTGCAATCTCCTATTCCTCAACCAGTTGTTGTTCATTTCACTGTATTTACTCTTCATATCTAGTGCCTTTATAAGGTATAAAATGATCTGTGATGACAGATAACATTATTTGATTGGCTTGGCTAGAAAAGAAACTAAACTGTGAAATGACTTGTATCATTATGGATTCACTTACTTGGTTGTCCTTTGGAGTACAAGAGATTCAGGAAAAGCAAAGTACAAAAAAAAATATCCAAGGGTTTTTTTTAATATATCAAACAATGAAGGAGAGGAGCAGTTTTGGTTAAAGTAGCAGAACAAAAATGTCACTATGGCAGAACAACTAAAATAAACAGAATTCTTAACTGAAAATTTGTTCTTGGTGAAACTATGAAGAATATTATCTGACTGATTCTCAACTTGGTCTGCTTTGCAATTCTTGTATGCCTATGAATTTTGAGGGTACAATTGTTCCACCTTAAATATCTATCTAAAATCATGGATCAGCAGTAAATTATTATTGTTATTATTTTTAGATGTTACTTTTATTTTATTTTTTTCTAATCACATGCAAAGATAGTTTTCAACACTGACCTTTTTTGTAAACTTTGAGTTCCACATTTTTCTTTCCTCCTCCTCCCTTCCTTTCCTCCTCTCCATGACAGTAAACAATCTGATATAGGTTGAACATGGATAATTGTGTTTAGCCAATTTCTGAATTAGTCATGCTGTGAAAGAAGAATCAGAATTGAAGGGTGAAAAATCCATGAGAAAGAAAGAAAAAACAGATGTTTTAAAAAGTGAACATAATATGCTTCACTCTGCATTCAGATTCCATTGCTTTTTCTCTGGATGTGGAAGGCATTTTCCAACACAAGTCTTTTAGATTGTCCTTGATCATTAAAGTGCTGAGACTAGCTGAGTTCATCATAGATGATCATCTCACAATGTTGCTTTATTGCATGCAATGTACTCCTGGTTCTGCTCACTTCACTCAATCAGTTCATTCAAGTCTTTTCAGACTTTTTTTGAAGACTGCCCAATCATGATTTCTTACAGAACAATAATACTCCAATACATTTATATACCCCAATTTGTTCAGCCATTTCAGAAATGATGGGCATCCCCTAAATTTCCAATTCTTTGTCACCATGAAATGAACTGCTATGAATATTTTTATACATGTGGGTCTTTTCCCCCCTTTTTATGATCTCCTTGGGATACAGACCTAGGACTGGTATTGCTGAATCAAAGGATATACAGTTTCATTGACCTTTGGGCATAGTTCCAAATTGTTTTCCAGATTGGTTGGATCAGTCCACAGCTTCACAATTGTGTATCAGTGACACAGTTTTCTCATATAACTCTCTAACATCGATCATTTTCCTTTTTTTTGTCATTTTAACCAATCTGATAGGTGTGAAGTGGTACCCCAGAGCTGTTTTAATTTGCATACCTGTAATCAATAAAGATCTAGAACATTTTTTCCAAAAGTGTATGGATAGTTTTAATTTCTTCATCTGAAAACTGCCTATTCATATCCTTTGACCATTTATCAATTGGAGAATGAATTGTATCCTTATAAATTTGACTCAGTTCTCTATGCATTTTAGAAATGAGTCTTTTATCAGAAACACTGGTTGTGAAAATTTTTCCCAGGTTTCTGCATTCCTTCTAATCTTTTTATTTTTTATTTTTTTAATTTTTTTTTTAGGTTTTGCAAGGCAAATGGGGTTAAGTGGCTTGCCCAAGGCCACACAGCTAGGTAATTAAGTGTCTGAGACTGGATTTGAACCCAGGTACTCCTGACTCTAGGGCTGGTGCTTTATCCACTGCGCCAACTAGCAGCCCCAACTGCACCATCTAGCTGCCCCAATTCCTTCTAATCTAAGTAATATACTATTACTTATGACTAAGATATTTGTCTTTTGTACAATATTTTATCTTGAGAACTTGGCTGAGGACAAAACTAAAGAGAAAAAAAGGTGGTTCCTTTTCCCAGGTAAATCAAATAGTGTTCACAATTGTCAAGTGATTCCAGATCTTTTCAAAGGTTTTCTTTGGGTAATGGAATTGAATTGGTTTTACTTAATTTTTTTTTTCTGGTAAATGTAAAGAAAGTAAATTCAGTCAGTGACTGGCACATGAAAACAACCTTGTGAACTTGCTAATTACAATTCATTTACATTTAGCTAGAGAATGAATTGAAATTGTGGCTTCATGTGTTTCATATAAAGAGCATCATTTTGTTGCAAAGGGAAGATTAATAAATGTGTTTAATACATTTTTACTGAGTGATTGATTGTTATGATTTATTTATGTTAAGACAATCACCGAGTCTTGAAAAATCAAATCATTTGTATCCATTTGATCCAAACACTTATTCCATGTACATTTGAAACAATCTCTGCAATAGTTTCTTAGCTTAAAATAGTATTTGACTATACCATGGATTTAGCATCAATATCGAACTTATTAAACTATACTATGTTGCTACGTACACAAAAGTATGGAACAGCTGCATGGTGTAGTGCATAGAGTTCAGGTTCTAATTAGCTATGTGACCCTGAACAAATCACTTAAGCCCATTTGTCTCAGTTTCCTCATCTATAAAATGAACAGAAGAAGAAAATATCAAACCCCTTCAAGAGCTTTGCCAAAAAAAACCCAAATGGGGTCACAAAGAATTGGACACAACTGAAATGACCAAACAACATGAAAGTATAATGGCTCTGGCACTTACCAGTGACAAAATTGACTATAATTGTGATAAAAGATAGTGGATCCAGGATTCAGTCCATAATCTGAGTTCAAATACCACCTCAACATAGGTGACCCTGTTTCTTATTTAATCACACTGTGCCTCAGGTTTTCCCATTTGTAAAATGAAGGAGTTGACCTTGATGACTTCTAAACTTCTAGCTCTAAGACTAAGCTCTGATGATTATATTAAATAACAACAAAATATTCCACAAAGGAGCAAAGGGAAAGCCCAGCAAAGAAAGTGTAATAAACAAGATGGCACTTGAACCTCTGGCACTGAACTGGGGTGAAGGGTGTGTGTGTGTGTGTGTGTGTGTGTGTGTGTGTGTGTGTGTGTGTGTATTTGTGTGTGAACTAAATAGCTCGAGTTCAATAAACCTCCAGCATTGTTTTGCTTTTTTCACATCCCCTGGACTCATTAGCATTTGTTATAAGGAATTTTTAGCTTTTCCAAGGAAGTTCTTGGTCACATTGATACATTAGGACAACTATTTTCTTTTTTTTTATTAATATAAATACTTCATTTGTTTTCCTGTTATATACAATTGTAGTTTCTACCAATCATTTTTTCCAAGGTTTTGAATTTTACAATTTTTTTCCCTCCCTCCCTTCCTTCCCCCTCTCCCCCAACAGGAGACAATCTGATACTCTTTCATTTGTTTCCATGATATTCATAGACCAAAACTGAGTGAGATGAGCACAGTTTTTTCTTTGGATAAAGATGGTATTCTCCATCATGGATCCCCTAAAATTGTCCCTAGTTATTACACTGATGGACGAGCAAGTCCATCAAGGCTGATCATCACCCTATGTTGTTAGCGTGTACAATGTTCTTCTGGTTCTGCTCATCTCACTCAGCATCAATTCATGTAAGTTTTTTTCCAGGCTTCTCTGAAATCCCATCCATCATGATTTCTTTAATTTTTTTTGGCAAGGTAATAGGGTTAAGTGACTTACCCAAGGTCATACAATTAGGTAATTATTGTATGTCTGAGGTCAAATTTGAACTCAAGTCCTCCTGACTTCAGGGCTGGTGCTCTATCCACTGTGCCACCTAGCTGCCCCAATTTCTTATAGAACAATAGCATTCCATCACATATATATACACCACAGTTTATTTAGCTGTTCCCATTTGATGGGCATCCTCTTGATTTCCAATTCTTTGCCACTACAAACAGAGCCACTATGAATATTTTTGTACATATAGGTTTTTACCCTTTTTCAAACTCTTTTCAGGACATAGACCCAAGAGTGGTATTGCTGGGTCAAAGGGTATGCACATTTTTATTGCCCTTTGGGCATAATTCCAAACTGCTCTCCAAAAAGGCTGGATCAGTTCACAGCTCCACCAACAATGCATCAGGGTCCCAGTTTTCCCACTTCCCCATCAATATTGATCATTATCCTTTCTGGTTCTTATTGACCAATCTGAGAAGTGTGAGGTGGTACCTCAGAGATGGTTTAATTAGCATTTTTCTAATCAGTAATGATTTAGAGCAATGTTTCATGTGACTATAGATAACTGATTTCCTCATTTGAAAATTGCCTTTGCATATCCTAGGACTCCTATTTTCTGAAAGATATTCATAGTTGGATTTTTTTTTATTTGTTGCTCAGGAATCAAATTGCCTTGACAATGAATACTAAATGCTTTACTATGTTAAAAGAAAGATTTCATAGAACCGGCCTAAGAAACTGGGAGTGTTCATAGAGATTACATAGTAAAACCCTTTATTTTTACGGAAGAGGAAACTGAGGCCCAGAAAATAGCCTGAAGACAACTAATGAGGATCTTGACCAGTCTCAGGACCCAGAAGTCCTGATTCCTGTGATCTTCCCAGCATGTATGACTGATCAGAAAACTTTTGTTTACCACCTGCATCTTCCACTTTTAGCTATATGACTTTGAGTCAGTTTCCTCAACTGTAAAAATAGGAAGAACAAAAACAGGTCTTTAGATTTAGACCTGCAAGGAACTTAACAATTAGTGACTTGCCCAAGGACAAAAAAGATAGTAAGTGAAAAGTGGTGCTCAAACCCAAGTCATAGAAGTTGATCTTGATTCAGTCTTTTGTTTTTCTTTTATTTCTCTAAATTGAAGGATGGTGGCAGAAAAATAAATGCTTGTTAATTTAAAAAATTAAATAATCAAATAAGCTAATGTGAAATACTTGATGGGCCATAGAGAACTATGTAAATATAAGGACTATTCTGATTTATTACTTTTAAATGTTCGTTATTATTGGAAACAAAATTAAAAATAAAGTCCTATTATTTAGAAACTTCAAGTCAATTATATAAGTATTAAGGACCTACTATGTGTTTCAAGTTGTGTTAGAAACTGAGAGGGATACAAAAAAGTATGAAACTTGCCATTTTGTTGAGAGAAGAAAGATTTAAACCCCAAAAGTTATAAAGCTATAACTTACAGTATAAGGAAATGCATGGCATAAGTTTCTCTTTTTTTCTTTAAAATGTTTTGAGTGAAGGAAATATGTATACATTTTGACTACAGATTTGTCACTCATATCTATGGAAAGAGAAGAATATTTTCCTAATTCATTAATTATTGTAGACTTTCTTTTTTTAAAAAATATTATTTATTTATTTTTATTTTTGTAGTTTTTTTTTAATGCATTACTAAAATATTCTTGTTCAAGAGTAAATATAAGGGATGGCTAGGTGGTGCAGTGGGGCAACTAGGTGGCACAGTGGATAGAGCACCGGCCCTGGAGTCAGGAGTACCTGAGTTCAAATCCAGCCTCAGACATTTAATAATTACCTAGCTGTGTGGCCTTGGGCAAGCCACTTAACCTCATTGCCTTGCAAAAAGCTTAAAAAAAAAAAAGAATAAACATAATACCCCCCCCCCCCCCAAATATAGACCCTCATGAGAAATAAAGTAAAGGAAAGAGAAAAAAAACGTGCTTCAGTCTGTGTTCTGACACCATCAGCTCCATTTCAGGTGGATCACATTCTTTATCATAAGTCCATCACAGAAATTACTTCCATATTTTCCCACTGTTTCTGCTGCCGATTGCAACTCCCTCCATCCATACCTCCCCACTATTATATACTATATTTTCTCTCTCCTTTCACTCTATCCCTCCTCCAAAATGTGCTGTAGGGTACCCGAGTGGTGCAGCAGACTGATCACTGTACCTGGGGCCAAGAGGCCCTGAGCCCACATACCACTCCTGAGGCCCAGCAACCACGCATCCTGTAGTCCTGCTCAGGTCACCCAATCCCAGCCCCTTGCAAGAAGTAAAAAAGAAAACGTGTTATATCTGACCACTGTCCCCCATGACCCATCCTCTTCTCCATCACCCACATAATTCCCCCTTCCCCCATCCCCCTTTTCTCTTTTTTACCCTAGATGTCTATACCCCATTGAGTGTATATGCTATTTCCTCTCTGAGTCACCTCTGATGAGAGCAAAGGTTCCTACATCCCCCCCTCATCTTCCCCCTCCCATATCATTGCAATAAAAAATATATCTTATTATACAAAATATCAGCCTATTCCTACTCCTTTCTCTTACTCCCAGTACATTTCCCTTTTAGCCACTGACTCCATTTTTACAATACATTATATCTTCAAATTCAGCTGTCTCCTGTGCTTCATCTATATAAGCTCCTTCTACCTGCTTTATTAAATGATAAGTTTTATATGAGTATCATCAGTATAATTTTTCTATGCTGGAATACATGCAGTTCATCATCATTAAGTCTCTCATATTTTACCCTTCTCCTCTGCTCTCTATGCTTTCCTGAGTCCTGTATTTAAAGATCAAACTTTCTGTTCAGCTCTGGTTGTTTCAACAGGAACAATTGAAATTCCCCTGGTTCATTGAAAGTCCATCTTTTCCCCTGGAAGAGGATGTTCAGTTTTGATGGGTAGTTGATTCTTGGTTGCATTCTAAGCTCTTTTGCCTTCCAGAATATTATATTCCAAGCCCTATGAACTTTTAATGTAGTTGCTGCTAAGTCCTGTGTGATACTGACTGCAGTTTCACGATATTTGAATTGTGTCCTTCTGGCTGTTTGTAATATTTTCTCTTTGACTTGGGAGTTCTGGAACTTGGCTATAACATTCCTGGGGGTTGTTTTTTTTTTTGGATCTCTTTCCAGGGGAGATCAGTGGATTCTCTCAATTTCTATTTTTGCCCTCTGCTTCTAGGGTATCTGGGCAATTTTCCTGTAGGAGTTCTTTAAAAATGAGATCAAGGTTCTTTTCCTGATCATGACTTTCAGGTATCCCAATAATTTTTAAGTTATCTTTCCTGAATCTGTTTACCAGATCAGTTGTTTTTTCAATGAAATATTTCACATTTTCTTCTAATTTTTCATTCTTTTGGTGTTGAAGTATTGTGTCTTGATTTCTCATAAAGTCATCAGCTTCCTTTAGCTCCATTCCACATCTGAAGAATGTATTTTCCTCGGAGAGTTTCCTTATCTCCTTCTCCATCTGGTCAATTCTGCTTTTTAAAGCATTCTTCTCCTCAATAACTTTTTAAACTGTTTATTCATTTGACCTATGCTGGTTTTTAACATGTTATTTTCTTCAGCATATTTTTGGATCTCCTTGATCAAGCCACTGACTTATTTTTTTAAATTTATTTATTTTAATTTATTCTTTATTCTCATTTTGTACAAATGTTTTTTTTTACATTAATAAAATATTCTTGTTTACAAGTAAACAAAATACCCCTCCTCCCCCATGAATATAGAGAGACTTGCTTGGGTGAAAAAAGTAAAGGGGAGAGAAAAAAAATTAAAATAAAAAAAATAATAGTAATAATTGTAGGTATGGCCAGGTGGCGCAATGGACGAAGCACCAGCCCTGGAGCCACGAGCACCCCCTCATAAACCCAACAATCACCCAGCTGTGTGACATGCAAGCCACCCAATCCCCACTGCCCTGCAAAAACCAAAAAAAAAGAAAGAAAAAAAGACCCCAAATAAAATAAAATAGTAATAATAGTAGGGGTGGCTGGGTGGCAGACAGAGCATTGGCCCTTGAGCCAGGAGCACCTGGGTCCAAATCTAGCCCTAGACACCCAAAGATCACCCTGCTATGTGGCCTCAGGAAGGCCATCCAACCCCACTTGCCCTGCACCCTCCCCCAAATAATCATAACAAAAAATGTGCTTGAGTCTTTGTTCCAACACCAACAACTCTGTCATGGGTGGATCTCATTCTTTATGATAAGTCCATCACAAACGTTACTTCCTTATTTTTCCACCATTGCCATTGCTGATCACAACTCCCTCCTTTCTTATTTCCCCACTACCATGTACTCTATTCTCTCTCTCCTTTCACTCTGACTCTGTTGTGGGGTAGCTGAGTGGTGCAGCAGATAGATCCCTGGCCCTGGGGCCAAGAGGCCCTGAGCCCCCATACCACCCCTTAGGCCCACCATCCACCTGGCCCCATGGTCCCAGACAGCCCATCCAATCCCAGCCCCTTGCAATAAGTAAAAAAGAAAATGTGTTATATCTGACCATTCTCCCCCCATGGTCCATCCTCTCCTCCTTTATTCACATCCCCACCCCTTCCCCCTGCTCCCCCCCTCCTTCTTACTCCAGCTGTCTATACCCCATTGAGTATATTATGTTGTTTCCTCTCCTAGCCATCTCTGATGAGAGCAAAGGTTCCCTCATTCCCCCTTGCCTCCCCACTTCCATATCATTGCAATAGCTCATTGTAATAAAAAAAAAAAATCTTATGTAAAATATCTTGGACTATTCCCCCTCTCCTTTTTCTTTCTCCCATTCCATTTCCCTTTTTTTTTCTATTGACTCCATTTTTACACCATATTTTATGTTTGAGTTCAGCTTTCTCCTGTGCTTCAACTATAACAGCTCCCTCTACCTGCTCTATTAACTGAGAAGGTTCATATGAGTATTATCAGTGTCATTTTTCTATGCAGGAATACATGCAGTTCATCATCATTAAGTCCCTCATATTTCCCCCCTCTCCTCCAATCTCCATGCATCACCTGAGTCCTGTATCTGAAGATCAAACCTTCTGTTCAGCTCTGGCCATTCCAAAAGGAACCTTTGAAATTCCCCTGGTTCATTGAAAGTCCATCTTTTTCCCTGGAAGAGGACATTCAGCCTTGCTGTGTAGTTCATTCTTGGCTGTATTCTAAGCTCTTTTGCCTTCCAGTATATTGTATTCCAAGCCCTACAAGCTTCCAATATAGCTGCTGCTAAGTCCTGTGTGATCCTGACTGCAGCTCCACGATATTTGAACTGTGTCCTTCTGGCTCCTTGTAATATTTTCTCTTTGACTTGGGAGTTCTGGAACTTGGCTATAATATTCCTAGGGCTTGGTTTTTTGGGATCTCTTTCTCTGGGGGATCAGTGGATTCTCTCCATTTCTATTTTGCCCTCTGCTTCTAGAATATCAGGGCAATTTTCCTGTAGTAATTCTTTGAAAATGATGTCAATTTTCCTGATCATGACTTTCAGGTATTCCAATAATTTTTAAATTATCTTTCCTAAGTCTGTTTTCCATATCAGTTCTTTTTTCAATGAGATATTTCACATTTTCTTCTAATTTTTCATTTATTTTTTGGTTTTGAAGTGTTGATTCCTGATTTCTGTTAAATTCATCAATCTCCCTGAATTCTATTCTTTGTCTGAAGGATTTGTTCTCCTCAGAGAGTTTTCTTATCTCTTTTTCCATCTGGCCAATTTTGCTTTTTAAAGCATTCTTCTCCTCCATAACTTTATGAACTATTTTATCCATTTGACCTAAGCTGGTTTTTAGCATGCTATTTTCTTCAGCATTTTTTTGGATTTCCTTGACTAAGCTGCTGACTTCATTTTCATGTTTTTCCTGCATCTCTCTCCTTTCTTTTCCCAGTTTTTCTTCCAACTCCCTCATTTGATTTTCAAAGTCTTTTTTGAGCTCTGTCATAGCCTGAGCTCAATTTATGTTTTTCTTGGAGTCTTTAGATACAGGAGCTTGTGCTTCCTCATCTTCAGACTGAGTATTTTGATCCTTCTTGGGCTCATTTGCAAAGTATTTCTCAATAGTCTTCCTTTTGTTTCTTTGCTTGCTCATTTTCCTGGCCTGGGCCTGGTTTGGGTTGTTTCTTGAGCTTTTGGGACACTCCCACAAGGGTCTCAGTGTGTGAGGCTCTGTCCTCCCTCCTGGTCTGTGAATGACCATAAGCACCCCCCTCTGCCACAGGGCCAAGGTGGGGGGCCCTGTTGTTCTATGGGGGGGCCTAGACTGGGATCAGGATCTGAATGTGGTCAGAGCCCCAGAGTCCTGTTCCAGAGGCAGAGGACAGAGCTCTGCAGTCTCTCTCTCTTCACTCCCCTCCCTCAGCTCAATGGGCTCATGCCCTGGGGGCTCCTGCTTACCAGCACTGCCTGCTTCTGTTTCCTGAATCGGGGCTGGGGAAAGACCATGCTACTCCCTGTGTGCCCTAGGGGCTGGGCTCCATGTGCTCGTTCTGGCAGAGGTCCCCCACTGTTCCCCCACTTTGTGCCTGGTGCTCCTTGGGGTGCAGCTCAGGAGACTCCTCCGCTGCTGTGAGCTGAGACTCCCAGCGCCCTGGGGCTGCCACCGGGAGGCTGAAGTTCTTTGGCTCTGGCGGGCCACCCCTCTAGCAGGCCGCCTCTCTGATCCCGGGGAGCAGAGCCTTTCTGCTCTTTTCCAGGTTCCCTTGAGTAGAAGAACTGCCTCACTGGGTCCCTTTGTAGGTTCTGCCTCTTGAAAGTTTAGTTAGAGTCCTTAGCTGATGAATTTTATCAGAGGGCTCCTAAGACTTGATCCCTTCTTGTCCCCATCTTGGCTCTGCCCCCAAGCCACTGATTTATTTTCATGTTTTTCCTGCATCTTTCTCATCTCTTTTCCCATTTTTCTTCTATCTCCCTTACTTGATTTTTTTTAGGTTTTTTTTTTTGGTAAGGCAAATGGGGTTAAATGTCTTGCCCAAGGTTGCACAGCTAAGTAATTATTAAGTGTCTGAGGCCAGATTTGAACCCAGGTACTCCTGACTCCAGGGCCTGTGCTCTATCCACTGCACCACCTAGCGGCCCCTTTCTTGATTTTCAAAATCTTTTTTGAGCTCTATCATATCCTGAGTCCAATTTTTGTTTTTTCTTGGAGTCTTTAGATGCAGGAGTTTGTACTTCCTCATCTTCAGATTGAGTATTTTGATCCTTCTTGGGATCATAGGCAATGTATTTCTCAGTGGTGTTCCTCTTTTTTCTCTGTTTACTCTTTTCTACAGCCTGTGCCTGTTTTGGGGGTGCTTCCTGAGCTTTTGAGTATTATTGGGTCACCCCCCACACAAGGGTCTCAGTGTGTGAAGCTCTGTCTTCCCTCCTGATCTGTGAATGATCACAAGTGCACCCCTCTGCCATGGGGCTGAGGTTGGAGGGGTCCTGTTCTATGGGGGACCTAGATGGCAATCAGGTTCTGAATGTGGTCAGAGCCCCAGAGCCCTGTTCCAGGTACAGAGTACAAACCCTGGAAGTCTCTCTCCACTCCCCTACCTTCAGTGGGCTGAGCACACCTGCTTTTGTTTCCTGGATCTGGGCTGCCCTGGCTGCTGCTGCTCATTGAGTGCCTTGAGGGCTGGGCTTCCTGCGCTAGCTCTGGCAGAGGTCCCCTCTGCTGATCCTCCAATTTGTGCCCTGTGCTCCCTGGGGTGTAGGACAGGAAATTGCCCCCACTGCCATGAGCAGTGTAGGTCTGGAGAATTGCATCACTGGATCTTTCTGTGAGTTCTTTCCCTCGAAAATTTAGAGTCATATTTTAAGATTTTTGAAATATTATGGTGAGAACACCTAGGAAAGGCTCTTCTCCTGTTGTCATCTTGGCTCCATCCCCATATTGTAGACTTTCTAAAGGAAATTAAGAGAAGAGTGAGGGGAAAGGAAGAAGAAAAAATACCTGTCCTATTAGAATGTGAGTTCTTTGAGGGGATGGGCAATTTTTTTGTTTTTTCTTTTTCTTTTCTATACATTTGCAGCACAACACAGTTCCTGGAATATAGGAAACAATAAATACTTGTTGACTGAGTGACCCATTTACCTTTGTTTATGATAAAAGGGACATGTGAGTAAAAAGGACCTGAAAGGACAACTTGGTTGCAATAGAGAGAATTGGCAGAATTAGTTTGTGAAAAACTAATATAGGATCTCAAAGCCAAAAGTGACTAATAACTTGAATGGAGCTGATGATTGAAAATTATTGAAGATTCTAAGGAGGAAGAAAGATCTTGGGAAGATCTATTTGTTATATATGAAATCCACCAAACTGACTCACTGAAGATATTATTTTGCACTCTATTCACACTGCCAATAATGTCCATCAGAATGACTTCATAGGATTATAATGATAATTTGTGGCTACCAAGAAATATCTGTGTTTGTATTGCTCCATGAAATGAATGTAATTCAAATTATGGAAAGAAGGTTAGACTTGGAATCAAGAGATATTTGGGTTCAAATTCTGACTCATATTTACTAACTATGGGACCTTAACCTCAATTTCCTCAAATGTGAACTGGGGTTAATAATATTATGTGGATCAACTTCTCAAAGGGTTATTGTGAATAAAACACCCCATGTGTTATCCTTAAAGTATTATATAAAGTAACTCATGATTATTATTATTATTATTATGACTATTACAATTTCCTGGATTTGCTCTTTGTAGATTAGAAGAAGCACTTTTTAAATATCCCATAATTTCTTAATCATTAATTATATTTCTCTAAACTCAAAGGAACAGGAAATTATAATGCAATGATGGAAACACATTACATGCCTGGAACTTTTTACTAAGTTGAAATAATAGAACACTATTAAAGTCTGAATGCAAAATCATCTGATAAGAGCTTACTATGCACTTAATCACTTGCCAATGCAAAGAGTAGTATTAGCTTTTTATTCTGCTAAAAGCAGGAAAAGGATGATCTCATTTCTCTATTTGGGTAGTAAAGTAATATCATAATAACCCTTCTTCCTTACATCCCCCCAAAGGGTCAAAGTTCCAGAACTGGAAGAGATCTCAAAATCCAGTCTCCTCATTTTCTAGATGAGGAAACTGAGACCCAGAAATGTTAAGGGACTTAGTGAAGGTCACAAAGGTAAAGAATGGCAGAGGAAAGATTTGAATTAAGGTCCTTTGATTCCAGTCTCATTCCACCATACCACACAGTCTGTTGGGAAGGAGATAAGCATTTAATGACCAACCTTTAATCCTTGGTTGCAGGGGCACACCACCTCTCATCAGACCAGTCAAATTCCCTTCTTGCAATCACTTCCATTCCACATCTTAGGATCATGGGATTTAGAGCAAGAGGAGAGAATAATTTCTACCTCTTTCATTTATAAAGGAGGAAATTGAGACTCAAAGAAGTGAAATAACACAGGTGGAGTTTAAAGTCAAGTCCTCTGGCTCTGATTGAAGTATTCTTGATACCATACCATGCCTGAAATAAGCCTAACTCATAGCAACAGGATCAATTGCCAAAGATATTACATCATGGGCAATCACGGCATTCATCCTTCTGTTGCACACACCATGGCAAGATTTTAGGATTAAGAGACAGAGAAATACATTTTCTCAAGAGATCAGGAGGGAAATCACATTAAAACTCCAGTAGAAATTACATTAAGAATCTGCCATAACACCTAGTACTTAGGTTCTCTGGTTGTGTTTTTCACAGCCATATTTGGGACACCATAAGGTGGCAAGGCATATTACCAATACACTTATTTTTTTCTTGAAATTGGATTTCACCAGGAAAATTTGGGTTATTACTCTCACAAAGGCACATCAATTCTGGACATTTTTAATGGCCATACCCTAGACCTGGAACACTCACCTCCTCATCAGCTTCTTGGCTTATAAACATGGTTTGTAACCTTGGTTTCCCTATATCTTCTCTCATTTCCTACTTTTCCTGTACATAATTTGTTCATATAAACATCTATATATATATATATGTAATTTGTTTGCTTATTATAAATATCCTTCATTAGATTGTGAGTTCCTCAAGGGCTTTTATCTTTAGTTTCATATTTAAAAAAATATTTTATTTATTTATTTTTCCAATTACATGCAAAGATAGTTTTCAATAAACATTTTTTGCAAGGTTTTGAGTTTCACATTTTCCCCTTCCTTCCCTTTTTTCTCCCAGGCAGAAACCTAATATAGGTTATACATGTATAACTATGCTAAACTAAAATCTATATTAATCATATTGTGAAAGAAGAATCAAACTAAAATGTGAAAAAACATTAGAGAGGAAGAAAAAAAGCATAATGCAGAAAACAACTTTTAAAAATTGAAGGTAGTAAATTTTGTTCTACATTTAAACACCATAGTTACTTCTCTGAAGTTTGCCTTCACCCTGTATTCCTAGTTCTTACTCCCCCAATTATAAACTGTACTTCTTTTACTATATTTATTGACCCAGTGACACTACCCTCCTTTCTATCCCATAAGCAAGACATATCTCAGCCATGAACATTTTCTTTGGCTATCTCCCATAATTGGAATTCTCTCCCTCTTTATTATGGCTTCTTGACTTTCCAGGCTTCCTTCAAGTCCCAAGTGAAATATCATCTCCTATAGGAAGTCTTTCCCAATCCCTTTCATTTCTAATGCCTTCTTTCTTTTAATTATTTCTTATTTATCCTGTATATAGCTTGTTGTACATATTTTTTGCTTCTTGTCTCCTCTACCAGATTGCATACTCCAGCACTTAGCATAGTGGTTAGCACATAGTAGGCAATTTAAAAAATGCTTACTGATTGACTTCTCAATTGAGTGAACTCACTTAAAAATATCTTTCTGAATATGTGGGAAATCTGAGAAATAATGAAAGTATGTTTCCATCAGATCACAGTATTGAATTGCATCTGCATCTTTATATCTATTCATCTGTATCTTAGATTGATTTTCCACTCTCAATTCTTTAATCCAATGATGAGAGTTTTTTGATATTTCCTTGAATATTGTACAGTAATAAACTATATTTAGTTTGAATAATTCTCAGATATTACTCCCTATATAACTTTTAATGATTTTTCTTCCTCATTATTAATGGCTATAAATAGTTATATAATTTCTGAGCTATCTAAAAATTTATTTCTGTCAGGTTAAATTAAAAAGTACAGGACTTAACCTTATAATGTACATTACTTTATATTATAATGTACAAGATAAATGCTATTTGTTCAATTAATAGGATTACAAATACAGAGCTGATGTAGGTACCTCATTTTGAAGATAAGGAAACTAAGGTGGCACAGTGGATGGAGCACCGGCCCTGGAGTCAGGAGTACCTGAGTTCAAATCCAGCCTCAGACACTTAATCATTACCTAGCTGTATGGCCTTGGGCAAGCCACTTAACCCCATTTGCCTTACAAAAACCTTTAAAAAAAAAAGGGTTTGAGGAAACTGAGACTCTGAGTGGTTCAGTGTTTTGCCCAAGGTCTTACTGGCCATAAATATAAGTGACAGGATTAAACTGAAGTCCTCTGCACCTTATTGCTTCTATTCAATTTGACATTAATATCGTTGTGGTTGCTTGTCCTTCATTCTCAGAGGACTATGACATTAGGGAGGTGATGCCATGACTTGCAAGTGAATTGGATGTAAGTGAAGGAGAATTGTGCAAAGTCACCAACCTCACTTTTTTTCCTGGAGCCATCTGGATCCAGTGATCAGATATAGATCAAGATAACTAGAGATGACCCTAGGCATTTATTAATAAGAGCATTTATTAAGAACATTTTATGTGAAAGGAACATGACATGGAAATAAAAGGTCAAAAAGGAAACAAGTCCCCACCCTTAAGGAACTTTCATTCTTGGATCAGAGATACAAACTGTTTGCAAATAAATTAATATAAAGGATAGTGCACATGAAACTAGGTTTAGGGTAGAGTTGTGTTTTCATTGCCATGGAGAGCTCCAAGTGAAGACTTTACTATTGTAAATTGTTTAGTCTTAGAAAATTATCTAAAGTACTGTGTAAAGTCACACATACAATAAATATATGTGATGCAAACCCAGGTTTTCTTGCTTTTGAGAGGAGCAGTTTATCCATGATGTTATTCTGCTCTCTTTTATAGAAGTAATTATATAATTTATTTATTTAATTTATGAATCATGAATTTTTTATAATTTATGTGAATTATAAACTTTAGATAACACAAAAAGCAATTTCAAGAAGGAGGAAATGCTTTAAAATATGGAACATTATATTAATTTAAGTGAGGCAATAAATGTTCCAGGAAATTTTTATTTTGAAAAGTGTGGTAAATATTTTAAAATTATCTATATTTACACTCTCTTTGTTTCCAAGACAGCCAGGCTAATATAATCATATCATAAAATGTGTGCCCTGTCAATTGACTTCTCAATTGAGTGGACATCATTTTAAATATATTTTTCTGAATATGTGGGAAATCTGAGGAATAATGAAAGTATATTTTAATCAAAACACAGTATTGAATTTGCATTTGTACCTTTCATACCATGTTGGCAGTAAGGGTAAGATCATACATTAGAGTGGGAAGGAAAACTAGAATATTAACATGTAGTCCAACTTCTCATTTTACAGATAGAAAAATTAAGGTCAAAGAAGTGTCCTATATGTCATACAGTCGTAAAATTATAATCTATAATCTATAAAATTATAGAATGTTAGTAGTGGGAAGGACCTTAAATGTAATGCAAGTTCATGCATAATTCACTTTTTTTTATAAAACTGAGTAAATTGAGACCTACCTTGATTAAGTGACTTATTCAAGGGAACTCAACTAATAAATTGTAGAGCTAAAATTCAAACTGATATCCTAATTCCAAATTCAGCTCTCTTTCCACAGAGGACAATGGTGATACTTTATTATAAATAACAAAAGAGACAGATGCTATTTATTTGAGGTATGTTTCCAAGATAAAATATGGAACTTCTTGTAGAACTTGTCAAACTGCATGGCTAAAACCATCTTCTGATAATTCACATAGGCACAACCTTATGAATTAAACCTCCCCAACAAAACATAATTAAAGCTTATTCAGGTTTAGACAAGAAATAGAAAAATGTGAATAACACAAGCATTATTTTTATTATTGCTCCCCACCAAAGGCAAGGGATTCAGGAAAGAAGTGAATAATTGGAATAAGAAAATAGATTTGGATTTCTGGGCTATGACTTAAAACAGAAGAATGAAAGGCTCCTGACTATAAATAGAATGTAACTCCAAGGGCTGGTACAGATGTATTTGCCTGTAGTCTCACAAATAAAATCAAAAGGACTCTAAACTGAAAAGGAAAAGGGAAAGGAAAACACACACACACACACACACACACACACACACACACACACAAAATATACACATGTATGTATGAATATAGAAACTGTTTCTCAGAGGTAGTAGATATAATTTAGTAAAAATAACAATTAAAATATCCAGGAATTCAAAGGAGAGAAATCCAAGAAAGAAGCAAGTAATAAAACTTATGACTTCAAATAGTGATGCACAAATTGAGAAAGTATAAGTAACAAACCAGGTAAATTGGAAAGCCTGAGAGAAGAAAGCAAATGTGACTTCAAATGGTATCCTTGATTTTTGGTGGAATGAGACCAATGACTAAACTGTGATTCTAGAAGGGCATAACTTAAATAAAGGAAAGAAAATAGATATGAGATCCACAGAGTAGAATTTTATATTAAGATTTACTCAAGTAAGGATTAGAAAAGCAAGATAGAGATTATTCAAAAGAAGGCCAAGATATAGAAACAAGCATCCTTGGTATATGCTTCAGCCCCTAGACAAAAAAAATTATGAGTATTACAGGAAAGTGATTGTAAGTTTTCTACAGAAGCATGATAGAATAGTAATTGAAACTTGGATTAACTAGATATTTGCTGAATCTCTCTCTTTCTCATTCTCTCTCTCTCTCTCTCTCTCACACACACACACACACACACACAAACACACAAACACACACCCATACACAAGCATCTTCTTTCTTCCTCAAAAAAAAGTAATCTCTATTTTTGAGGGGATGGATTTTCTTCATATTTGTTAAAATTCAGTCGTTTCTGACTCTTTGTGACCCTATTTGGGATTTTCTTGACAAAGATATTGGAGTGGTTCATCATTTCCTCTTCCAGCTCATTTTACAGATAAGAAAACTGAGGCAAACAGAGTTAATGATTGTCCAGGGTCACACACAGCTTATACGTTTCCCAGAGGGGACAACTCCAAGGGCTGGTACTCCAGGTCTGGTTTTCCATTCACTGCAACACCTAGCTGCCCTATCTTCATACACTTCAACTATAACAATATATTCACAACAGATTGCATATAGAAACAGATATGAGAATCCATCTGTCTTCTATTAAGCTAGACTTTAAAGAGATTTGCAAAAATATGTCACTCTTCTCACTATTTTGGAAACGTTTTTTCATAAAGATATGTTAACATGTATTGGGTTTAATACTGTTATTTTAAAATGAATTAATATTTTAAAATTTTATTAGTTTTAATTTCTAATTCAGTAAAAATAGATATAAACAAATCATATAAATAAAAGCTGTAAGTTAAAGGACCCTGTACGAGAAGAAATTCTGCTTCCACAAATAGTGCCAAATAAGGAGTTGACCAAAAAATGTTAAAAGATAAGTCTGTCCAAATCTAAAAATTAATGGTCTGAGGTCCTAGTTTTTGGGAGAAAAAAGGAGATGGTTTGAACCAATCAGTTCATGGTCCATTCACAGTGACCTAAGTTACTGTGTGTGCTTAATTAACTTCATACATATTAACTTCTCTATAAAGAGGAGCTTAAAGTTCATTATAATAACCTGCTATGTATGTGAAAACTTCCCCCAGGGTAGGGGAACATATCAAGAGGTTGCATGTAAGGGAAGGGTGAGAAGGGTTGTAACTTTAAGGAATCTGGTGAACTGTGTAGAGTTTCTCTACCTGCTTCTCAGGAGAACTGTAATAAATGCTTTCTTAACTCACTTTTGGTTTAAGTTTCAATTCTTAAGGCATGGGGTTGACTGATCCCTATTTCTCACAAAATTCTTTAGGGTCTTCAATAATTTTTAAGAGTATACAGAGTAAACAAAAAGTTTACTTCCTGGGCTAAGTTATGGGATTTTGTTACTTTTCTGTACATTGAAAGCCTTAAACTTATATCGTGTCTTTGTAGAAAATAGTTTAATTAATGAATCAGTTAACTTATTAAAAACATTTAAGTACCAACTATGTTCCAAGCACTGAAGATGCAAAGATAAAAAGTCCCTTTTCTCTACAAGTTTATATTCTATAAGAGAAACATGCAAGCATATCAATAATTTATGATAAACATACACATTTTAATTAAATGGTGTTTCCAAAGTGTGTAAAAATAATTGTTTAAATATTTTAAATATCCCTTGGCAATTTTGTTTTCATTATTCCAGTTTGTAAACTCCTTGTGGGTGGCACCTTGTTTTATTCATCATTTAATTAGCAAAAGTCCCTAGTATAGAGTCATAAGGGAAAACTAGGTGATGCAGTGGATAAATCACTGGACATGGAGTCAAGAAAATCTGAGTTCAAATCTGATCGCAGATGCTTACTAATTATGTGAACCTGGGTACAAGTCACTTAACCTATATTTGCCACAGCTCCTCATCTGTAAAATGTGAACTCACTGGAGAAGGAAATGGCAAACCATTCCAAAATCTTTGCAAAGAAGACCCCATGGATGAAGTCCATGGAGTCCTATAGAGTTGGAGAAGACTGTACAATACCACAGAGACCTAGGAGATACAAAATAACTGTTTGTCAAATGAATAAATGAGTGAACATATGGAAGACTTTTGTGTTACCTGTGAAGAGAGAATTTGCTAAAAAAACTTCAAAACCGTTTTTTACTGCCATAAATTAAAATTTCATTAAATGATGCTATCAGAGTCAGCTGAAAAAGTTATCCAAAAACATAGATCAGAATATTCCATCAAGGAACTTGATGACCTTTTCACATAGAGTTATCACTATATAGGAGCTTGTATGACAGCCTAGCACTTAAGATTTCATCATTAACACAAAGAGCTGAGAGAAACACAGAGGAAAAGCCTTTCCAAAAATTCAATTCTCCTATGAGAATAAGTACTTCCTATGAGAAAGGCACTAACCTAGGGTATAGTGAATTTTGGACATGAGGGATTTGAAATGTTGTGGGACATTCAGGTAGATATGTTTGTGGAATTGTAGCTCAGGGGAAAAAATTGGGTGTTAGGGATTAAGACTTAAGAATCAGCTGTATAGAAATCATTGTTGGAGACATGGAGTCAGAGATAAAATCCCCAAGGAGAGCAGGGAGAAATGATAACTGAATGGGAGACAGAAACTTGAGGGATGCTTAATTTGGGTGGGAGAAAAAAATGTACCTTGTGTACAATGAAGACAATGAAGAATGGTGTTCTCAGTCTTCATTATTCCTCAGACCATAAAGGGATGTCAGATTTAGAATTCTGATGAACAAGAGCCATGAACAGTAAATACTCCTACTTTGTATCCTTGACCTAGTAGAATCTTTGGCTTTCTTCAAGTCTTTGGCTTTCTTCAGATGCTACCTCCTACAGGAAGCCTATCTTTGCTCCTTTAGTTGCTAATGCTCTCTCTCTCCCTCCTCAAATCATATTTATTTAGGCAATAAAATACAATGTAATATGAATTTATTAGTCAACAGGCATTTAGTAAACGCTTCCTCTGTACCAGGCTAAGTTGGGAATATAAATACAAACAGAAATAAAAACAGATCCTACCCCCATGGAGTTTATATAATAATGGAAGAAGAAAACACATAAGAGGGAACTGAAAATAGGGGGAGAACGTCCTGTAAAATGATGAGTCAGTAGTGTATGTAGCCAGGAAAGAATGAACACATGTTGGCTCGGGCTTACTTTTTTTCCCCCTGTATTTTAATGGAGATGATGGAACATTAAGTGAGTTGATTCCTTCACAGCCAAACCAGGAGGCAGGGACTGTTTAAGTTTCTCTGCCTTCTCTTTGTCTGTGATGACCAATGTGCACAGGTACCTGCTGCGTCGGACCTTAAACTTCACATTATCCTTGTTTTTCTTGATCTTGACAGGTTTAGCATCTTTTTGTCTGGCAGCAAGTCTTTTATTTCCTCAATTTTTCGGGGCATGGCGAAGGCGGCGGCGGGACGAGGGGGCGGTAGCTGGTCCAAGAGATAGAGCCACGGGAGAGATTCACACAAGGAGCCAAGAAAGCCGGAAAAACTGGGCTTACATCTTAAAAAGAAGGTTAGGGGAGAAATCAGTCAATCAGACAGACAAGCAATTGAGGCAGGAGGGTACATCCAATGTGAGAAGCAGTCTAGAGCTATAGTGAACTTCCCATAAGTTCCCTTATGACATAGAGAGAAAGACCTATGGTGATAAATTAGTCTGGAGAGAATAGAAGAATTCTTATTTAGGTTCTTAGCAGTACCTACAGCTCTAAGAAGACCTGAGTTCAAATATGACCTGAGTTACTTACTAGCTAAGTGACCCTGGCAAAATCACTTTTCCTCTATTTGCCTCAATTTCCTTATCAATAAAATGAGGTAGAGAAGGAAGTGGCACACCATTTCATTAACTTTGGCGAGAAAACCCTATAATGCTTTCAAGAAGAATCGAGCATGACTGGAAGTTTGAATAATAACAGCAACATGCCAGGTACTTTATTAGACACCCTTTTTTAAAGGAACTTAAATTGTATTAAGGAATATAACAGATAAAAGATAAAACATACACACAACAGATAAAACATACACACAACGTATATATGACATATATTTGGACATATACCATCACATTTCACACATGATGATTATCATATAAAACATGATAATTTGAGGAGGCAGTATAATTATTAAGGGACAATCTGTCTTTGTAAATAATGTATCTCTTCAATAGAATATATACATATATACCTATGTGTGTATGGATATCCATAACACATACATATATGTTTCCTAAGGACAGGGAAAGGTGTTCTGTTTTATCTATGCATACCTACACATAGTAATATTTAACACATAGTATTTAACATATTTGTATAAAATTGAATTTCTCCCCATTATCTTTCATTGTTGTTGATACATAATGTTTTTAACCTTTAAGCTGTTTTTCAATCAGTCTGTTGGGTAGGAGGAGTAGAATACATAAGCCTGAGAGTTTGGCAGAATATTTAAGGAATATAAAATGAACTATAAATTACCCTGGGAAATTAGGAAGAGTTAATACCACCTATGGCTTCAGATAAGCTCCTAATTATATGGACTGCTGTGATCAACATCTGCTGTTCTTGTAAAAAGTCCAGAAGATATGCCTCTGTATAATAACAACAATAACAACACATTTCTGTGTTGTTCAATCAGTGACAACTCATGTTTCACTAGCAAGTTCAGATTTTAAAAGTACTTTCCTTAAAATAATTCTGTGAAGTAGGCCATGCAATACTGAATAGTACAAACTGAATGTCTCAATGCTGTCAGGGTACCTCACATTAAACAACTCATGCATTTTAAAAATATATAAATAAATAAAATTTTCTAGAATTCAAATCATACTTTTCCTTCAAGAAATGTTGGTTTTAGGGGCAGCTAGGTGGTGCAGTGGATAGAGTACCAGCCCTGGAGTCAGGAGTACCTGAGTTCAAATCTGCCTTTCATAAACCTGAAAAAAAAAGTTTGTAAGTATATGTTATATTGCACATAGTAGCCCATTTCTTTAAAGAAGTAGAGTCCTGAATTGATTTTTTTTTAGTTTTTTTTTTTTGCAAGGCAATGGGGTTAAGTGGCTTGCCCAAGGCCACACAGCTAGGTAATTATTAAGTGTCTGAGACCGGATTTGAACCCAGGTACTCCTGACTCCAGGGCTGGTGCTTTATCCACTACGCCACCTAGCTGCCCCCGCTGAATTGATTTTTAAAAAGAAAGTGAAACACATATGTGCTGACTAAAAAAACAAAAATGAATCCCTCATTCTTTACTATTGTCAGTCAAGGTAGCATTTATTAAGTTTCTTTGATTTGTAAGATACTATTAATATAAAGATTAATTTGGCACAGACCTTATTCTCAAAGTACTCGCAATTGATATTCAAACAGAATTTATTAGATTTGTATGCAAATAGGGGAGAGAGAAGGGAAAGATCCATGCAGTGTACAATTAAAAGACTGGAGAAAAGATAGACCATTTTCATTTAGACAGAGGAAGAACTTCCTGGAGAATGTGTCCCTTGAGTTGTATAATGAAGGAAAGGTCAGGCTTCAATAGATAAAGAAGAGAGTAGGGAGTAAGGATTCTATTTCAATCACTGGGCTTGAAGAGGAAAGGATACAGAGTAGTCCAATTTGTCATTAAGCATGAAAAGGAGATTAGTGTGAGACTGCTAGAAGGAAATTTTTGAAATGACTTTTGATAACAAGATCAAAATTCTAGGAGAGAACCCTAAGCACGGTTTCTAGTACTTTCACTTGAGATCCCTACCAGTGTGCTTCCAATTGCTATTTAGACATAATTTATCAGCTTTTAGAAAAGGGATTTATTAAAAAAAAGGGATTTATTAAAAAAGGTATGGTAAGAACAGTTGGTCCAAGACATTCACTACAAAATAGAAGCACACTCTCCCCTTTCACATACAAGACCTCTGGAGAGATGGGCTGAAATTGAAAGCATATTGGTAGTAAGGCTCATTTACCTAGAACACCTGTAATACCTCCAGAATTCCAGTCTTGGAACTCTATTTCTTTCTTTATGGAGTCCTTGAGAAATTCTTCGTGTGATTCAGTGTTGGTGAGACTACTGGATTGTGCAATTTACTGTTAGGCTGGGTAATCTGTAGAAGAGTCAGGTCATTCTATCTATTCTGCCATTGGGGCCAGGTCATTCTGCAGGGCTGGGCTACTTTTCTACTACTACCGATACTCTCTCTCCAGGAAGGGAGTTGCTATTTCAATCTCTCCAGACCATGAAACACAGTATCTACTAGCAGATGTCACAGGAAGACTCATCTTCCTGCGTTCAAATCTGGCCTCAGGCACTCACTGTGATCCTGGTCACTTATGTGACCCTGGACAAGTTATTTAACCCCAGTTGCCTCAGTTTCTTCTTACGTAAAAATAAGCCAGAGAAGGAAATGGCAAACCATTTCAGTATCTTTGTCAAGAAAACCCCAAAAGGAGTCATGAAGAGTTAGACATGACTGAAATGAACAGCAACAGCAACTACTACTTGGAAATGTCTATTTGAAGGTTGATGCTCTCCTGTCTTTTGTGGCTATTGCTATCAGATCCAGTTGACTTTGCTATGGACTTTGCTCACAGCTGGTCCCTTTGATTTGACCTCATGATGGGAAAGGTAATGGAAAAAAAAGGGACAAACTTTCCCCTAAGCATTTCCCATTTAGGGTCTTGACTAGAGTTCCTTTACCACTAGATTGATCTGACTCTCATCTAAAATGGCTTTTTGTTTTGTGCATAGGCTTAAAAGTATGACTTGATCTTCTCAATCAATCTTAAAATGTCTCTTATATCATCTACCTTTCATGCCCAAAGGCCCATAATCCTTACAAATTGATCAAAAAGTACTATAATCTTTACAAATTGATTAAAGCCTTGTCTTCACAAAATGATATGAGGTCATAAAAAAATTCTTTAATACCTAGAATACTCTATGCATTGACTGGTTCAAGTTAAAGTACCTGTGCCAGTCTTGGTAGAATGGCTTGACTCATTAATTGAGATTAGGAGTGGAGACATCTACCTTTACTCTTATACTTCTTTCTTTTTTTCTCAGTATAGGACAGATTTTCCTAATTTTAAGGCCTAAGTAAGGCAGATCTCAATGTATTCATATTTTGATAAATATAAGGAAGGCGTCCAAAAATACACTCATTGCTTGGCATGGAGATTGGTACATGAATAGTGTTTGCTTTAATTTTTCTATTAGTTCCTGGATTAATTAGGCACTTTTGTGCTTACATGATTTATAGACCCAAATGGGGTGGAAAACCAGCCAAGCAGAGTAAAAGTTGTGGTATTGTGTACTTTACCAAGCAGAAAACAACAGAATCACCATTTTTACTATTTCTCCAGTATAAGTTTTAAATTTGGAGCCTGGCATTGATGTTGAAACTAAACAGCCTAACTAACTAGCTAACCAGAGCAGCCAGGCTCTACTGGTGTGGTGGGATGGGGGGTGGTATTCTTTTATAAATGGATTGTGTACACTTAGCTCAAAGCAAGCTTTAACTCCTCAGCTCCTCAGTACTCCCCCCACCCCTTTCCCCAACAAGCTATATGACCAGTCTCTTACTACTGTTAGTGAGCTACCTTATTATGGAAGTAATTTATTCAAGATCTAAATAATGGAGCAGAGGGCCCAATTTTTTTTTCATAGTTGAGGTTTTGAACTGTTTGTCCAGGGTGGAGAAGGCTGTTAATTTTTTGATCCTGTTTTGTAAACAAGTAGAACAAAGCACCCTCAGATTGCTCTTGCCAATTCAAATGTTCTAAATGTATTCAAATATGGATACCTATATCACCAGCAGGTAAGTTCAGAATCCCTTATAAAATAATTATAACTATTTCTGAATTCTTAATATCTAGGTTTTAAAGTGCTAACAAGATGATGTTTTAAACAATTTCTGGGCAAAAAACCTCCAGTTTCCATGCAGATCATTGGTGTTCTTGCTATTTCCCGAATTTGATATTTTATCTCACACACATATATCTTTTGCATAGGCTATTAGACCCTAAGCCTAAAATGAATTCCCTCTTTGCAATTCACCACCTACTCTTAGAAATCTTTGTTTTCTTTAAGAAATCTTTCGCTTTCTACAATTCAGTTTACATGTCACTCCTGGTAAAAAATATTTCCTGCTGTCCTTGATTTGTTGTTCAATTGTCAACTTTTGCTTTTTGACTTAGATGTAGATTCCCTTCCTCTTAGAATATCACTTTTTGAGGGCAGGAATCTCTTTTGCTTTGTTTTTTTATCTGCAGAGCCTACGACAGTATTTTACACATAGTAATTGTCTAAAAAATGCTTGATGAATCAGGTTGAATGTGGGTTACTTCATGTGTGTAGTGTGTGTGTGTGTGTGTGTGTGTGTGTGTGTGTGTGTGTGTAGCTATTTAAATCAGTACTTAGAGTGTATCCTTTCCCCAATAATTGAGATACGCTAATTATTTGTTCATATCCCATCACTGGGATATATTTGTCCAATAACTTGGATATACATACACGTATTTCTCTTGTTGTTTAATCTGCAATCAATGCCCAGTGCAGCTGGAGTCTGAAACTCCTTTATCTCTAATGGTTCTATTTTTTCTGCATACCCAAACAATTATGACAGTACTTCCCCAGTATACTATTTGTTGCACTTGACTGAATGGTCACCTAAAAACCTTGCAGGCATCTTGAATTCAAAATAATCCATTTTTATTTCAAAGGAAAACAATCCTATCTCTGCCACTTGCTTCTTATGTAAATTTAGGCAAGTCTTGCAACCTCTGTGGCCCTTGGTTTCCTTATCTCTAAAATGAAGTAGTTAGACTAGAAAAACTTCTTTTTAAAAGTAACCTTCAGGGCTGCTAGGTGGTACAGTGGATAAAGCATTGGCCCTGGAGTCAGGGGTACCTGGGTTCAATAATTACCTAGCTGTGTGGTCTTGGGCAAGCCACTTTGCCTTGTAAAAACCTAAAAAAGTAATCTTTGGACTGCTTTTGTTATTTTATTATTTAAATTCCCTCTATGTCTCTCTCCTCCTCTCCCAAAGAGTTATGTCATATAATGAAGAATTTTTTAAAAAATGAATTGGAAATGAAAAAATCAGCAAAACCAATAAGTAAAATTTAAAAACTTGATAATGTATATGGTTTCCTCACCTGATACCTACCATTTTTTGCAAGGAGTAGAGATTGGGAGGTATCTTGCATATCTCTTCTTTGGGACCATGTTTTATCTTTGTAATATTGCAGAATTTGTTTTATGTTTAGTTTTTTCCATTTATATAATTTTAGTCTTTTTATAAACACACACACACACACATACACACACATATATGTACATATACACACAATTTTTTGGCTCTGTTTAATACATTTTACATTAGTTCATGTTTGTCTTTTTATGCTTCTCTGTATTCATTGTATTTGTGATTCTTTTTAAAAATTTATTTATTTATTTTGAATTTTGCAATTTCCCCCCCAATCTCACTTCCCTCCCCCCACAGAAGGCAGTCTGTTAGTGTTTACATTATTTTCATGGTATACATTGATCTAAGTTGAAAGTAATGAGAGAGAAATCATATTCTTACAGAAGAAAAATAAAGTATAAGAGATAGCAAAATTATATAATAAGATAACGGTTTTTAAAAAAATCAAAGGTAATAGTCTTTGTTCTTTGTTCAAACTCCACAATTCTTTCTCTGGATACAGAAGGTATTCTCCATCTCAGAAACCCCAAAATTGTGCCTGATTGTTGCACTGATGGAATGAGCAAGTCCATTTCGGTTAATCATCACCCCCATATTTGTATATGTGATTCTTATAGCACATATTCAATTACATTCATGTGCTATAATTTGTTTAACCATTTCCCAAATCAATGGGCAACTGCATTTCTTCAAATTTTTTGCTCACATACACACAAACACACATACACAATGCCACTACAAACATTTTGTTGTACACAGGGACTTTCTTCTTCTCAGTGACTTCCTTGGATTTATATGTCTAGTAGCGGAATCTCCTAGCCAAAGGATTTTAGTTGCTTTATTTGCATAATTACTAGATGACTAACTTCTGAGGTTTCTTTCAGCTTTAAATCTATGATCTTAATTTAATTGCAGCTTTCTACTTCATTTAACAAAAATCTTCCTGTGGCAATTTCACAAATGCAATAATATAAAATTTTAAAAATCCACACAAACTAATACTAAAAAAGAAAGACACCTCTGGTGCATACTATCAGGACCAGTCCTAAGTAAAATTATGGTCAATTGTATTTGTCATCAGAGTTGGATGTCTTTATACATTTCATTTTGACTCTCCTTAACCAATTTCATTCTAACACTTCAATTATTCATCATCCTTCTACTGTCCCCTGGCTGCTAGGGACTCTCCCACTGTTATTCTCTCTCTCTCTTGGAATCATTTCTTGCCTGATTTCATCTTTTTTCCCCATCTAAACTTACTTATCATTTTCTTAAAGATCTAGCTTCTGTTAGTAATAGTGAAAAAAAATCATTCAACATCTATAATTTAAAACCATAGATTGTTGTTAAATGTACTTCTCATTCCCCTATTCTCCAATATTTACTTGCTTGCTTTTAGACTTAAGAATTTCACTTGAAGGGCAGCTAGGTGGCACAGTGGATAAAGCACTGGCCCTGGAGTCAGGAGTACCTGGGTTCAAATCCAGTCTCAGACATTTAATAATTACTTAGCCGTGTGGCTTTGGGCAAGCCACTTAACCCCATTGCCTTGCAAAAACCTAAAAAAAAAAAAAAAAAAAAAGGAAGAAGAATTTCACTTGAAATTTTATAGATATAATTGAAAATATATGTATATATTTGAAAAAATATATCTAAAGAGGAGTCAGAAGTGATCTTGAGGAATTCTAATTCATTGCATTTTTTTCCCAACTAAGTTGACACTGAAATCATGAGACAAATAGAAATCTACTCTTTTTCTAAAAACTTCTAAAGAAAAGTCTCCACAACTAATGTAGTGAAAAGAGCACTTGATTTCAGAAAACCTAGGTTCAAGTCTCATTTCCATGACCATAGTTAAATTACTTAATTTCTTTACACTTGTTTCCTTATGTAAATAAGGAGGTTGTACTAAATGTGAGGCGTCAAACATGCAGGCTACAATATTGCTGTATATGGTCAGATTGTAATTGAGAATGTAACTGGGAAATATTTAATAAATATATTTAGCAAAAATTTAGGAAATATTTAGCAATATTTAGCAAAAATACATGCAACATAAAAATATTGATATGTGAATTTCCATGTTGTTATACAGCCTGCAGGGATCCTTATGAATTGGTCTAGTGGCCCCTGTTTCTATTTGAGTTTGGCACCCCTAGACAAGACACCCTTTAAAGTCTCTGCAGTTTGGATCCCACCTGTACCTCCCTATCCCTAGGTTGAACAATGCTCCTAGTCTGGAATCCCATCTCCATTCTTCTCCATCCCTCCCCTCTCCCCTCTTTTGATTTACAATCTATCTACTTCCAAATGAAAGATTTGCTGGCTCTTTGTGAACACATGGACATTCCCTTCAGTTAATGAATGCAGAAAATGGGTTTTCCTTAAACCTGCGGAGGTTGTGTAAATTCCACCAAACCTATAGGTTGAATAGTTCAAATGGCAGAGTTCAGATATTGAAATTAATCTGTAACTAAGTAAAAGGGTGCTTATCAAAGACCTGCTTCCTGTTTTTTGGCAAAAACAAACATCATTTAGTATTTGTCACCCAGAGCCTCTACTAAGCAGGATGTCTGAGACACAAATGGTGTTATCATTGTTACCATAAAGACAAACGCTCATTTTTCTAACTAGAGTAATTACCAAAGAGGACAGCTGAATGAGGACAGAAAGAATTGTTATTTTTTAGATTCAGGATATGTCTTTTCTCCAAAGGGACCAGGTGGCCTATAATTATGGCTTTTGATTGGCTAATGCTAATAATGCACCTGCTCCAGGAAGTGTGTGCAATAGATCTATAGAGGATTACCAAGATAAATTTCCCCTTACAATAGTGAGTTGTTTGCTAGTGAAATTAAAATTAATCATTTGCTAGGTTGGATTGTTATCTATGGAAAGAGAGGTTAACCTTGGAAAGTTAATATTCATTGTTTCCTCTATTTTTTAAAAAAGATTAAACTTGTAGTCACTTTAATTTTCTAGAAGTAATGTGTATAACATTCACAGAAAACTCAAAGCAAAATTTTAGTTATGTTTTGGATGCTCATTTGCCAGAACATTGACAAACAAATAACTTTTGGAAATTGTTATATTTATATTCCTGTGTAATGCCTTGTAAATCTTGAAGCACTATACACATGTCAGTTATTATTATTATTATTATTATTATTTTGTCCTTTTCTTGCAGATATATGATTTTATTGATATAGGGAATGTTCTGTGAGAAAAACTCCCTCTCAGTGCATATCTGCAATCATTTGCTTTTATATTTTTAAAAGAGTTACCTTGGATGCTGAAAAGTTGGGATTTGCTCATGGTCATCCAGAAGATGTCAGAGACAGGACTTGGACCCCAGGCTTTTCTGTATTATAGACCAGTTCTCTCTCCATGATGCCGTACCACTCATTATTATAATCATTACTCTTATCTAATTTCTATGCTCTTGGAACTTTCTTGTGGTTATGTTCATGATTGTATTGGACTTTAGACTATAAGAAAATATGAATAAAGTATGTATCTCTTAGAAATTGTCCTTTCTGATTTCATATCTTTAAAATGTTTGGCTCAGTTGGAAGCTTATAATAAGACTATACTATTTCAAATGAATGCTTTTCTGTACTGCAAATCATTTTCAAAGGAATCATGGGATTCCTTCTGAATGTAGAAGGAGCTTATGAAGAGAAAGTAAAGTAGGGAAATAAGGTAAGGAAATACATGCCACTAGATTGATGATATAAAATGCCATTTTAAGACTTTATTGTATCCATATAAGTATTAATTTGGGGTTATGTGATAACCTGGACTTCTCAATTTGAAAACCAAACTAGTGTATATGGGGAGGTTTAGTATATAATATGTACTATAGTTATATTAGAGTATAATCTATACTATAGTTATATTATCATATAGTATATAGTCAGTATATCATTTTATTATTAGTATATAGTAAGAGAAAATCCTAAAAACCATAAAGTTAGAATGTGCTGTTAGCAAATCTTTAACTAGGAGAAAACCAAAAGGGGCCCAATGACTGTAGCCAAGGGCAAGGGCACAGGCAAGAGCAAGAGATACAATAGTTACTATGGAGAGTCAGAATTGCCACAAATAGTTAAAAGTATAAAAATGTACTTGTTTTCAAAGTACTTGAGATGACACTTACCATCAGAGATACAACAATGGGGCTTGCCTCTGAAATCTTTATACAACTGGAGTTAAGTGAGGAGACAACAAAAAGGTACAATTTCTTCGAGAGAATCATAGAAGGAACATCGAAGGCCATCTAGTTCAGCCCATGGTTGAAAGAATCCTTTCAGTCATACACTGAGCAAGTAGCCACTCGGCATTTTCTTATGAGATCCGGTTGTCAGCTATGGGACACAGGCTCAAGGTGGAAGCAAATTTTGCCTCATCACCAAGCCAGGCTTTTTGTAAGTAGATTTGTTTGTTTTTATTTCTTAGACTTGGTGATTTCATCATGTAGGGAGGTTCTTAGAAGGGGACTGTTGCAGAATGGCACTTAGTCTGCAAATTATAATCTTAGTACTGAGAAGCTGATTTATTCAGGGTCCCACAGACAACATGCCTCCAAAATGAAACCTGAAGATCTATCCTAAATCTGAGGCCAATTTGCTATACATTTACTCCATGCTGCCTTTCATGTTTTATAAGATTTTTAAAGAAGATTAAAGTTTAAAAAAAGATAAGATTTTTAAAACATGTCCCCTGTGTGCCTCTGTCCATCTTAGACTGAAATCTTAGGCTTAATCCATCACATAAACATATGCCACTGTGCCAAGAGAAGTAGCATTGTCTGGCATTAGAATATATTCATTTATGCCAAATGACATAACTAGTGTTCCTTGTAGTACTCCTTTTTCCTTTTGCTTAGTAGGTGGTTTTTCTCTCTTGCCTAAGTTAGGATCCAGAGTAATATTTTGTCACCTTCATTTCTTTAAGTAAAAATATGAAAAACCATATAAAGGATTGGTTTTGGAGAAAATAATTGGCTTTCTGAATTTTATAAGTAGAAGCTATTTGTTTTATATATTTGGGGCTCAAAAATTTGGTAGAGAACTCACTTTGCATAAAATAATGAATTTATTCCAGGAAAAATTATACAAAAACACAGATGAAATGCTTGATGAGATTGAAGATTTTATAGTGTGAAGGAAAAGAAAAATCTATTTTTCTTTTTTTTTGAAAGATTTAATTTATTTTGAGTTTTACAATTTTCCCCCTACTCTTGCTTCCCTCTCCCCACCCCCCACAGAAGGCAGTCTGTTAATCTTTACATTGGTTCCATGGTATGCATTGATCTAAATTGAATGTGATGAGAGAGAAATCATATCCTTAAGGAAGAAACAAAAAAGTATGAGAGATCACACAATTACATAATAAAATAATATTTTGGGGTTTTTTTCTAAATTAAAGGTAATAGTCTTTGATCTTTATTCAAACTCCACAATTCTTTCTCTGGATATAGATGATATTCTCCATTGCAGACAGCACAAAATTGTCCCTGGTTGTTGTGCTGAAGGAATGAACAAGTCCATTAAGTTTGATAATCACTCCCATGTTGCTGTTAGGGTGTACAATGTTTTTTTGGTTCTACTCATCTCACTCAGCATCAGTTCATGCAATCTTTCCAGGTTTCCCTGAATTCCCATCACTCCTGGTTTCTAATAGAACAATAGTGTTCCTAACATACATATACCATAGTTTGTTAAACCATCCTCAAATGAAGGACATTCACTTAATTTCCAACTCTTTGCCACTACAAACAGGGCTGCTATGAATATTTTTGTATAAGTGATATTTTTACCCGTGTTCATCATCTCTTTAGGGTATAGACCCAGTAGTGGCATTGCTGGATATGCACATTTTTGTTGTCCTTTGGGTGTAAAAATAGATTTTTCTTGAAACATTTTAATGACAAAAACAAGCAAAACAAAAAAGTCACCAACAGTAAGAATTAACAGTGAAAGGAACTATGTTGAAACTTTCCCTAGGCTAATCTCCCTTAGGTAAAGTGATATTTGAGAGTCATGGACTAGGAGTAATTAGATGAGTCCAGGAATCTCTAGTGGTCTGGAGTCTCCTTTGGGGGTTGTTGGTTTGGTTTTTTTTTTTTTTGGCAAGGCAATGGGGTTAAGTGATTTGCCCAAGGTCACACAGCTAGGTAATTATTAAGTGCCTGAGGTCAAATTTGAACTCTGGTCCTCCTGACTCCAGGGCAGCCATTTAGCTCTTAACATTTTCACTTCTACTTACATTTCTGGGTACTATATTCAAAATGTAGCAGTGCTACAGTTAGAATATTGTTTTGTTTTGTTTTTTTCATCAAGAGAACTGAAGCTCTGGATAAAATCAAGATTCTGGGAGAATGAAAACAAAATAAAACCAGTATCAACAATTTGCTTTTATCTTATTGTTATATACTGGTGAGAAATACACAAGTAAACTATATCCTTTTTATCAAATGGATTGGCAGTTTCTCTCCCGTCCAAGAATGTAAAATTTAATGCAGCTGTCCACAAAACTAAAATACTTCATTGACAAGATGAATGGTGTCAGGAAAAAATTTAGTATAAACTTCCAAAATTGTCTGTTACACAGTCAGATGAATAATGATTTGTCTTTCACTACTATACACATTGCTGTATGTATGTATGGTTTTATTCATTTATTTTAAAAATTAGTTTCATTGATATTTTAAAAATAGCATTTCCAGATTTATCACTGTACCTCTTCTCTCTTTTCCTTTCTCCCCATTCATTCTCAAATCAATAGATCAACCCGTTTTTTTTTTATCAAGTGATTAGTACTCACAGACAACTCACTCTTAAATTAATGACATATGGATGAATCATGGCCTTTTTTGTAATGCCACCTGAAATCTTTCAAAACTAAAACCTAAGTTGTAATGGTTGTTAACTGAATTGTAGTAGTGCTGATAATACTAAGATTTTATAGAACACAGAAGGTAAATTTTAAGCTATTAAAAAAATCTATCATTGAATTGAAAATCCTTGAACTGGTTGCTTGGCATTGTAAAAACAAATGAGCTAGTTAAAAACTAAAATGACTAATTTCTCAAGTCTGTTGCTATGGTAACAGAGCCAGACTGTGTTAAGAGGACTAAATGTGAAAATAAAGAAATAAACCAACAGATTTTCTCCTTTCTGTTTTTTGGATCAAGGTGTACATGCACATCTTTAGTTGTTTTCTCTTAAGCTTTGTAAACTCACCAACAGCACCCTTTGAATCTTTAATTGGAACTCATACTGTTATATTTGTTTGGAAATTATCCAATGTCTTTGCAGTGAAATATATTATACAAACTCTCAATTCCCTGAAAGGTGGAGCTATATGGAAGTATCATAAGTTATCTCTGTCTATGGTAATATGACAATCTGGACTATCAGCAATGCCTAATTGCTGTATCTAATTAGAAATTCTAGGTAACTCTACTCTGATAGTGCAGTTAAATCCTTTGTTCTTAGAATCAAATAAAATGCAAAATATACTTCTTGTTCCTTCACTGCATCTTCACTTCAATCCCAGTTCAAAAAACTAGGATTCCATTACTCATGATCTTGTCATTTTTAACAACAAAATTAAAGGGAAGGAAGAAATTTCTTTCAGATATTGTTTGGCCTCCACTACTATTTTTCCTGGTAAAAGTCTCTCCTGCTTTATCTTTGACTGTACTGTTTTCAGGATATTATGTCAAAATTCAGGGGAACATTTTCCTAAGTCCAAATGGAATTTAAACAGAAAAAGTATAGTGTAGGTAATTATCTGAGTAATTCAAATCCCCAAACTCTGCTATCAAGAAAAAAAGACAAGATTTAGTCCAATTCAATTCAATTTAATCCATCAAATATTTATTGAGAATTTACTATGTACATAGCATTGTGCTAATTACTGAGTTTATAAAGATGAAAACAAAATAGTCTTTGTCCTCAAGGGGATTATATTCTGTAGGAATTATAGCATTTAATTTCAATAGGGATTTACTCCATTACTCTACTTTATATGACTTGGACATTCATTTCTTCAATATTTACTCAATATCTATTATGTACAAGTTGCTAAAAAGAAAAATAATTCCTATTGCTTTAGCCCAATGTCCATGCTGATATTTAGACAGAACGCACTTCCATCTCTAAAAATATATATCTTCTTTTGTAGATACAGAGAGAATGAATAGATGACTTCTGATATACATACCATTATTCTTTTGACTCTTTTTAAAAAATTTATTTTAGGCAATGGGGATAAGTAACTTGCCTAAGGTCACACAACTAGGCAATTATTAAGTGTCTGAGGTAGGATTTGAACTCAGGTTCTCCTGACTCCAAGGCTGGTACTCTATCCACTGCACCACCTAGCTACCCTTATTCTTTTGACTATTAACTGTGTCCATGCCCTCATATATGGTTCAGTCCCTGTATCCTTGCATCAGGTATGTATTTCTAATAATTTGGATCATCATGGCTTAGTTGCATCTATATTCTCCTCCCGGCTATAGTCTCAGAGTTCATCCTTGTTGAAGGTAATTACAAATGTATGTATGCATGCATGCATGCATATAATTAATTAGCTGTGTCTTAGAAGATCATTCAAAATCTTAGATTTAATTCATTTCAATTAAAATAACTTTAAAAAGCAATAATTTGTGGTTATACTGTTGAAAATGTATATAGGGACTACTTGAAGCCTGTAAAAATTTTATTATTGGGGTGGCTAGGTGGCACAGTGGCTAGAGCACCGGCCCTGGAGTCAGGAGTACCTGAGTTCATATCTGGCCTCAGCCACAATAATTACCTAGCTGTGTGGCCTTGGGCAAGCCATTTGGCCCCATTGCCTTGAAAAAAATCTAAAAAAAAAATTTATTATTGTTTTATATTTTTACTCACAGGGTATTGGATGGGAGGTGACATGGTATCATGAAAAGGGCACTAGATGGGAAGTTGGAGAACTTGGGGTTTAGTGTGGGTTCTGTGATTAATTCTTGTGTGACCCTGACAAGAACTTATTTAATTTCTCTGTGTCTCAGTTTGTTCAGTGATAAATTGAAGAGAACTAGATATTTTCTACTGGCCTTTCCAACTCTGAAACCCCATGATTCCCTTTTAAGACCTTGTCTCCATTATTATTCTTTATTGTGCTAGTTTGGTTGCTGCTATCTTGGAGTAGTATTAAGATTATTAAGAATTTGCATCTTATCTGAGAGGCAAAAAGTGTTTCTTTTTGGTCACTGGTTTCTCAAATCATACTTAACCTGACTGTTTTTCTTTTAGAAGAAATTTGAAAAAAGAGGTCAAGCACTTTCTAGTGAAAAAGAGCAGAACATGGTATGGTGGAAAGATACCTTCAACTATTCCCAGAATCCCAGTCCTAGCTCTTGTAACAAGACACAGTATCTAAGGGACTCAGTTTCCTTTTCTCTAAAGTGAAGAGATTGGGTTTAAGATGACCTTTAACATCCTGCACAACTTAAAAACCATAATTCCATTTATTTTTTAAAATTTTATTTAAGATTTTATTTTTCAATTACATGTAAAAACAATTTTAACATTCCTTTTTTTTTTCAAAATTTGAATTTCAAATTCTCTCCTTCCCTCCCCCCTTCATTCAGAAGGCAAGCGATTTGACATAGGTTATACATGTGCAGTCATACAAAACACATTTCCATGTAAATCATTCTATGTATAGACCAAAAAAAAAACTCCCCCCCAAAATAAAGTAAAGAAAAAATTATCTTTGATCTGTATTCAGGTTTCACTAATTCTTTCTCTGGAAATGGATAGCACCTTTCATCATAAGACCTACAGAATTGTCTTGGATCATTGTATGGCTGAGAATATAACTAAGTTATTGAACGTAGATCATCATACGATACTGCTGTTACTGCATGGAGTATTCTGGTTCTGCTCATTTCACTTTGCATGTGATCTTATTTCCATCTGAGGTGTGTGTGTATGTGTGTGTGTGTGTGTGTGTGTGTGTGTATGCACATACATGTATTCCTTTTAACTTTCCCATAGAGTAATTGTTCTTAATATTACTGAGGTAGTTCTAATGGCACTTTGGTTAAGAGGTCTGAATTTGGAGTTAACAAGACCTGAGTTCAAATTTATGTTACTAGTGTTATGTAGTACTACCTACTACATAGGTAGTAATCTATGTAACCCTAAGTTACTGAACTTCCATCTGCCTCAGTTTCCTCATATGTAAAATGGAGATAATAATGGTACCTCCCTCCCAGAGTTGTAAGAATAACATGAGATAATCTTTATAAAATTTTTTTCTAAATCAGAGGGCTATATGAATGATAACTATTATTATTAATAATAATTACTCTTCATTGTGTATTTTCAGTGAAGAAGGGTTTCAAATGTGGCAATGACACAAACCAGAAACCATTGGGCAAATTTCTGGTGAACTTTTTTTGTTCCTCAAAATCTAAAAGTGGAGTGAACCTAGGAGATCTTTTCAAGTTCATAAAAAGTAGATTTAGATCCATAAGGGACCTTAGAGAATATTTAGTTCTAGTCCTTTATTTACAAATGGGGAAAATGGATTCAGAGTGGTTTGGTCAAGGACATAACAGTTAGGAAGAAGCAGTCAGAATCTGAACTTTGATCTTTCACTGTGGCTATGGTATACATAATATAATCTGACCTTTTATGGAGATGATTCACAGTTGTGAGGGTGATGTAGGTTAAATTCAGGATGTTTTCACCCTGAATTTGGAAAGATTTGGGTTAAAAAATGAAGAAGGCTGTATAGTGTGATTTAGTAATAATTAAATTATATTCAGAGAGCCTGGGTTGAATATACCAGCCCTTCTACTCATTGGTTGTATGATCCTAGTCAAGTTGCTTAAACTACAGACCCCAAGTTTCTCATCTGTAAAATGAAGAGTATGACTTCTTTTTTTTTTCAAGGCAAATGGGGTTAAGTGGCTTGCCCAAGGCCATACAGCTAGGTAATTAAGTGTCTGAGACTGGATTTGAACCCAGGTACTCCTGACTCCAGGGCTGGCGCTTTATCCACTGTGCCACATGAGTATGACTTCTTAAGGTCCTTTCCAGTTCTAAGTTTTATGAGTCTTATTTGTCTTCTGAACTTTTCCACTCTATTGCAGTATGATGTAATAGAAACAGCACTGACTTTGGTTATAGAATGGAACAAAGGAGGGAGGAAATAATTTTGATACCATTTGCCATGTGTCAGCCTTTTTAGAAATATCTCATCTGAATTTCTAACATTTGGAATGACTGTATCAGCATGTCCAGTTTACTTATTAAGGGACCTGTTTGACCCTGAGCAAGATATTTTTAAGGATCAGTTTTTTCTCCTTTAAAATGGGAAGAATAGTATTCTCTTATAGGATGGTTGAGTTGGTAGTGTTTTGCAAGCAATATATTAGTAGTATGTTAATTCAATTCATTAACAGTCTATTAATTGTCTCAATTAGGCCAGGTGCTTGGGAAAATACATACAACATTTAGAGAAGATAGTCTCTGCTTTCATGGAATTTGCAGTCCAGTAGGGAAGGTGACTGAATAATAAATAACTATAAATCATAGTAGATAAAGGGCTCTGACCACTAGTTTCATTGACACAAGGAATTTCTGGAGAAGGAAATTCCTTCTGTGAATGCAGATTGGCACCTTCCTTACAACTTTGAGTCTTAGAGAAGTTATTTTTTCCCTTGAATACAAATCCATCACACCACAGGACCTCTCTGTTGTAAGCAGGATATTTCATTATTGTGGGTAGGTACATGGCACAGAGGATAGAGTGGCAGGCCTAGAGACAGGGAGACTTTCTCCTGAGTTCAAATCCAGACTCATATACTTAGCAGCTCTATAATGCTGGGCAAGTCACTTAACCCTGCTTGCCTTGGTTTCCTCATCTATAATGTGAACTAGAGAAGGACATGGCAATCCTTACAGTATCCTTGATAAGAAACCCCAAAAGAGGGGTCACAAAGAATCAGACACAACTGAAAAGATGACTAAAACAAAATTTCATTATTATTGAACATTATCAAGACATTGTAGAATGCATAGGTTTAGAGTTGTCAAACAAAGGGCCATGGAAAGTCCTATGGAGAAGTGAGAATTAATCTGACTTTTGGTAAGTGAAGAGGTGAAGTAAGAAGAATACCATGGGGCGGCTAGGTGGCGCAGTGGATAGAGCACCGTCCCTGGAGTCAGGAGTACTTGAGTTCAAATCCGTCCTCGGACACTTAATAATTACCTAGCCGTGTGGTCTTGGGCAAGCCACTTAACCCCATTGCTTTGCAAAAACTGAAAAAAGAAAAAAAAAAGAATACCATGAACAAAATGTGGGATTAAGGGCGAGTGAAAAGCAGGTTGGGGGAAAGAAAAAAGTAGACTAGTTTGATTGAAAATACAAAGGAAGAAAATAATACTATGAGACTGAACTGAAAATGCAGCTGTACCACATTGCAAAGAAGTTTGAATATTAGGCAAAAGAACCTGAACTTTACTTATAAGACACTAGCAAGACATTGAAGATTTTTGAGTAGAAGAATGGCTTGACCAAATCTAAGCATAATCAAGATTAGTTTGACAAACACATGAAAGATAGATGAGGAGACAGAGAGTGGGAAATGAAGGCAGAAAGCTTGGTGAGGTCAGGTAGTTGATAATAGTTGCAATCATTGTTAATATGATGGTGGCAACATAAGATAATATGGAAAGGGGAATTGACAAATCTTGGAAACTCAGGTAAGAGAAGTGAAGGAGAAAAAAGAAGGAAGAGTCAAAAAGTAATACAAAGGATTTATTTAGATATTGGATACTGATCAAATTTTTAATGATTTTTGAAAAAGAATTATCTTGCAGAAAAGATAAAGAGTTTAGCAGTGGAGGTGATAAATTTGCTATCTCCTGCTTGATATTTTATTGTTATTTAAACCTCAAAATATCTAAAACAGAACTTACTGTTTTTCTTCCCTAAACCCACTCTTTTTATTCTTTTCCTATTTCTGGCAAGGGCATCATCCTTCCTATCACTGAATCATGTTCCAGTCTTCATTCTTCTCATCTCCCCTATCCAGTAAGTTGTCAAGTTGTGTGTACTCCACTTCCGAAGCATCTATCATATCCTTCCCTTATCTTTACTCACACAGTCACAAGGCAAAAATACTGTAGTAGATCAAATGTTATCTTCCCTCATCAGCCTTCCTAGTCTACTTCCTCCTTACTGCCTGGGACCTTCTCCTCCCCCCTTGAGAACAATAATCATTTGGTAATAATAAAGACTGACATTTATTTAGAACTTTAACATTTTCAAAGTACTTTGCAAACAAACCTTCATGTATGCTTCACAACAACCCTGTGAGATGGGAACTACAGATACTTTGATCTCCATTGTACATAAAAGGAAACAGACTTTGAAAGGTTGAGTAACTTATAGTCACATAACTAGTGAGTAACAAAGGCAGTATTTGAACTCAAAATCTTTTGCTGCTCCATTTTCCATCTTCAAGCTGGACTTCTACTTCTCTTCTACCTTTTACTTTATGTGTATTAATCAAATCAACACTACTAGTCCTGGAAAGAAAAGTCTACTCATCATCCTTGAGACTTCCAGAGCAACTCCCTCTATGTTTGACTTAAAAAAATTTTTTTAAATATGTTTGATTTAGAATTTGAATTAGAATTATAATTTGAACTCCTTGAGGTCAAGGACTGTTTTTTTTTGTATCCCCAGTTTAGCAGAGTGATGGGCACCCAGAACTCAATTAATAAATTCTTTTTCTTTCTCTCTCTCCTTTCCTTCTCTCCCTTCTTCCTTTTCTTCTTTCTTCATGTCCTCCCTTCTTCTTTCCTCCCTTCCTTCATCCTTTCCCTCCCTTCTCCCTTCCTTCCTTCTTTCCTCCCTCCCTTCCTCCTTCCCTTCCTTCTTTCTGGAGTTTAGACCATAATCTAATCCAACTGGGATAGTTGGACCTGGGGAAATATTTTTGGCATAGGCAGGCCATTGACTTTTCATGAGGTGACTGGCTGAGACCACTATCTTGAGTAGGAGCTCATTATCCCAGATCTTCCCCACCCCCCACTCTACCCCAACATAATTTGCTTCCCAGCATTGGGCCCTCTGAAAATCTTTCTTCTGAATGAATCTTTAGAGACAAACCCATTTCTCCTGCCAAGGCAACATGATTGATTATGTGGCACGGTAAACATTAAAATGTCATCTTCTTTAACAAGTTGGTATTTAATTTTCTAAACATTCATTACTTTATCAGATTTGACAGTCTTTACTTGTATTGGCAAATTTTTCCCAGTTTCTATTCCCTAAAATAATTCCTTATTAAATTGCTTACTTTGCCTTTGTTTTGCTCCTTTACCTGACACAAGCTCAATGCCCTTGTATTCCTTGTTTCTTCCTGATTGTGTCATTTCAGTCAACTAATAATTGATATAATAGAAATCATTAATACAATTGAATTAAAATTTTCCAATTAAATTACCTGTTATTATCATCATAGTAATTATTTATATAATGCCTACTATGCACAGTGCTAATTTTTTTTATTTCCCTTTATTCTCACAATAATCCTGTAAAGTAGATATTATTTCCCCCATTTTGTAGGTAAGGAAACCAAGATTAAGTAATTTGCCCAAGGTCATACAGTAAGTGTCTAAAGTCAAATTTGATCTCAGGTCTTCTTGAGTCCCTGCATTTTTCTACTTTGCAAGCCAAAACTTGTATTTTTTCCTGGGACTTTGTCCCAAGGATGTAAACTTACAGGTACTATTCTGAAGGTGACTAAAGCCTTATCCTAGGGGGTGCATATTTCCCTTTCAGCAGCATATAGACTTTGGGATGTCCTGGACCACATCCTTAGTGAATCTCTTTCCTCTTCTCATTCTCACCTTTTTCTACCTGCAGATATTCTTGCAGAAAATATTAGCTATGGCTCTGGTTATAAATACTGCCTTATTGGTCTCTTAAAAGGTTTTTTAAAAAACTTGTTAAACCTATGGAACACATCTGTTCAATTTCCTCTGATTGGAATCTTAATCTGTGTCTTAAAGATTTAGTAGGTGAAGCACACTGCCTTTTGGCAGATGTTATGTACTCCAATCTCAAAGGTCAAGATTCTAGAGAAACAAGTTTCCTCAAGATGAAGGAATATAAGGTACACTCTAGATTTGAATATAAGATACACTCTAGATTGAAAAGTCAAGAAATACTTTCACTTTTTTGTTATTAACTTTAACATTTATATTTGAGTAACAATTACTAATACATTTATAAAATCCCTTCCTTAGATAATGTACTTGATGTTACATTTCTACAGCTTAAAAAAAGAATATTAGTTAATATCCACCAGCAAATTATTTGGTTATCTGAAAGAAATCTCATATGGGCAAAAGACTCTGTCAACAACACGTCCAACATGTTTTCCTGAATATTTTTAGACTGACTCAGTATTAATTACTTCCATCTCAGTTACTTGGCTCTGTCAAAGTATATATTCTATCATGAATAAAAGAGTTAATTCCCTCCCTTCTCAAAATTATTTTTATTTTACCTGCATATAGTTTGTCCATGATAGAATACAAGTTCCTTGAAGGTAAGACCTGTCTCATTTTTGGTTTTTATATGTAGGCTTTTAACAAATGCTGATTGATTCAATAAAAGAATGACTGAATAAATTGAATGTGAGAAATTATGGGATTGTTAAAATCCATACTTGATCCATATATTTATATACGTATATATAAACATACTCATCCATGAATATGCCAAAACCCTGAATCAAAGAGATGAAATTAATAACAATAACAATAATAATGATAACATAATGCTAGCATTTATAGAATGCTTCAATATCTGCAAAGGATTTTTAGAAGTATTGTCTCTTACTTTATTCTCATTCCAATACTGAGAAATAGATACTATTTTTATCCTCATTTTACAGATGAACAAACTGAGGGAGGTAGAAGTTCATTGTCTTACCCAGGGTCATGAAGCTGTTAAATGTCCAAGGTTTTGATTTGAACTTGGATCTAACCTTCTATTCATTGTGCCACCTATGGACCCCTGCTATAAATAGTCATTGCTTATATCTTTCTAGACAGATGAGTATATATTCCTTTTAGGTGAATCCACATTGATTCAAATCTAGTCCAGGATTAAGAAATTTTGCATTGTTTGCCAGAGCATCTATATCATCGTTATATAAGGCTTCCTATCTTGGGTAAAATCCAATGACTGCCATTTAAGACAGCCAAGAATCTTCTCAGTCATCTGCTGAGAATGTAGTCTTACTGAAATATCTAAACAGGCACAGACACAGTATTTAAAACTCTTTTGATTAGACTGTCTAGACCTAGAAGGATGAACAGGATCATGTAAAGTTGAAAGTGTATAAGCTTTGAGGTAACTTTGGAGTTTACATTTATATTTTTCTAGTCCTCCTTACTGTTCCATAAACAAGATACTCCATCTCTCATCTCAGGACATTTTATATGGCCATCCTCCATGTCCCAAATGTTCTCCCTCTTCATCTCTACTGTCTGGCTTCCCTGTTCAGGAGATCTTTCCCAATCCCCCTTATTTCTAGTGCTGTTTTCTATTTATCCTGATCATAGCTTGTTTGCACATATTTGCTTTCTTGTTTCTCCTATGAGGTTGTAAGCTCCTTGAGAGTAGAAAATTGCTCTACCACTATGCATGTCACCCTTCTCTCTGTAATTCCATTTAAGAAAATTGTAGCTGATCCTTGTGCTGCAATAGTACTTTCATTGTCTATTTGACTTTTTTTTTTTAACATGGACAGATTATTTACTGTCTCCAGTCACCAAATTAGCAGAATCAGCAATTTCTTTATCTCATTTCTTTCTTTCTTTCTTTCTTTCTTTCTTTCTTTCTTTCTTTCTTTCTTTCTTTCTTTCTTTCTTTCTTTCTTTCTTTCTTTCTTTCTTTCTTTTGCAAGGCAATGGGGTTAAGTGGCTTGCCCAAGTCCACACAGCTAGGTAATTATTAAGTGTCTGAGGCAGGATTTGAACTCAGGTACTCCTGACTCCAGGGCTGATGCACTATCCACTGTGCCACCTAGCCGCCCTCATTTATTGAACATAATGAGAATCTAACAGTGCTATTTCCATGGCAGAGAATCAAGACATCTTCCCTCCTTCCCCCTCCCCAAGGAAGTTATGTGGTATGCTTATTATATTTCAACCTTGAATAGTTTCCTTCTCTATTCCTTCTTCCTAGTCAGCTAGAAGGGGTTTAAGTAATTTGGGGAATGAATTGTAAAAATAAGGACAATTTTAGAGGGGGATTACAATTTCATTTTTAATTTGACTTTCTTTTTCTAAGGTGAACATTTGAAATTAAAAAGTTTCTATCTATTCCCTTCTCTCATTAACAAAATTATATAAAGCAAAACCTCATTAAACTCCCTAACTAAGAAAATGCCAGACTGAACGAATTAAATGATTTAACTATAGAATATTTGTAAAGCTATTCACTTAGAAGTATATAAAACTGAATTAGGATAAAACATCCAATCATTTATCTGGATATTTCCCTTTGCCTAGTGAAAAGATCCTTGGTCAAATTGTTTTTATGATGAGTTAAAATAGGTTGGCAATTAGCATATATAGATAAACATACATACATACATATATTCTTACATTCTTATATATAAATATATATATATTTATACATTTATATGTGTATGTATATTTATATGGTTGACTAGAAAATATTGCCACTGCTTTCATAACATAACCCACTTTGAAAATGAGCTTCAAAAAGGTTAGTTTGTGTAATGAAAACATCAGGAAGACCTGAATACTTACATATCAGCCTTTTATGAAGCACTGTACCTGATTTTCACCATGACTTGTGGAGGAAATGGCAATATTTTCTAGTCAATCATATAACATCATCTATAATCTATCTATATCTGTACCTACACCTATATTTATATCTATATCTACCTCTATATTTATATCAAAAGCATGTATCTACCTCTGTATATCTATAGATGTTACTATCTATATACATCCATCTTTGTCTCTATATCTACATCTCAATCTGAATCTATATTTACTCCTTTATTCATGTCTATATCTGTATGTATATCCATATTCATATCTATATCTACCTTTCTTTTTCTATACAAATATATATATATATATATATATATATATATATATAGAGAGAGAGAGAGAGAGAGAGAGAGAGAGAGAGAGAGAGAGAGAGAGCCTACTATACTAATTGCCAACCATTTTAACTTAGCATGGAAAAAGTTTGACTAAGAATATCTTTTTTTCAAGCATATCTTCTCACTTTTAGCCTCAGTTTCTTCTACAGTAGAATTGGCAATAAGAGTGACTGTGACTGCCCTGCTCCCTAACTCACAGGGTCACAGGATTGAAAACTTAGAGCAGTAAGGGATTTCCAGGGCATCAGGTCCAGATCTCACATGTTTCAGATAAGGAAGTTGAGTCCTAGACTTGCCCAAGGTTTCCCCAGGAATAGGCTTCAAACTCTACAGCCAATGCTGTTTTCCACAAGAGAAATTGTATGAAAACACTATGTAGTATGTATGTTTTAACCACACTTCAGAAATGGTACTTCAACAAGGGTTCATGTTATTTAAAGATAATTTACTGTCCTAAATATTTTGAATGCTCACCTCTTCCTCCTAAAAATTCTTTTCATTTTAAATGAGGAAAGAGTTGCTTGGCATATAATTATTAATAGCTAATTTTTATAGAGTTCTTTAGGGCTACAAAGTACTTTACTGATTTTTTCATTTGATCCTCTTTAACAACCCTGGGAGGTGGGGGTATTAATCCCCTTTGATAACTGAGAAAACAGAGGCAGAGGTTAATTGACTTGTCCAGGATCACAACTGTGTAAGTAGTTGAAGCAGAATTTGAATTCAGTTCTTTTGAGCTTGTCAACAGCCACTAAACCAGCCTAGCTGTTGGTATTATTTGAGAGAAAGAACTGGAAGAGTTGATAGAACTTCTGTGAATAGGATATACATTCTGAGATCTTTCTTCCTTCCTTCCTTCCTTCCTTCCTTCCTTCCTTCCTTCCTTCCTTCCTTCCTTCCTTCCTTCCTTCCTTCCTTTCTTTCTTTCTTTCTTTCTTTCTTTCTTTCTTTCTTTCTTTCTTTCTTTCTTTCTTTCTTTCTTTCTTTCTTTCTTTCTTTCTTTCTTTCTTTTTACCAGTCATAGAGGGTGGACTTTAGAGCAAGCTATTAAATACTTTTGGTTCAGAAGAATTCTTGTCTTCAAATATATGGAATGTTTCAGGTAAACACTACATTTCCTGTTCTAGGAAATGTTTCTATTCTTTCGTGTTCTCTAATCTGTCCATAAATCAAAAGGATAGAGTATTTTATTATTAGGTCAATAAAGAGGAAAAAATTTGGTGATGTTTCTATTCTTCTTTGTTTCCTAATCTGACAATAAATCAGAAGGATAAAGCATTTTATTATTAGGTCAACAAAGAGGAAAACATTTTGTGGTTACATTGTATTTATGTCAATGACTGACATTTTTTTTTGCAAGGCAACAGAGTGAAGTGACTTGCCCAAAGTCATACAGCTCTGTAATTATTAAGTGTCTAAGGCCAGACTTGAACTCAGGTTCTCCTGTTTCCAGGGCTGGTCCTCTATTCACTGCTGCCCCAGTGAATGGCATTGTTAAGTAACAATAATGTTCAGATAGGAAAAACATTTATTATCCCATAGTATTCTGAGTTTAGACCTTGACATATTAATTTTTATTAAACTTTGATTTTATTTTTTGATTATATTTATTCCTGGTTTTATAGACTTTCTGACTCCTCAGTGGGAGTATTGTTCTCATGCAGTTGAATTCTTATAAATCTTTTCAATAAGATTTGAGCAAGATTTGTAACTGAAGTTAAGATGAAAATTATGGGCTAGTAATAAGGACATCAGTCAGTAAGTTACTCATAGTATTAAGGATAAGATTTGAATTCAAGTTTTTCTGGTTTGTAGTAGAGCACTCTATCCTCTACACAACACTTGTAAGGGCTAAACTTTGGAGAGTTATTTATTTTTTTTTTTCACTTGCTGCTAAGTGATTTTTTTTCTTTTAAATTTATTTTTTTATTCTCATTTTGTACAAATGTTTTTTCTACATTAGTAAAATATTCTTGTTTACAAGTAAACAAAATACCCCTCCTCCTCCCCCATGAATATAGATAGACTTGTTTGGGCGAAAAAAGTAAAGGGGAGAGGAAAAAAATTAAAATAAAAAAATAATAATAGTAATAATTGTAGGTATGGCCAGGTGGCACAATGGACGAAGCAACAGCCCTGGAGCCAGGAGTACCCGAGTCCACATCCAGCCTCGTAAACCCAACAATCACCCAGCCATGTGACATGCAAGCCACCCAATCCCCACTGCCTTGCAAAAACCAAAAAAAAAAAAGAAAGAAAAAAAGACCCAAAATAAAATAAAATAGTAATAATAGTAGGGGTGGCTGGGTGGCAGACAGAGCATTGGCCCTTGAGCCAGGAGCACCTGGGTCCAAATCCAGCCCCAGACACCCAAAGATCACCCTGATATGTGGCCCCAGACAGGCCATCCAGCCCTACTTGCCCTGCACCCTCCCCCAAATAATCATAACAAAAAATGTGCTTGAGTCTTTGTTCCAACACCAACAACTCTGTCATGGGTGGATCTCATTCTTTATGATAAGTCCATCACAAAAGTTACTTCCATATTTTTCCACCCTTGCCATTGCTGATCGCAACTCCCTCTTTTTTTATTTCTCCACTACCATGTACTCTATTTTCTCTCTCCTTTCACTATGACTCTACTGTAGGGTAGCTGAGTGGCACAGCAGACAGATCCCTGGTCCTGGGGCCAAGAAGCCCTGAGCCCCCATACCACCCCTTAGGCCCAGAATCCACCTGGCCCTGTGGTCCTGGTCTTCCATTCCCAGCCCCCTGCAAGAAGTAAGAAAAAAAATGTGTTATATCTGGCCACTCTCCCCCCATGGTCCATCCTCTCCTCCTTTATTCACATCCCCACCCCTTCCCCCCCTGCTCCCCCCTCCTTCTTACTCCAGATGTCTATACCCCATTGAGTATATTTGCTGTTTCCTCTCCTAGCCATCTCTGATGAGAGCAAAGTTTCCCTCATTCCCCCTTGCCTCCCCCCCTCCATATCATTGCAATAGCTCATTGTAATAAAAAAAAAATCTTATTATGTGAAATAGCTTGGACTATTCCCCCTCTCCTTTTTCTTTCTCCCATTCCATTTCCCTTTTTTTTCTATTGACTCCATTTTTACACCATATTTTTATCTTCAAATTCAGCTTTCTCCTGTGCTTCAACTATAAAAGCTCCCTCTACCTGCTCTATTAACTGAGAAGGTTCATATGAGTATTATCAGTGTCATTTTTCTATGCAGGAATACATGCAGTT